>NC_090936.1:1181916588-1182216588 GCF_040938575.1 Ambystoma mexicanum | reverse complement strand
TGCCAGTAATTGTGAAGTGGAGACAAATGCCTCGTCTGCTCAACAAGTTGCACAACAGTTGATAGAACCCGAAGCTAGGCTTGGTCCGGTTTACAACCTGTTTGACATCAACGCAAAAAAAACGAATGATTCGACTAAAATTACTATAGTAGCTAACTCAATGAAAAAAATGAAGAATCAAAGAAATTTTTGATCTAATAGCAGCACGAACGTCAAATAGTTTGTACTACGCCTGACTTCAGTCAAAAGCTCAAATTCCAATATAAGGAAAGTGTTACAGAACAAATATAAACATTTAAATAAAAAAAAATCTGAAAAAAAATGTGAACTCTAATATTGAGTATGCACCACTCAACGTCTGTATTACAATGATAAAGACGCCCCCCATGCCTCAAGACAGTGAATTGAAAGCAAATCAATCTGTTGATGATCCCACATTAGATTGTAACACTTCTGTAACACGTGGTTCTGATGATGAGAAAAACCCAATGAAAATAGTAACAAGTGACCCTGTTCCTATTCAATGCACCGAGGACAAAAGAAAACCTTGCAATAGTAGATCAATAACGCAATCCAGTACTCTGAATGTGACACGACACACATGTGTAACAATAAATCTCTTTTATCTGAAGAAATCTTGAAATATGTTCAAGCAGAAACTCGACGAACGTTGGAAGAATATAAACAACTTAAACAATCCAACCTAACTTCGAACTGCCCGAAACCGGTCTTGTCCTTACATCAAGAGACACAAACTGAGACAACAATATCTAGAAAAGATGAATTTTCAAGTTGCTTAGATTGCCTAGAACAATCAAATTCTCTTATAAATTCAAAATTTCCAACAGTTGAAATTACCTCTTATTCAATTGAGAGAGAAGACACGAAACACAATGTTCTTGTGAATTTGCCGACGAACATTAGGGCAGAAATTTGTCATGCTATGGACGAATACTTCAAAAAAATAGAGTTTAACCCCAATGCGATTGAGACAAAAGTTGTGGTTGAAAATATACAACAAAAGGAAACCTCAAGTAACTTGTTATCAGAAAATTGCCCTGGACAAAAAAAGATGTTGCAACAAAAATATTTTACCTTGAACAACAAATTGTCAAGATATATGCTGAATCAAAATGAAAATCATCGATTCATATTGAAGTGGCGTGATGCTCCATTTGAAGCATATGATCTATGTCGAGCCAGCGTCTTGGCAATTTTTGAAGACATACCAGCGTTGAGTGATATCACATCAAATGATATCACTCAAGTTGAATTCGTAAGCGATTCAACTTAATCTATAGTTAGACTATGGCTGAACTCAAATGTTGCTCGTAACGTCTTATGGCAAGCACGCATGTCCCTGTTTGAAATGGGATTCATTCTAGCGATCGATCCCACATCCTATGACAACAAAAAAAACCAAAGAGGATGAGAATATCACTTTAATACCATTACGAGAACTGAAATTATATAATGCAAATGGAAAATACATTTCCAATGAATCAGTTCAAGGAAACTTGCAGTCAAAATTTCAAAGGTCAATAAACAAACGCTATGCCTCATAACTATATTCAGAGGAAAAGTCCTTGGAATTTTCGATTGTAAGTTGGAATACATGTGGGCTTTGTCCTTTGTTGAAAGATAGTTCACATTTACTAACATATAGGGGCCGATTCATGGAACAAATGTGCGCCGAAAATCGTGGCGCACGCCGGCGCAAGCGTGAAAAAGCAAGCGCACGCGCACACGTGCCATTCATGGAAGGCCCTGCGTGTGTTTCCCCCGGGAAGTGCGCCAAATCCCTGCGTGGCGCACACGGGCGCACACGTCATTGCAACATCCAGGACGCCATGCGCGAGGCGCACAGCAAAGGTGCACAACGTCAGCACACACAACAGGGCGAACCACACGTATTCATGGAATACGAATAAGGGAAACCCGCGCATGGCCAAAGACACGCACAGGCCTAAACACATCCGCCACACGAAGGCAGGCGGTAGCGTCCCTGCGCATTACAAAAGTGTGTGCAAACAAAAAACACGTATATACAGCTACAATGAATGTCCCATTCTGTGGCCTCCTAGGAGAAATGATGTGTCATGCAATGCACAGGCATCCCAGAAAAGCAAGAAAAAGAGATAAGCGACCCCTGTTGCCAACGTGCATGTAAAAAAACACATGCAGTATGTTGTGGCAGCCAGGAGCCCAAAAAAAATGTACGCGATCAACACGCAGGCTAGTATGCCTGTAAAAAAAGGGGTACACGACAAACATGGACACCCGCAGTTGGAAAAATAGCGTGTGACTCACCGGCTGCCTTGCGTGTAGAGAAGAACGCGGAGCCAACACCCACCCGCTGTGATGTAATCACGTGTGAACCCCAACGCCTGGAAAACACACGCACCACTTCCCACGAAAAGCACGTACATAGCGATGGAAACTCACGTGGGACCTACAACCTGTGCCAGGGGAATGCCCGCGCGTGTCACGTCACAGAGGCGCTTACGGGCTAAGGGCCTTTCCTCCAATTTTACGCTGACGTGCACTTTTTTCACGTGCCAAATCCCTTCATATCAAGCTGGCCACGCGACAACACACGGAAGACCACGCTCCTGCCCAGAAGGCCATTTTCCTGCCCCCCAGAGCCCCGAGCATGTTCCCACCTGCCATCTGCTGCTGCCTGCCTGCCTGTTGGCCACGTGCCCTGCTATTTGGTGCCTGCACGTCAGCCATCTGCAGGGGTCCAGTTGCTGTGACCACCCCTGCTGGAACAGAAGACTCCGACTGGTATTCCATCGCTCCACAGCCCAGCCCCAGGACCCAGTTGCCCACCCACACCTGCCTCGGCGGTTGCCATGTCTGACACAACACCATCTGGCACCAGTGGCAACCCCCCAGCAGAGAGGCAGAGGGCTGCCATCTTCACTGCCAATGAAGTTGGCATCCTGGTGGAGCAAGTCCTGGGGCATTATGATGCCCTCTTTGGAAGTTCAGGCGCCGACAATGAAGGACGGAAGAGGATCGGGAAGGACATCGTGGCTGCCATCGACGTGGAGGGGGTGGCAGCCCGCGACATGCAACACGTCCAGACGCGCTGAGGGTCCAGGACCCTCAGCAAGGCCCGGCGCTTCTTGAAGGCAAAGCATGCAGAGGGATGCTGGGTCCGCCTTACCAACATCCAGATGAGGGTCCTGGAACGCATACACCCAGTGCTCCACCTCCAGATCCTTCAGAGGCAGACCCGTCTGGAGTGGAGCGGTAAGTGTCCATGAGTACTGATTGGACGCTGTGCATGTTGAGGTGTGGCAGGAGTGTGCAGGTTGCACATATGTCTTGGAAGGCCCATGTACAGGGTCATGAGCCTGCCGCATGTGAGTCCAGTCATGTGTGAGGCACACCAATGGTGTATGTATTCAAATACATGGTTCCCATATGCATGTGTCGGTGCACACATGTTTAAATTTCTGTGTATGTACTGTGGCATGGTTGTGGTGTGACACATGGATGCTGGTTCCACCTTCATGTATGTGCACAATGTACATGTGCGTGTGTGTGCATTTGACATGTGTGCCACTGTGATACACCATGGATGCATGTGACACCGACATGTAGGAAGCTGTTTGGCAGATGTGATTGTTATGTAGTGGCTGTCTGTGTAACGCTGTCTTGCTGTGAGCCTGTGATGTCACCTAGAATGTCACTGTGTGGATGGTGGAATGTTTATCTGAGGGTTCCATACTGAGGCAGTTAGAGCTCCCCTGCCTGGGTGATGGGGCCAGTGCTGATATAGTCCATACTCTCATATATTTGTCTAAATGTAACTGTAATCTAAGTTCCTGTAATAAACCTAAGATATAACCAAGACAGACGTGGAAGTCACTTCACAACAATGGCGACGAGGATGGCTCCAAAGAAGAATCTACGCACATGCTGAAGAAGCTGAAAGAAGCTGAAGTCTAAAGGAACCTGCTGCGGGGGGGGGTGCAGGAGAGAGGAGGACAATGTGTTGGTCAGCACTGCCCCCAAGACACAAGTAAGTCAATACCCATCACCCAGGGTTAAGGAAGGGAGGAGAAGCTCTAAGGAACCATATGCCTACAAGCTGGAAGGGGAGCTGAAACAACGGTCAGTAGAGGGAAGCTCAGTACCCTAGGAGCTTTGCCCTAGAAAGAAGAAGTCAGCAGGTGAAGCTAAATAAGTCTGAAATACAGGGACGTTTCCTCCACTGATCAGATGTAAGACTTTCCTTGAGGAGTTAAAAAGGGGAGATGGCCTCCATAAGGAAGCTGAAGTATAGCTTACAATAAACTTTCGTAAAGTGGAGGCTTTTACAGATGATGTGGTGCCTTGATGGGGTCTCACTGTTAAATGACCGTTGGTTAGTTGGAGCTCAGCGTTGCTCCATGGCAAGATAAGACTGGTGACGTCACCCATGTTACATTGGGAGTTGGTGATGAAAAAGAACAATGAAGACAATGGTCCCGTATGTGATAGTGGCGAGCGTAGCTTAGGGCAGCTACGTCAGGAATTCGCGAGCAGATGATACGCGGCAGCCAGAAGTGAAGAGTTTCAGGCGTAGAGTAAAGGACCTGTTCAGAAATGGATGGCGTGACATGTCACGTGGCAGCATTCAGTAGCAGTCGTAATCAATCTGTTACGCGTGTATGGAAGACGCACAGGATTTCGTGGCGATTAATGGAGGCGATCAGAGTCAGTGTGTTCCGCGTGGGGGAGGACTCGCAGCATCGCAGGTGCGCGGCGTGGCGGCGGGTTTTGCTGTCGTATGGAGTGGACTAGCAGTATCTGGAGAAGCATCGGATGAACTTGTTGCGCACAACAGATCAAGCCGCTCTCTCTCTCCGGGGCATCTGGTAGCAATCAACGGATGTGGTAGGATAACAAGTCTACTTATTAGAAAAGCGTCTCACCCAGCAAACTGTTTCTCCGCGCAACAATGAATGGTTTGCATATGCAGCGAGGAAAACATGGCGAGTGATAAGGTTGAAGCGTTGAAGATATGGAACTGCTTCTGAGTACCGTATAATTAGAAATGTATCCTTTTAACAAATTCATTTTGATGTCATAGTGAAATGTGGTTTAGTATCGAACCTGCATGTGTTGTAGCTTTTACTTTTAGTGAATGCTGTGCCATATGGTGTGAGATAGAAGTTACAAGTGGAGGATTTGCAGGTTAAGGGTGTTCAACCATGGACTCCTAGGAAGTTTATGCTATTTTAACATGCAGTTTGAAGTGTGCCGGGACAAAACCTAAGTGTGTAGTGATAGATGTGTGCTGGCAGTGCTAACGAAAGAATGAACTAGCATAACATTTTAAGGATTTCCAGGTTAAGGGTGTGGATCACCCGTGGACTTTTAGTAAAGTTAGTGATGTTTATAGAGTCAACATGCAGATCGAAGTAAGCCCTAAAGAAGAGGTGAAGTTCTGAGTCTGTGTTGTATCTGATGGAGTTGCATGTGGAAGAGTGGGCTAGTTTAACTTTTTTTGTTAGGATTTTCAGGCATGTAAGTTGCTTTACAGCTATATGGACTTATAGGTTTGTAGTGGTCCTACTTAGGGTCATAAGATGGCCATGGACTTGTAGGACTACACAAGTCAGATTAGGGTCATAACCTGGCCATGGACTTTTAGAACAAATATGTCGAAACGTATGTTGTTCTACGATTTAAGGTTGCATTTACATTATACTACAGTCAAACACAATGCATTTAATAGCTGTGTAATGCAAAGTGTTTTGTGCCTGAGTTAAGGTTGACTGTGTAATGCACAAAGAAGGGGATGAAGTTAATATGAGGCAGGTTGTCACTCAGAGGTAGCGCCTTTGGTGTGAGGGACGCTGTGGTTATAATGAGAGGTAGCGCCTCTGTTGTGTCTGTATCACGATTGGTATTAACATGAGGTAGCGCCTCTGGTTAGTGTGACATTGTAGTAGTACTTAGAGGTAGCGCCTCTGGTATGTGGGTCACGAGTGAGAGAGGTAGCGCCTCTGGTGAGTGTGGCTCAAATGGGTATTAGAGGGAGGTAGCGCCTCCGGTTAGTGTGACATTTTAGTAGTACTTAGAGGTAGCGCCTCTGGTATGTGGGTCACGAGTGAGAGAGGTAGCGCCTCTGGTGAGTGTGGCTCAATTGGTATTTGAGGGAGGTAGCGCCTCCGGTTAATGTGGCAAAATGGGTACTGAAGTGAGGTAGCGCCTCTGATGTGCATGTCACTAGGGTGTTTGATGGAGGTAGCGCCTCCGGTTCGTATGCGAAGAATTGTATTGGAGAGAGGTAGCGCCTCTGGTGTGCATGGACCCAAGTGTACCTGAGGGAGGTAGCGCCTCCAGCTTGTGGAGCATCCTGTTATGCGAGAGGTAGCGCCTCTGCCAGTATGGAGTAGGGCTGGTATCATAGTAGATTAGTGTCGCGTTGGATTGTTTCCATAAATATTTAAAGGAGGTAGCGCCTTCGTTTTTGTGATATTTTACCTGTATTTTGCTGTGCCAGAGACTGCGCTTTCCCCAAACAGTCTGTTTGGCATAGTACTCTTGTAATGCTGTTTTGGGTCATTAGTGATCAAAAGTCGGGTACGCAGATGGACTTGGGATGTCTGGCCAGTGTCTCATGGTGATCTGTGGTATTTGAACGTATTGACTAATCTGGTTACACCTGATAGGTATGTCTTTTTGGAATTATGTATTGTTTTGCCTCTTGTGTGTGTGTGTGTCTGGTAAAGGAAGGGGATGTGTTGTGTAGTGACCATATGTGTCATGTAGTGGCTGTCAGTAGTAAGGGAAGGAGATGTGTTGTGTAGTGACCTTCTGTGTGTGTGTGTCTGGTAAGGGAAGGAGATGTGTTATGTAGTGGCTGTCTGCGTAACGCTGTCTTGCTGTGAGCCTGTGATGTCACCTGGAATGTCACTGTGTGGATGGTGGAATGTTTATCTGAGGGTTCCATACGGAGGCAGTTAGAGCTCCCCTGCCTGGGTGATGGGGCCAGTGCTGATATAGTCCATACTCTCATATATTTGTCTAAATGTAACTGTAATCTAAGTTCCTGTAATAAACCTAAGATATAACCAAGAAAGACGTGGAAGTCACTTCACAACAATGATATGGATGCCGATGATTTCACTGCGACAGGTGGTGGAGATTTACAGATGCATGTATGTCTGGTGGCATGTGTGCATGTGTTCGGCACTCCCTGTGTTGCATTTGACATCAGGCTAACCTTTGGATGCTCATGCTGTTGTATGTGTATGGATCTTGCTGCCTGCTGCAACATTCCTGTGAATTTGCGCATGTGAGTGGTTTCAAATGATATGTGTGTTGGGGAGTGTGATGCCATGTGTGAAGTTTGACACTGCCACACATGTGCAACTGTCATGTGTGCATCAGACCATTGTACAGTGCCCTGATACCTGTGTTCTGTCTCTCCCTGTCTGCAGCGTCAACTGATGAAGAGGGTGGAGATGGTGCTGTGGAGGACAGCGTCAGGGATCCCACCGCCAGCCGGAGACGCAAGGCCCAGCTCCCCTCCCATGTTGTCATCTCGTCGGGGAGTGAGGAGTCTGGTGCCGCGTCCATGGCCACAGCTGCCGAGGGTAGGTCCAAGAGGCGGAGGTCAGAGGTGGACTCCTCGGCAGCAGAAGGGGCAGCTGAGACCCCACAGGGGCCTATGGAGGAAGATGGCACAGAGTCATCCAGGTCGATGGGGGGTTTGGTTGAGGAGGAGGCCGTGGAAGGGCCACACATGGGGTCTGGAGGGGGGGATTCCACTGGTGCTAGTGGTGCAGTCCAGGGGCAGGGACAGGAGGCAGCACAGGCGGCCGCGGCGGTGCCTGTGTGTAATCCTGTCCCCGATCCTGCGACTGCATCATCCCGCACCAGCAGGGATGCCTTCGTCCAGACCCGTTTACAGGGAGGGGTGTCATGATGCCTACCCCCGGGGACCCAGACCAAGTCCAGCAGCCCCGGAAGCAGGCATCAAGTTATACTAAGCAAACCCAACAACCCCTGCTAGGGGCTATTTGGGTGCAGTCCTGGCGCCTATGGCGCCAGGCTCATATGGAGAGTCAGTCAGGCTCATAGATTAAAACTTACCTGATGCAGACCATGCTGCAAACTCGCCTGATGCAGACCATGCTGCAAGAGCTCCAAGCCAAAGGAGGCTTGGAAGGGACTACTTTACCTAAGGGACTATTTTTTTACTCGGTGGGGCTGGGGAGGAATACTTACCTGGGACTACTTTGGAGGCTATTTAAACCACACCCGAAGAGCAGCACACGCTTCGCGTTATTCTGCATCCAGCAGCGTAACGCTCACTGTGCATGCAAGTCTGCATCCAGTCTTCTGCCACGCCCACCTCGAGTCCGGAGCTCCTAGAAAAAGGGGAGAGAAGGAGAAAAGGTTAGAACAAGAGCAATACCTTTGATCCTTACCTGAATTCCCGATCCATCGCGCCTTCGAGCTGGAAGAAAGAAGTTATTTTATGCGCAACACCTTGCCTGCAGCAGCGCCGCGCTGAACTCACCGACCTTCGCAGCATCTTCACATTCCACTGCATCCTTCTGCATGCTCCCGCCGCACTCCGGCACCTAAGGGGAAGACAAGAACAGCAAGGTGAGCCAAGGGAATACACAGAGGCAATATTAGTTACCCCCCAAAGACTTACCTGATTTTACCACCGGGGGTACTATTCCACTTCACGGGTCGGCGCAGCTTCCACTGCATCCTCGCCGAACCCCGGCTCCTAAGGGGAAACAAAAGGACAGCAAGGTGAAACAAAGGGACAAACAAGGGGAAACCTCCTCACCACAATAGACTTACATCCTCGCCGAATCCCGGCCCCTAAGGGGAAACAAAAGGACAGCAAGGTGAAACAAAGGGACAAACAAGGGGAAACCTCCTCACCACAATAGACTTACCTGATTTTACCGCCAGAGGCATTATTCCCCGAAACTTCATATTTTCTCTCAGCGCCTGAATAAGGGAGAAAGCAACAGGTTACATATTGACATTATTTTATCGAACTGTGTTGGATAATACAAATCCTTACCTGAATATTACCGGTTGCCACGAGTTCGATGATGCCCTGGCCCGGGAAATCAACAAGTGAGCCATAGGACTTGCCCGCCGCCATTGTATATAGTTCATTAGTGCTAGGTTTCCTTTCTATTTTTCTTTCATTTGGGGAGCATGGACTATGCCCCACGTTTTTGTATATAGTTATTTATTAGGTAGGGTTTTTTGTAGGTTTCCTTTGGATTGTTGGGCTCATGGACCCTTGGATGTTCTTTTGTAAATAGTTTTCGATGTGGATTTCATTTTCTTGGACCCATGGTGGAATACTTTGCTTTTTTTGAACTGTGATTTTTTTTTATGGATAGACCCATAGGAGCCTTTTTACTTTGGATTTTATTGGTTGCAGCATTTATTTTTTTTTATCAATTTTGCAGTTCTGGACTTGGATTATTTCTTTTCTTTATTGTGTGATTTGTTTTTATTCATTTAGTTGATTCTTCAATAAACTTTTATTCTTTAATTTACTTGTGTGGTCTTCTATCATTTGTTTTGTGCATGTCACAATGTTGTTTTTCACAGTCATGTGTCACCATTGTGTGGGTCTGAGGGACATGTATTCATGGGCATGCTGGTTATGTATTTTCTATCATGACTTTGGGAATTCAATATGGGGTGTTTGGACTGGGGTGGCCTTGGGTGGGATTTGGGTGGCCATGAGGGCCATGGGTCTGGAGTGTGATGACCCGTCGGGTGGGGGGACATGAGTCGGGGCCTGCTGGCAGGTGCTCGTCAATGGTGGGTGGGTGAGTGGGTGCGGGGACATGAGTCGTGGCCTGCTGGCAGGTGCCCGTCAATGGTGGGTTGGTGAGTGGGTGGGGGGACATGAGTCGGTGCCTGCTGGCAGGTACCCATCACTGGGGGTGGGTGGATGGGTGGGGGTCATGAGTCGGGGCTCACAAGTGTGCTCACAAGTGCATGGCGCCATGTGGGCTACCTGCAGGGCATGGTGAATGTTGTAGAGTAGTCCCCTGTTATGTGGGCTGCCTGCAGTGCATAGGGAGGGGGGAAACCGCACACCCAGGAGGGCCCACGATGCCAAATAGTGTGTGAAACTCCCCACGTACACCCTAAATACACGTACCCCGCTCGCACAGGGCCTATCGCGTGTAAAACTCCCCACGCACCCCTTGGAATACACGTACACCGCTCGCACAGGGCCTATCGCGTGTGAAACTCCCCGCGTACCCCCCAAATATATGTACCCTGCTTGCACAGGGCCTATCACATGTAAAACTCCCTGTGCACGCCCCAGAATACACGTACCCCGCTCGCACTAGGCCTATCGCATGTGAAACTCCCCACGTACCCCCCAGATACACGTACCCCGCTTGCACAGGGCCTATCACGTGTGAAACTCCCTGCGTAGCCCCCAAATACACGTACCCTGCTCGCACCAGGCCTATCGCGTGTAAAACTCCCCACGCACCCCTTGGAATACACGTACACCGCTCGCACAGGGCCTATCGCGTGTGAAACTCCCCGCGTACCCCCCAAATACATGTACCCCGCTCGCACAGGGCCTATCGAGTGTAAAACTCCCCATGCATGCCCCAGAATACACGTACCCCGCTCGCACCAGGCCTATCACATGTGAAATTCCCTGCGTACCCCCCAAATACACGTACCCCACTCGCACAGGGCCTATCACGTGTGAAACTCCCTGCGTACCCCTCCAAATACACGTACCGTGCTTGCACCAGGCCTATTGCGTGTAAAACAGCCCACGCACCCCTCGGAATACACGTACCCCGCTCGCACAGGGCCTATCGTGTGTGAAACTTCTTGCGCACCCCTGAAATTTGCGCAGGCTGCCCATCCACCCTCCCCATGCCCCACAGGCAGCCCACACCACAGGGGGGACTTTTTCCACGCAATTTACCTGGCGCGATATGCCTGGTGAAAGCGGGGTACGTGTATTCCGAGGGGTGCGCGGGGAGTTTTACACACGATGGGCCAGGCACGAGCGGGGTACGTGTATTCTGGGCGTGCGCGGGGAGTTTTACACACATTTTCATGGTTGGGGGGCTGTATGCTGGTCCACTGGCCTGTGCGCCATGTACTGGATTTGTGCAATGTTTTTGGCACACGGGGCGGGGTTGGGGGCGTAACTGGCACTGCTGCAGGGTCGCTGCGCCACTCTGCGCCGCGGCTGCTTCTGGATGTATTAATCCATGAATACTTTGTGCGCCTGAATGAGTTTTGGTGCACGCGGCTGGCGCAGACTGCCGCATGCGCACTCTGTACACCAGCCGCATGCGCCACTTGTGCGCCGAATTCTATGAATTACCCCCATAATATCATAGCTCTCCAAGAAACCTGGTTTACAACCACACCGGTTTGGAATGGATATGAAATTTACTTTCCCCCGCAACTAAGGGGACAAAAGGTAGACCAGTATCTGGGCTCATGGTAGCGGTCAGTTTAGAAGCTGGTTTTAGAATCATTCAATGGGCTCAACCAAATCCCTACTTGCAAATGGTTAAAATAACATTCCAATGCTACACATTAGACTTAATAAATAACTTCCAAATTCCTATCGGTATACCAGATAAGGTATTTTTTGTAGAAATGGAGAAACTTCTAAACACTATATCACAAACATCTGAGATGACAAACACTTTTATTGTAGTTGATCTGAATCTTCATTGCTTAGCAAAAACACCTGATAAGAAACATAACTCATGTATTAAATGGGAGGAAGCTATAAAAAGTTGCAATTTATTGATGCTTAATGGCTCAATGAAAAGTGCCATTCCAGCACATTATACTTGGCAGCGAGGTTCAAACAATTCAATTATCGATTACATATACGTTGACAGCTCTTCCTTTAGTTTGATATCTAAATTCGAAGTAGTGCATTCCTCTAATAGCGATCATGAATTGCTAACTGCATATTGGCATTCTAAAAAAATATCGCCTGATTTTCACAATATGAGATATACACCACAACTCACTGTAAACAACACTGGAATTAGATTTCGCTGGAATGGAAAAATGCTAGAAAATCTCTATAACGATCTTCTGAAAATAAGAGCAGAATAAATTTGGGAAGATCAAACATACAGATCGACCTTACACCTTTATAAACTAAATCTCGACCTTACTACTCAAGTGAAAAACTCTCTAAAATACAGTTTTAACAAAGAAATGCAACAGAAAAAACACAATTCTGCAAAGAAAAGAAACGTGCTGTACAACTTCCTATTCAGCAAAGATATGAGGTTCTTAAGTCAAAAAAGGAGGAGTCATAAAAAACAGATACAGAAATTGGACAAGATGCCATAAAACCTGGTTATACCAACACAATGTGGAAACTATGCTGGCTGCAATAAACTCCAAAAAATCAGCTGAAATTTGGGGTCTATTGAATCTAGCAAACAATCAAACCCATTACCCAGCCCAAATAAATGGAGTGCTTGAAGTTGATTGGATATCACATTTTACAACTCTTTACTCCAATACCCATATAGAAGAATTTGAAATTCAAGATTCAGCTCAAAGCTTACATCAAATGCAGATTTTGGAAGAGGATGTATTACATTTTATCAATCAATCAAGTAATTCCAGAGCACCAGGGCCTGACGGCCTTAGTAATTACACACTTAAGCAACACCCAGTGTTATGGGCTAAAATTTTGTATAACATCTTCTTCCAAATACTTGAAACCAATATTATTCCTGACTCCTGGAGAAGATCGGTAATTGTTCCGATCTTCAAAAAGGACGATAGCTCAAATCCATCGAACTATAGGCTAATCGCCCTTTTGGATGTCCGGGCAAAATCTTTGCCCGTTTTATCTTGCGAGACCTTAACGATTGGATGAACTCCCGATCCCTCCGTGACCCTTGCCAGACAGGATTCATTGCCGGATTGGGAACTTCAATCAACTTATCAACCTTGACAGCAATTATAAGACATCATCAGGCCAACAAGCAATCGTTATATATTGTTTTTGTTGACCTACGGGCCACTTTCGACTCTGTGTCGCGAGAATTGTTGCTAAGGAAACTAGTGAAAGAGAACTGTCCGAGTCATATTGTCACACTTATCCATGCCCTTCATAATCAAACTAGTATTTGTGTGAGATTGAATTTAGAAGGACTGCTATCGACATCGATTAACACCTATAGAGGGTTACGACAGGGCTGCATTTTAGCTGCAGCCTTGTTTAGCTTTTTTTATAGGAGAAATATGTAAAACCTTCAATGAAATTCAATCAGATGCACCAAAACGTGTTCATAAAAAAATCCCCGCTCTTTTATACGCGGACGACCTGGTTTTGATGTTGAAAACACCAATTGGAATACAAAAACTACCTGATGCACTTTCTGCGTATGTTGATAAAAATGTATTATCAATTAACCTTGAAAAAGCTAAGGTAATGACATGTAATGTGACTTTGAAATCCAACTGCAGAAATTATAAATGGTCCATGCAGGGGAAACATCTTGAAAGTGTTAATGAATATGTATATTTGGGTGTTACAATCTCTCGCACTACGAATATAGCGCAGATGTCAAAATGGAAAACAAAGTTAGGTACAATGATCTCCCAATCATTAATAATTCAAGCTAAATTTGGAAAATTCTCAATTATCCCAATTTTGACATACTTTAGACAAAAAGCCAATGCGATTCTACTGTATGGTTCAGAAACTTTACCAATTCTGCCAGAATCTGTATGGGAAAAATATGAGGCTAAATTCTGGAGACGTATCCTAAGACTTCCAAATTGTACACCGATTGCGCTTATTCGCAATGAATTGGGGCTAACATCTTTATATGCCCGTTATTTATGGCAAATAATAAGCTTGTTTCGAAAATGTTTGCTGGCCTATGACTCAAACATGCTGTTGGGATCTTTAGCCCGGGATCTGTTGCAATCTAATGATAACTTTGCGAAAAATTGGTGTCAAGAAGCGATTAATCCCATTGCCTATGCTGATGTGACAATTGAAGTGCTACTACAAAACCAAATTCGGGTAAAGACTAAGTTATTCCAATGGGACTGGGCGAGAAATAGATCAACTTGTCTTCGGTATCAGGACTTTGATGGGAATTTTTTTATACACAAAAATGACAGTCTTCCAGAACCTTACATGATTAAATCTCCTTCCATGCAACATAGATCTGACCTCCTAAGATTAAGATTGAATCTATGGCCTACACAAGAGGTAGGTGTAAAACCTAAAATTATCCCACCAGAGGGAACATTCTGCCGATTATGTTAAAATGTTAGACAAGTTGAAACTTTAAGACACATATTGGTAGAATGTAATGCAGTATTTAATGAAAGATTAATTTACTTAAAACCTCCGCTAAAGGAACACATTGATGTAAATATGGACACCCTGTGGCTAATGATTATGTCAGGTTTATCTTTACCTCTGAGGATCAGAACTATCCGATTCTTGAAAAGTATCCCTGTGTTAAACCCCCAGATGGAAGGATTTGTAATTAATTTTCTTGACAAATAAATTTAAATTTGTATTTACTGATTTTATTCTGACTGAAATTAATTCACTGTGTTTTATTTCGATTATCTTAATTTTTCCTTTTGATTCATAATTTAGTTTCTTTATTATATTATATTTATAAGAATTGTATAAAAATGGTAAAGTTGACTTGTTTCAGCTAAAACAATAATAGAAATTAAAAAAACACCCCAACTATTAGGGGGTTGAAACAGACAATGAAAAGAATAACGCTGGACAACATTCATTAGAATTAAATTCACGTAAAATTGGGATAAAAATGTATTAATCGGGATCCTTATACAATGGGCAAAAAAAAAAAGAAAATGGAAAACAGACTCAGCTTCAGTTATATAAAAAAGGACAAAAACCCAGTGCAGCCGACTCACTCTTCCATTTCACGCTTACAGCATTAAGTGAAAGATGGATCCGCTTACAGCATTAAGTGGAAGATGGATCAAATGAAATCTGGTTATTATTCTCCTATGCATGGCTAAGAGGGACCAGTCCAAGTAGTCTTGGTCACCAGGTGGTTTCATGATCGGTACAAGAGATCTGTTCACCGATTTAGCCATTTCATTTGATTCACCGATGTCCGAGAACATCTCCCTTCCCGTATAGCTGCTGCAATTTCACATATATAAGCTTCCTTGGGGCTACGATCTAGAGATCAATTGCTTAATGTACTATTTATGTTCACAGAAATCAACGGCTTATCAGCATATGCTAACCATGGTATCCTGAAAGCACCACACGCATCCTAATGTGATTCTGATAACGTTTTAGATAGTCCGGCAGAGTCACTCCTCAAAGAATTTAAGAACATAATAACTGGGTCAACGAGGAAACGACCCTATAGAAAATCGAGATCAAGTATCAAATGTGTTGCAAAATTTGGCTCAGAAATTTTGGGTACACCTAAAAGGCACTTGCAAAATCTGTTTTGTTCAGTTTGTGAGATATGGGTATGTTGAAATCCCCAAACAGAGGCTCGATAAAGCGCAATAGAACAGGCCTTCAACTCATCTCATATTTTTACCATATGATCCACCGGCTGTACCTTTAATTTCTTACAGAAAGTAAATATGCCACCAAACGCCAGGTTCATATTGGCCCTTAGCTTTACTTAGTGGATCTATATCAGATCAATTACAATTATAGGACATTCCCATGTAATCACGTGTGTCAGCAGGTCGAATAAGGAATGTGTCAGTACAAAAAAGTTCTTATTGGCTTATTTTGTTTCCTTAGTGTAGATATCATAATTGCAGATGTGTTTGCATTCGTTTTTAGCCCCAGATTCTTCATATGTAAAGTACATATATTCAGTACAATCTGCAGAGAATTGGGGGTTCTGGTCAACAATACACACTCATCTGGATATGCTATCATACAACCACCCAATTTTAGGTACGTGAGTGCTGGCTGCGCAGGCAGATACATAATATAGATCATTAGTGAATAAATGAGGTGTAATCGGTGCAAGCAACCAGCCTTGTCCTATGCCTCGCTGCACTGCAAAGCCATGGGTAGCCAGGCTCTCTAAGCGCTAGCATACCACTATCATGTTATTATCATGCGCTTTGACTTACATTTTCAAGACGTTGTAGGGGATCCCCAGTATACCCAAAAAGACTAAAGCTTGGCTCTATCAACAGAGGCCAAGGGGGTTGCCAGTGGAGTAACTTTGCTGAAAATATTGGAGGGGACATGATATCTAAATGAAAGAGGCCCCTGCCAAATGTTTGGGACAAAATCGTGGGCCCCAAAAGTTGGGGGGGGTGGCAAACATCCTGGCCCCCTCTAGAATGATGCCCATGGTGGTTGCCTGATCCGTGAAGGCGACCTGGATAGGTTCTCTCTTCATACAGAACGATGAGGACACCAGTAAATGCAGATGTAGACCCTGTTGCTGTGTCCACAGGCCCTTTTGAAACCTATTTGGGAAGGTGGAGGTATATAGTTAGTTTTAACCCATTCAGTTCATTTCTCCAAGATAGGTTTAGGGAATGTTTGAAAAGAACAACCTAACAGTGAAATGGCTTTTGGGACTCATTTGCTCACCTTTTTTGTATGTTGGAAAGACAACCGCCTTCTTCCAGACTTAGTAATTAAATTTGCGCCTTGGCAGAGCCAACCCCGACACACAAGGGCACCATTGTCAACAAAGCACAGTAACACACTAAACACGCGTTTGTGGGCAAAACATCAAATAGCACATTTATGAAATTAAAACAGTAAGCCCCTCTGCACAGGGCACCAAAACTGAACAGAAACTAAAATCACATGATGCCATCAATCCTAACCTGGTATGCTGATACACTGCTGTTGCCTTACAAAGCGCCTGTTTCGCCATGTACGTTTGAGCCGTTTCAATGTGTCTAGGAAACCTAGTGTCCACGTAAATACGGACCTGCTCAACAGCAGCTTCTAAACACCACAGACACATTGGGCTCTATAAGAGTTTGGTGGTGCATTAGAGACATGCCAGTACATCTGATTTACCACCGCCTTTACCGCACGGTCTAATTCCGCAATGGGAGGTCAAGTGGAGAAGTTGAGTTACTTGGTAACTCTTCCGCTTTGCCTCCAAAGATTGGAGGATTTACACCGGAGAGATTTACTGCCAGCAGTAAACTCACAAAATCCCCATGCAGACCTGTGAACTCCAAAAATGGGGACTAAGTCCACCGTACCACTACTTACAATCCCTTTTATAATTATAATTGTTCTATTATAACGCGCTTAATACCGGAGACCAGTTTCTAGGCGCCAGAACTGGTTTCAAACCTGTGTTGCTATCCGTTGTTTTGTTTCCACGACAAACGCATTGTACCTGAGCTATCCTCCCCGGCCTGGTATTGCCAGCAGGCTGAGTGGCGCTAGCAGTACTGACATTGGGTGGTAATTCCTTTGGAAATACTGCTACTCTTGTAATGAGGCCTTTTGTTTTGTTCAGTGGTGGGTATCACTTCCTTAAACACCTTGCTCTGAGTTACTATTTTAGGTAGTGGGCCACGTGAGCATGTAGTTGTGTTGTCCATGTTGAGTGAGAAATCTATGGTAGTAATGGAGAGAATTCCTTCTCCGACATCACGGCTGATTGAATTCACAAGTGTGCAATGCTTCTGTATTGCCCTCAAGCAATTATACGTTTCTTTGGAATAAAACAAATTCGATCAAATTTCTAAACGATCAAATAACTGATTAAAATCAGTTAAAAAGGACAATAAAATAAAGCACAATAATCACATTTTTAGCTATCTAAAACTGTGTAGTAAAAGATAGGTAAGCTATACAATACTAGCTATCAATTATATTTGATTAGTGGGAGGCTATATTTTGAATTTCAGATGCCACTCTTAAATTAGTATTGAGCCTGTTAAGACGGATTTCTGAACTCTGACGTGGTGGGCAGATGTTCAGAAGGCCAGCCTAGTTTCTTGGACCAGGGTAACCTCTGGACAAGCCAGACCAATCAAGGTAGCTATGTTCTGCGGTCAAGACTATGGGCCTCTTTACACGGACGGCGGTGGACCAAGGTACTATTAGCACCTTGGTCCATGCGGTAAAATACCGGCACTGCCTTGGTGGAAAGGGGAATTACCGCCCTATTCCAAGGTTGGTGGGGCGGTAATTCCCCCTTCCCCCATTGCCCTTCCCCATTCCCATTTTCGCCCTATAGAGCATAATGGGAATGGGGAAGGTGCTAATTACGGCACCGCATATTGCGGTACCGTAATTAGCTCCCTGGTCCCTTTGCGGGTTGGTTTTTAACGCCTGCAAAAAGCAGGCGTTAAAGTCTCCAACCCGCCAAGGGACCTCGTAGTAAGGCGGTAGGGGTTAACGGTCACCGGTACCATTAACGTGACCGTTAACCCTTACCGCCGTCCGTGTAATGAGGCCCTAAGTCTCAGGAAGGGTGAGGATGACTGAAGGACCTCAATGAGCACACAGAGCAAGGACACTTACAAATTACTCCCAGACAGGTGTATATATCAAAAATATAAACAAATTTATTAAAAGGCCTTTGTAACTCAACAAACAGTAACAGAATCACAGCAATACTATCAAACCAAAACAACACAATCAATGCAAGATATATACAACACCATTGGGGTCGAAAGGGTTAAAGGCACGAAATATGTTCACAACCTAGAGGGGAAGAAAAATAGGCAGTGCAGATAGTCTTTAGTCCCCTTCAACATCAAACACGGACCTAACTAAGAGGCAGTCCAAACCCTAAGAAGAGCGGAGCCTTGTGCTCAATAGTACATGCAGTGCAGGCGCACGCGGTTGTTCCAAAGGGCAAAACGGAGTCTCTTCAGGGGTCTCTAGCAGCTCAGGAAGGTGGGTGAGGCGATGAAGAATAGATTCCCACTATTCGAGGAGGGCCTCCACTTGAAGGCACAGGTGAATCTAAGGTTCGGGAATAGTTTGCTAGTTCGCACTAGCAGTGGAAAGGAGAGGGACCCCCAGGGGCCACTTTTGCGTAATAATGGATGGAGGCGCTAGAGGCCACCGGTTAGGGTTAGGGTTACTCACCAACCCCAGGCGCACTCCGGACCAAACTTTGCCAGTCGAGTCCACTGCGGTTGCTGGTTCTACGGTGGCAATATGATGGCTCTGCGGCTTTCAGTCCCAAAGATACAGTGAGGATTCCCAAATGGGATAGTCGCAATTTCTCTGCTCCTGATGGATGGATCAGGCCAGTTTCACTGCAGCAGGATTGAGGGGCAAGAGGGTCACAAACACAGCGCACCTGCAAAGATTGTCGCCACGGCTGGGCAACACGGTAACCGCGTTTACTCCGGTCTTGGCGCACTCGTCTCACTTCAGGGTGCCAAACCTTACAGCAGTTCACCAGCGGTTCCTCGACTCGGCTTCTTAGTTTCAGGATACTTGGATCCTATCCTTCATTCAGTGAGAACTCCAGAGATCGACATTGTATGGTTGTTTTCAGCCTCCTCTTATCCAAAGTTCCCTTTGCGTCCAAACAGAGAGGACCTAATCGGAGATCTGCTCACAAACACACACCCCATACACTGAATACATAATGGACCACGGTAGTCCCAGTCATTCACAGCACTCCAGACTCTATGGCACCCAGGATGTATATTGGGGGCAGACATCCCAGCCCACATCTTGGAGGCACACACACAAGGCATGCAGAAGCCTGCGAAAGCTTGGCGTTTTGTGGGAAACTGCATGTCCATATAAGGACTGACCCGGGTCGACTCAACCTAGGGAAGGCAAAGGAGCAAGATGGCCAAAGGACAGGACAAGGAACCTTGTGGCATGGCCATTTTGGACCCAGGCCACCTATTCGTGCCAAACGTGGTTAACGCGGTTTAAATGGCAGGAAAGGGTTAAAAAGTATATGAAAAGATAAGCTGCCACCAGCCCTGTCCATGAAACATCTGCACATCGCCCAAAAGTCCTAAGAGAGTATCTAGGGTCTTTGTAATTGACTATGAGACCTGTGCACTTGTTACATGTTGCAGAAAAGTTGCAACATTATAAAAGGACTAAGAGAAACAAAGTCTCCCAGTACTGACTGTCTTAGGGGCATGTCAGTTTCCCCTTAAAAAGTGAGCGAAAGCCCAGAGGAGTGCAGCTGAAGGATGTGCTTCTCTGGAAAAAGTTAGACTAAGTTGTATAAACAGCAGCAAAAAAGTTTGGGGGTGTAAAACTGGATGGAAAATGACATATAAATTGAAATCTTTCCTAACACTCGCCCCTTCCAGACTAAGGACAGGGGGACTTAATCCACCCCGGGATGAGTCTCATGTTCAGGTCGGTTAAACATTCTGGCCAACCCATCAGCATAGTTATGTTGGACACCTGTCCTATGCTCAATAGTGAAGTCAAAGCCTTGCAGACTTATGGACCACCTAAGTAACTTTGGATTCTCTCCCTTCATGTTCATTAGCCACTTTAAGGGCTTATGGTCAGTTTGCACAGTGAAGTGGGTCCCATAGAGGTAGAGCCTCTGCTTCCTTAGGGCCCACACAACAGAGACACATTATTTCTTTACTGTGGACCATCTGAGCTCTCTGTCCTTAACTGTCCTTAAGCTAGTGTCTAATGAAGCCAATAGGGTGTTCCTTGCCCTTCTCAACTACTTGTGAGAGTACAGCTCCTATCCCAGTGTCAGAGGCATCTGTCTGCACAATAAAAGGTCTTTGTTAATCAGGGGCCCTGAGAACAGGGGCCTGGCACAAGGAGTCTTTTAAGCCATTGAAGACCTTCTCACACTCTTCAGACCAAGTTACCTTCTTGGGTTTCTTTGGAGTGGTGAGAGCAGTCAGAGGGGCAGCTATGGTGCCATACTCTGCCATGAAATTTCTGTAATACCCAGTGAGTCCTAAAAAGGCTCTCACTTGGGTCTGAGTAGTGGCGGTAGGCCAGTCTTGTACTGCTTGTACTTTACTGGGTAGAGGGTGTATCCGCCCTCCACCTACTTCATGTCCAAGGTAGACCACTGATCCTTGCCCAATCTGGCGCTTACTGGACTTTATGGTCAAGTGGTCCTTCTGAAGAGCCTGTAACACAATCCTAAGGTGTTTCACATGGTCTTCCCAGGTGGCACTGAAAACTGCTATCTCATCCAGATATGCAAGACAGAATTCATCCAACCCATTCAACACATAATTCACAAGCCTCTGGAAAGTGGCAGGTGCATTATTCAACCCAAAAGGCATTACCATGAACTGGTAAAGACCCTCTGGTGTTGAGAAAGCTGTCTTGTCCTTGGCATGTTCTGCAAGAGCTATTTGCCAATCGCCAGCAGCGAGGTCAAATGTGCTGAGGTATTTGGAGGCACCGAAGTATCCACCAGCTCATCTGTTCTAGGCAAGGGGTGTGCATCTGTCCTGGTGACAGCATTCAGAGCCCTGTTATCCACACATAATCTCAGCTCAGAAGTACCTGCTTTTGGAACCAATGCCACTGGGCTGGACCAAGGATTACTAGAGGGTTAAATCACACCAAGATCCAACATTTTGTTGACCTCTGTCTTAATGTAAGACCGATAGTGTCTCTCTGCGGTTCCATTCTAGAATCTTTAGGTAAATACATTGATTATTTTCTTAAACCCTTGGCAGCAAGCACACCGACCTACTTGGCCGACACCACTGACGCCATTGTATATTTGGAAGGTTTACCATTTGACCCTGAACATCACTTGTTCATCACCCTTGATGTAGAATCTTTATATTCGAACATCCCTCAGTCTGAGTCATTGCCTATTATGAAGTTCTTTTTGGATCTTAGAGGCGATCCACAACTGGTTCCAAGTGAATTTATCGTGGACCTGTTAGAAATTGCCTTGACTAAGAACTATTTCAGGTTTAAAGAGAACTTCTACTTACAAGTCAAAGGCACAGCCATGGGTGCAGCGTTCGCCCCTGACTATGCGACTCTATTTATGTGGGCCTTTGAGAAGGTCTCGATTTTTGACAACTCTAATCCCTTTTTGCAATCGATTCTCTTCTATAAAAGATACATAGATTACATCATTATCGTGTGGGACAAAACCAAGGGAGATTCTGAACAATTTCTTACTTGTATTCATTCGCAGAATGACCATCTCAAGTTTACCATGTCTGTTAACAGCACATCTATTGCGTTTCTGGACCTTGAACTTAAAACTAAGGACGGTGCCATTACGGTTGATCTGTTTCGTAAGACGACAGATCGAAACAAGATTTTACACTTTGATAGCTTTTGTCCGCAATCTCTAAGGGAGAGCATTCCCTTCGGACAATTTTTAAGAGCCAGAAGAACTTGTACCGATAAAAAAGATTTTGGGCCTCATTACACGGATGGCGGTGGACCAAGCTTCTATTAGCACCTTGGTCCATGCCGGTAAAATACCGGCACCGCCTTGGTTGAAAGGGGAATTACCGCCCTATTCCAAGGTTGGCGGGGCGGTAATTCCCCTTCCCCCATTGCCCTTCCCCATTCCCATTTTTGCCCCATAGGGCTCTATGGGAATGGGGAAGGCGCTAATTACGGTGCCGCAAATTGCGGTACCGTAATTAGCTCCCTGGTCCCTTTGCGCAAAGGGACCTCGTAGTAAGGCGGTAAGGGTTTACCGGTACCAGTAAAATACCGGTACCGGTAAACCCTTACCGCCTACCGTGTAATGAGGCCCTTAGTGTCCCAGTCAAACATCATAGAGACTAGATTATCACAGCAAGGTTATCCAGCGCATAATTTGCGACAGTCTCGTAAAAGAGCGAGATACCAACATCATGAAGTATTGTTAACCAAAAACACTTGTGACAATCAAATCCAGTCGCATATGGTATGCGCCATGACTTATAGCACCCATCATGCTAAAATCAAGAAAGTAATTGCCAAACTGGCACTTACTTCAAATGAATATGTCCAATTTGGAACAACCCATGTATGCTTTCAAAAAAGGTAGGAACTTGAAAAGTTAGCTATCGCAGGCTGATAGACTGCAGTCAAGTCAAGCACCTAAACCCATTACTGAAATGTGGGGAATGGAAAGAGTTACCAGTAATTATCCATGCGTTAACTGTTGCCAGTGTGGATCCACCACAGCAACAAAAATTGTCACCATCAACCATAGAGACTGTAAGCTCAGGGATCACACTACGTGTAATTCTAAAAATGTAGTTTATGTTGTCATGTGTCCATGCAATAAGACATACATAGGGAAAACGTCTAGACCCATTAAACTGAGGATTACGGAACACAAATCCAGAATAAGGACTCACAATTTCACTTCCCCCTTAGTTGCCCATTTTTTTAAATACCAACATGGGTGTGAGGACCTACACTGGTGGTGTGTTGAACGGGTCACAGGACCAGACCATTATGCCATAGCCACCAAATTATCCATACGGGAACAATGGTGGATATATAATACACAGAGCAATATACTGGGTTTGAATGCCCAAGAAGAATGGTATGCGCTATTCAACAAATAGATCTTCTGATCATATGGGCATTAAGGAGTTACTATCTTTTACCATCATCTCCTTCCACCATATAGTGACCAGAGATATAGATACATATTTAGAGATGTGAGTCTTCTGCTATATGCTAATTCCGTTTACCTCAGTTTGAATATGTCTGCATTTTTTGGCACACTTACTGCTTTGTTCCTTTTTTCATGAACTAGATTTTTTACAATTTAATGATTATTGGGATCAATACATGACATTTGTTCACTCCATCACAGGCACGCATAGTGCACACTAGGGGCTTAGCCGGCTAATCCATGGTCTCCTTTTCTCCTAGTTTGTACTTTTGGTGTTTGCGAATGCAATTCGGTTCCAGGCTACCGCCACATTTGTCTTTTTGGATTCCTTACACTATGGGGTACACTGTAAATTGATTACATCCGACGTTGGGCCAAGGGACGCCATGTAATCCAACCGTTCCCGTCCAAACGACTCAAAATGGCCGCCATATAAATAATCTGGGTCCGTAGCAACAGCGTTACCAACGCTATGCTGCCAGGCCCCCGCCGAGCCGCGGAGTGACTCAGCACCTCTCGAGCGAGGAACACACTCGTCCAGCTCATCCTTGTGTGAACATCAACACAGGTATGCTCGCGCCAGGCCCACGCGTACAGTCAGAGATTTCTTGACGACGCATATGCGTTGCCACAGCTCTGATATGTCGCCCATTCCCCCTTCTCTCTTTTGTAGATTACATTGTGAAATTGTAAACACCAATATCCACACATTTACAAGCCTCGACCACGGAGGTAAGATTCCACCACCACGTATATCGCGGATGGTACATTCTTTGTAAATGTGATTTTTCACATGCATTTAAAGGACTCTGTTAATTAGTATTGAGTGCCCATTCCCTGCTTTTTGTAACAGGACCACATTGAGATCCTCACTACGCCTAGCAGTCCCTAGAAAATAGTGCCCATGGAAATAATTACCCACAGGTAAACTGTGCTCTATTATGTAAAATGTAGAGACCACACAGTAAATGATTAAATCTTCCTATAGTCATATGTGCTCCCGCACTCTCCTGATAAGACTCTCCTTTTCCCCTGCAGAACGCACTACATAACGTACAGCATTTCGTCCTGATGAAGACCGTGTACAAGATTGGGCTAAATAGGCTCTCCTAAACAGTTGAAACTCCCCGGTGTAGACGCACCCCTAACCACAGTGCATCGTCACTGCTTACCACCAAATAGAACGATTGCTTTTCACAACCTTTGTTTTGTTGTTACTATGTGAAAGTGTTTTTGTTACATATTGTATGATGTGAATTGTTGTGACAAACAATATGTGATGAAGTTTGTCTTACACACAAAACTGTTATGCCAGAAAACATTTGGCTCGATGTGTTGTAAATCCTTTAGTCTGTACGTTTTTTGGTTGAGACATTCTGTGATGTCATATTATTGAAAGAAATGTTCATTTTATACCAATTTACAAAAATTGAAAAAGCTTAACAAACAATCTTTATCCGGACCTATTCAATTGTAATTTTGTTTAACTAGTAACCCTCCTGGGTAGAATAGGCTCCCAACCAGGAGCTCAATTATTGAATCATTTACGTGAATTTATGCATGCCTCTTCAGTAGTTGACGTATAGCATCCTATGTCAGATTTTTAGTGTATGGTTTTAGGATTGTGAGGTCTTGCAGTGCTAATACCCTATGGGACTGCCCTATTTGGGATCACATTATTTGTCCTCTTTCCTTTCTGCCTATGTGATAGGTTGATTTAATCAATTTATGAATTAAATCTTTATATCCATAATTGTCCAGTTGACCTGGCTTCTCCTGCTCGAGAGATTGTCTTTTCCTAATGGAGTATGTGGCCCTGGTAACTGAACATTTATATGAGGGACTATTTCCATTCTTCCATTGGATTGTTAACTGGCAGTGAATTGTCTGCAGCCTCCTTTTGTGACTAGCACTTTTATCACACATTGCACTTTACCTGTGTTATATTTTTGTATGTTATTTCCTTGTGTGAATTTCAAACTATTTAATATTTTCTTAATTAAATTTGTCTAAATAATAAAAAAAAATGTATTTTATAAAGCTTTTGCTGTGGTCTGTATGGGGTGATCTGCAGTGTTGACTGTAGGTTCCTGTTCCTACATTGCTGATGAGACTGTGTCCCTTTAAGTGAACTCAGTTCTAAATCCGCTGGCTTGACCATTGTTCATTATTGCTAGTTGCTTCCCCTTCTTGCCAGCGAAGTAGGGGATACCCATCTATTGTATATATATTGTATCTATTGTATTGCTGCAGACCTTACTTTGTCTGACATTGGTAGGTTCACTGTCTCCTGTGTCAATATCATGTTGGCACCAAGGTGTCAAACCAGGGGACTGTGAGAACAAGGGGGACAACTGCCTAAGCAAACTTTTCACCGCTGCTTGCTGATCAGAAGCCAAGTGAGGGGCTACTTGGACACCATCAATGGAGCTGTCTGAAGGACTGCCTTAGAACAGGTCAGGGAGAGGTTCTGACTCCTCTTCCTCAACATCTAAAGTCAGTAGCAGTGCAGCGATTTCAGCTCTTGGGATGAAAGCCTTCAGTCTTTTCACATGGAACACCTTTGGAGCCTGTCCAGCCCTTCTAAGGTCCACTAAATAGTTGACCTCACCCAGTGACTCCACCACTGTGTAAGGGCCTGACCATTTGTCCTGCAAAGCTCTAGGCCTTATAGGATTCATGATCAGGCCTTTCTGACCAGGTGTGAAAGTGATGAGGGAAGCCTTCTGGTCATACCAATGTTTCACCAGTGCTTGTCCTGCCTTCAGCTTCTCACTAGCCAGACCCATCAGGAGTACAATCCTTTTTATGAGCCCTAGCACATAGTCCACTACTTTGGTAGTAATAGGGGGAGGGGCATTTCCCATCCCTCCTTGACTATGGCCAAGGGTCCCCTTACAGGGTGACCAAACAGAAGTTCAAAGGGGCTGAAGACAACACCCTCTTGTGGTACCTGTCTGTAGGCAAACAGTAAGCATGGTAACAGAAGATCCAATTTTCTTCTTTGGGGTTCTTCCAGAGCCCCAATCATACTTTTCAAGGTCCTGTTAAACCTTTCCACTAGACCATTGGTTTGGGGGTAATATGTAGATGAAAATTTATAGGTGACACCACATTCTTTCCACGTGGCCTGCAAATGCACACCTAACTAAGAGGCAGCTCAAACACTAAGAAGAGAGGAGCCTTGTGCTAAATAGTACATGCAGTGCAGGTGCAGGAGGTTGTTCCAATGGACAAAACAGGGTTTCTTCAGGGGTCTCTAGCAGCTCAGGAAGGTGGGTGAGGCGATGAATAATAGATTCTCACTATTCGAGGAGGGACGCCACTTGAAGGCAGAGGTGATTCCAAGGTTCGGGAATTTTTTGCTAGTTTGCACTAGCAGTGGAAAGGAGACGGACCCCCAGGGGCCACTCGTGCATAATAATGGATGGCGGCGCTAGGGGCCACCGGCCAGGGTAAGTGTTACTC
Organism: Ambystoma mexicanum; assembly: GCF_040938575.1. Lineage (NCBI taxonomy): Eukaryota > Metazoa > Chordata > Amphibia > Caudata > Ambystomatidae > Ambystoma > Ambystoma mexicanum. The sequence continues at coordinate 1,182,189,550 of NC_090936.1, read as the reverse complement.
ACCGACCCCAGGTGTACTTTGGACCAAACTTCGCCAGTCGAGTCCACTTCGGTTGGCAGACCTTCTAGGACGACCAGATGCAGAGAGGTCCCACAGAACGACAGCGGGCTCAGGGTGACAAACCTTCCAGCAGTTCACCAGCAGTTCCTCGTCTTCTTAGTTTCAGGATACTTGGATCCTATCCTTCGTTCAGTGAGATTTCCAGAGATCGACATGGTATGGGTGTTTTCAGCCTCCTCTTATCAAAAGTTGCCTTCGTGCCAAAACAGAGAGGACCCAATGGAAGATCTGCTCACAAACACACACTCCATACGTGGACCAATCATGGACCACAGTGGTCCCAGTCATTCACAGCAGTCCAGAGTCTCTGGCACCCAGGATGTGTATCGGGGACAGACACCTCAGCCCACATCCTGGAGGCACACACACAAGGCATGCAGAAGTCTGCGAAAGCTTGGCATTTAGCTGGAAACTGCATGTCCAAATAAGGACTGACCTGGGTCAACTCGACATGGGGAAGTGTTACGTTCATCTGGTTCCCACAGGGGCGTTGATCGGACCCTATCAGCTGCGGTCTCCACCAACGTGATGCGTAGTGAAGAGATGACAGTCTGGACTGGCCCGCCTAATCTTGTCTGCTGGACTCGTAGAAGTATTCTCCTGCAAGTGGAGAAAGGGATTTAGCCACCCGTGGACCTTAGTGATGCCCCCCCCCAACTGTTCTCGTTCTCCCCACTAATCACCTCCGATATCCCCTCTTGGTAACCTCACCTTATGTTTTTAAATGATGAGCTCTCCATCCTGCATGGCATGCAGGGGCGCGTAGATAACAGTTACTTTACTGGTTTGAAGGTACTGGAGGAGTTCCGGAGGAATATTGACTCCAGTGTCTATAAAGTTCAAAGAGTTCAATATGTCCGATGTTCACTCTTGTTCCATTCCCTCGTTAGGTTGCAGCTGGGTCCAAAAGAATATTGCCTGGAGGCAGCTGATGGCGTTCAGGTAAGAGTCTGTATTACCAAACACTGTCCGGTAAAGGTTGCATGAGTTTAACTTGCTGTTTTCTCTCCCTTTATAGGTGCAGCATAGAAAGATGCAGCGAATTAAAGGATAATACCTCTGGTGGTAAAGCAGGTAAGCCTATGGTGGCAAAGAGATTGTCTTTGTCGATTTTCTCGGCTCACCTTGTTATTCCTTTTGTTTTCCCCCCAGGTGCTGGGTTTCGATGAAGAAAATGATGGAGGCAGCACCGAGTTGAAAGATGCGGAGGACTGGTGAGTATAACGCGGCGCTGCTGCTGGCGAAGCGACGCGTGCTGAAATAATGTCCTTTCCAGGCTCGGAGATGTGCTGGGTCCGGAATCAGGTAAGGAATCAAATAATGTCCGTGATCTAACCTCTTCTCCTTTCTTTTCCTTTTGTCTAGGAGCTCCGGATTCGAGGCGGGCGTGGCAGAAGACTGGATGCTGACTTGCAGACACGGTGAGCGTTACGCTGCTGGATGCAGAATAACACGAAGCATGAGCTGCTCTTCGGGCGTGGTTTAAATAGCCTGCAAAGTAATCCCAGGTAAGAAGTTCCCCAGAACCACACCCGAGTAAAAAATAGTCCCTGTAATAAAATAGTCCCATCCAGGCCTCACGTTGACTTGGAATCATTTGCAGCATGGTCTGCATAAGGTAAGTAAAGTCTACTGATTTCTATGATGAGCCTGGCGCCTAAGGCGCCAGGACTGAATCCAAACAGCACCCGCCGGGGCTGTTGGGGTTTTAATGAGTATCTGGATGCCTGCTCCCTGGGCTGATGGACTCGATCCGGATGCCCGGGGGTAGGCATCATGACAGGAAGGCAAAGGGGCAAGTTGGCCAAAGGACAGGACAAAGAACGTCGTGGCATGGCCATTTTGGAGCCAGGCCACCTATTCGTGGAAAACGCGGTTAACGCGGTTTAAATGGCAGGAAAGGGTTAAAGATTATATGAAAAGATAAGCTGCCACCAGCCCTGTCATGACACATCTGTACATCTCCCAAAAAGTCCTAAGAGGGTATCTAGGGTCTTTGTAATTGACTATGAGACCCAAGTGCACTGTATTGTAAGGTACATTGTGCACTTGTTACATGTTGCAGAAAAGTTGCAGAGAAGTTGCAACATTGGAAAAGGGCTAAGGGAAACAAAGTCTCCCAGTACTGAATTGAGGGCATGTCAGTTTCCCCATAATAAGTGAGCAAAAGCCCAGAGGAGTGCAGCTGAAGGCTGTGCTTCTCTGGCAATAGTTAGACTAAGGTGTATAAACAGCAGCAACAACGTTTGGGGGTGTACAACTGGAGAGAACATTACATAGAAATTGAAATCTTTCCTAACAGAGCCCTATAAATATCTGCTAAAAAAGGGGGTTTCATCTGATTAAAATTCCTTTCCTTCAACAACTTAATCAGCGATTTCCAACTAATTTCATTGTATTTTGGGCAAATAATGACAAATTGCCTTTGCAATTCCATCTCTAAAATGCAGAGGAGGCAAGTTTGGGCCTCTGGATCCAAATCATACCAATTGCATATCATTGTGTTAATACACAACAGATACAATCTGAGTCTAGTGATAAGATGGTGATTTGATACATTTAATAAGTAAGGATATGAGGACTTTGTGTTTGCAATTCTAGTGTGTGGGAGGATAGAGGATTTATCGAGTTCCATATTAGGTCTAGCTTCTTCTAATTGACCTAAAAAAACACACGTTCACAATTGAACGGGTGTGAGTTTGCATTTGATAGGGATTTTCAAACTGTAGAACATGTTTAAACAAATATTTCTTTAAGTAAGCTTGCCATTGTATACTCAAAGCCACCTTATTGCTTGAATGTGGACGCAGTGTGGCGTAGACCATACGATAAACCAGAATAATATGGGTCCCAAAGCGATGGTGCTTTCTACATATGGTGATTCTAAGTGAGCAGCTTATGAGCGAGCTAAGGGCGGGGGGTGCACCAGAATATTATGGCAGAAATGATTCTCTTTTATTTGGATTTAGAAGGCTTGTGTCCCCAAATATCTGCTCCGTACGTAGCAATCAGTAATTTTGCCTTATATGTTTTTAATATAATTTCACTTGGTTGAAGTCGGAGACCTCCTCTATAACTAAGGGCCTGATTCATGGTGTGTTTTATAATGGTGCAATCCCATAGGAAAACATTCCATGAATCAGGCCCTAAATATCACAGATATGACCTGGATAGCAATACTCCCTGTTCCTCCATATGACCCAACATTGAGTGTTGAGGAAAAGCTAATCCCAAGATGATTTAAGACTAGCACTAAAGGGAGGGGTCAACTAAAATTGAGTTACAGCTTTCCCTTCTGCCTCCTGTTTTCATAATTATGGATTTTGTGGCCTTTTTTGTAGTATATTTGACATAAGTGCACATTAGGGTCTGTAATGCTCGTGGTGTTCTGGCCATTGGTACTAATTCATTGATGCATGATAATCCCACAAGACGCGGAATATCTGGTGTCAGTGAGAGCTCTTTTTAAGGCCGTCTAAAGGCGATTTACATAGATGTTGAACAATATTGGAACAAGCAGCAGGCAGCCTCTATGGAGCCCCCTTTTTCCTTCAGAACAGCTTGTGCATGTTCAGTTGTCACCAAATGTTACGGATGCTCTTGTTTTTCTGTGGGTGCTATTATCAATTGTAGTCAACCTTTCACAATTCCCAGGTGAGTTGGAATGAGCCGCAACTTGCCTGAGACAAGCGTGACCAATGGCATGGAGAATGCCATAATGAAAGATTAGTACATCTATACAAGAATATAGGGTGCACATATAGTCCTCTTAAATAGGAGGACATACAAGGCTATGATGATATACATGTTTAATTCTTGGTTCACCGTAACAAGTCCCTCTGGTTGGGTATCTGCTAGGATATTCTCTACTGGCATCTATTCCATTAGGCAGCCAAAGATTTTACACTCCCATCGAGAACGGAGATGGGACAATATGAACAAGGGAATACTTTCTTTCCATTCTTATAGATACAAATCATAATAGCACTCCCCGGAGTGGTTGTTATAAAACCTGATGCTGTGATGTATTAGCATAATAAAGAATGAGCATGAGTGGGGCCTATAAGTTATCTTACATCTATAGAGGTCAATAGTAATTATTTGATTGGGGCCATAACTTTTATTTAGGGTCTGAGGCTTAATTGCTAGAGATATAGAAGCTATAGAGATATTTAGAAGCCAAAGGGTACTCCAATATTGTATTACTAACTAGGTGGTTGTTTGATTTAGTAATGCACAAGAAAATGGCGCTGAAATATTCTATCCATTAATGCGAGGAGCTATTTGTTGTGATACTTTGGTTTTGGATAGAGTTTGTTCCCCTAGCTGTAATTCTCCAACATATCTGGGAATTAGGATCTTTGGCTGCCTCTTGCATATCTTCCCATAATTCCAGAGCCATATTACCAAATATTCGTACTCTCTACCTCTTCAGCTTTGTTATTAGCACTCATGCTATAATAAATGGATTTCCTTACTCCCCATTAATATTTCTGCTCCCTTCATATTCGCTAGCCTCCCCCCTATACATGGCTGTTAGCATTGTCTGTCTGGTGTCTTTCGTTATATGTGCATCCTGATGCCTGCGGGCTATGGTGCGTTATAAGCACAACATAACATAACATGTTTGAATAACCTCATAGCAAGTCCCTGAGTGTCCTGCAATTTGTATTAAATCATCCTCTTTCTTGAGGTTTTCTATTGGTGATTTGGTCTTTCATGATCTTTGATCCCAGTGGTTCTATTAGTCTTTCAAATGTTTTGATTACTGTTAGACAGTCCAGTTCTGCATGTAATCAGTTGGAAATGCCTTGCTTAATATTTAGGAGAATGTTATTTTCAATCTATGTTGGATCCAGATTCTCCCAATGAGTATGTTTCTGTTTCTCTCTAATTCTCCTTCATGATATTTTCGAATCAGGACTTTAACCTAATTTCCAAACTGTAATGATAATACGAGGGGATTATGGCCAATAACCCTTGTATCAGCTACTTTATGTCAATCAAAAATGGGCAAAGGTTAATATTTACAATACAATAACCAATTATTGACAAGCCTCATGGACACTTACCAGTCTTCATTGCAGAGGGGTCAGAACTCCATGGACCGTTGCCAGGCCTTTTTCAATAGAAATACATTGCATATGTGACTTTTGGGTGGCCCGGGCATCTATAGGTACTGCTGATGGAATCCCCCATGGTTGATCTTCCTGGTCATTATTGCCTTCACCCAAATTCAGACTGAAATCTCTGCCAATTATCAGGTGGTAAATTATGGTTGATGAGGTAACCAAAATGTCATTTTATAGACTCTAGAAGTTCCTTAATTGGAGTTACTAATTTGTTGGTTGGGGAAGCATTGTAAAAATGAATTATGTATGGGGCTCTGCCCTCAAGACCTGCAAAAGTCTTCTCACCTCCTTCTTTTGATCTTCTCCAATGGTTTTTACCCTTTGTCCTTTGAGGTCATCTAACCTTTTATGCTGCTCCACATTCCTCCTCCCTCCGATATCTACTATCCGATATCTACTACCTCCCTTCACTACTCCTTCAGCCTCCTTAATCACCCCTCCACCTTCATCCTTTGGATGTTCCCAATCTCCTCCACAACGCCTTCAGCCTCCTGCAACACCTCTATGCCTTCCCCCTTATGATGTTTCCCAACATCTTCCACTACATCTTCTGCCTCCTCCAACACCTTCCCGCCTTCCTCATTCTATTTTCCAACCTCATCCACTACGCCTTCAGTCTCCTACGACTTCTCTCCACCTTCTTCCTTCTAATGTCTCCCTCCAACTCTTCTCTTCCACTTACTCCTCATCCTTTTTCTACAAATACTATCAGCTCCCGGTGTCTCTTGCTTCAGTGTCTGCATGTCTCACTCCTGCTAACTCCCTCCAACCACTGTCCTCCCTCTACTCCAACAACCCGAACCTTGGACGGAGTGATCCTTCATTTTATAGTGTCAGGGTCCCACCCCTGGCCTGGTTCTTTGTTCATTGGCTTGAACCTGTACCCCAGCATCAAGACTAGATTGGGATTGGTTAGCTGCCCAGGTTTACTCTGGTGGTTGGCAAATCACCTTTTCTCTCCCTGCAATGTCTCCTGTGCCTGGCTGCCTCCCATCAGTGTGAGGTTTTCAGCATCAGCTGAGTCTGTGCACCTTGATATATAATTCATACAGCTATATGATATGATATGATAGGTTATTTATAACGTGCTTAGTACCCAGAGGTTTCTAAGAGCGGACCCAGGGATCAAACCTGTATTGCTCTGTGTCGTCTTGCTTCCAAGGCGAGCACATTGCCCCTGAGCTATCCTCCAGAGACAGGTGTGAAGTATCCAGCATCAGGTGACTCTGTGCGCACCCCTACGATTGATGTAGTCACCAGAATATGAGAAGATGGAGGGCAGGTCATGCTGTGGCAGGCCAGTCCGGGGGCTGCAGAATGTCCAAAATCCAAGCTGGGCTAAAACGTAATGGTATACTTGCCCCAGAAGTGACTCATGCATGTGTTAAGTGTTCGCCTCTGTCATGCAACCAGCCTGCTCTTCACTTGGAGGTATACGATTCAGTCTTTCTTTCTTCTGACATTGGTAATCTGAGTGGCATTAATTGAGTAATAAGAGCAAGCGGGGGAATTCAGTTTGAAGGGCAGTGGAGAAACCTAACATTATTATTACTAGACGCTGGAGCAGATTCAATTCGATGGCAATACCTCACACGTGCCCGAAAATCGAGTCACAAGGTGGCAAAACCCTGACAGTAAAGAGCACCATTTCACGTTTAAAGTTCCTCAACATTTGGCTGTACCAATGCTTTTTGATGTTCTTGTTTTTTCAAAAGCCCTTTTTTTTGTTTTTTCAGAAGACCTTTGCTTTGACTGAGACTTAAAACTCTCATCAGCCAGACCTAAAAATGCTCTGGGCTGAAACAAATTTAAGAGCGGGAGAGGCAACCCAAAACAAGGACATGCACGCGTGCATTGTCCTTGCACAAAATGTTCTGTTGGCCGCCTTTTTGAAAGAGCACGTACCCAGCAAGGTGAACAGGACTGTAATAAAGCGGGGGCCGTGGTGGGGGTTGGAGGGACAGCATAAAGGGTAAGTGAAACAGTGACAATATAGTGTGGTAATATGTTGTATTGAAGGGTATTTAGCATAATTCTTTTGAGGAATTGCAGGTTTCGAGTTCCAAGCACCATGGCACATGGACACTAATGTGCATAAATCGTTGCTGTTAGTGTAAGATGGGTGGTATGTGTATGAGTGTGATAGCTTTAATCATTTTGAGGATTTTCAGCTATATTGCACATGTTAGTAGAGCCTGTGTAAATGGCTATGGACTTGCAGGTTCGCTTAAGAGCCTACAAATGGCTATGGACATTTTAGTTCATAAAAGTGTTAGTTTTGGGGATTTTACTTACTATGAGCAACATGGTTTTGTATTCAAATGTGCACAACGCAAATGTTTTCAATGCGGTTTATGTATTGTTGACAGCATATGGTTGCAGCATTCTATGACTTTGGAATGCATGTTATGATGAATCTGACTCAGATAGGTTGGAGAGAGTCAGTGAGTGTTGGGTATTGGGTGAACTCACATTCAGCATGGAAGTGTTGCAGTGTGAAATGCATGGTTTGAATTGTTTGGGTAATGTCAGTGGGGTATATAGTTTTCCTTACATTGTTTTGGTTTGGTTTGGGTAGTTACCTGTCGTGGTAAAAGTTGAACAACCATGTGATTGTTCTAGAGTGAGGTAGCGCCTCGACTCTTTCAATTAAGGATGTTAGGATTTTCTAATTTCATGTGAGGGGATTGGTCTGGTTATAGGGGTTACCTGATTCTGGTAAAGGTTGAACAGTGATGAGGTTGTTCTGTGAGGGAGGTAGCACCTCCTCTAGGTTTTTTCTTTATCCTTCTCATCACATTGGACAGTAGGTAGCTGGTGGTAAAGGGGTAGCTGGGGACGCCTGGTAATGACCCGTCGGTATTGAGTGTGGTAAATCTTGAGATGATGAGTAAATTGTTTTCTACGTTACTTGTGGTATTTATTGTGGATTTTGTTGTATCCATGGGTGCAACAGCTTGTTTTGGGTTAGGATGTTTTCCTTGCTATAAGACCGTTTAGTTTTTACCAGTCATTGATGTTGGCATTGGGAGTGCGTGGCCACCGCTCCCAATGTGTTTGGAAGGCTTGTACATCCTGGTCTGGTGTAATGAGTATGGTATTAAGACCATGGGTGTTTGTGATCTCAGTGATGTTGTATTTTTTCCACTTTGTGAATCCCTGTTGGAGTGAGGTTGTGATTGTCTTTTTGGAGGCTTTGAGGTCTCAGTTCTCTAGAGTGGCAGTCTAGAGGCCTGCTGGGGTTCCAGGGTGGCAGCCTGGACACCCGTGTTGTTGTAGGCGGGGGCAGGTGGTAGGAGGTGTAGCAGTCTTGTGGTTGTTCAGGAATGTAGGTAAAGTAGCCCAGTTTCAGGGTTGGCCAGGTCCTGGGGTGAGAGCCCAGTTGCTTGTTTGTGGCAGGAACAGGCAGATGGATGACAGTATTTTTGTTATTGGTACATGGAATGTAGTTTGTCAGGGTGTGATGTTTTGATGGTTGGGTTTGGCCGTGGAAGTGTCTGTCTGCCAGTTGAGTGTTACGTGTGCGTATATCTTGGAAGGTGGTAGTTGTGTTGTTCTGGTATGTGACTTGTTCTGTGCATGTATGGTTTAGTAAAGGAGGGAGGTGTGTTGTATTGTGCCTGTCTGAGGTGAGGTAGCTTGAGATGTCATGTGGAATGTTTGTGTGTGGATAATGGAATATTTTGAGTGAGTGTTCTGTGTAGAGGCGGTTACAACTGGCTGGCCCTGGGTGATGGGAGCTGGTGTTGTCACAGCTTATGTCCTTTATATCTTCATGTGGATTTGTAACTAAGAACTTGGAAATAAACTTACCGGAAGAAATCTTAAAGAGCCTGGAACCTGCTTTTTAACAGTGTCATTGAACCTTCAGGATGCTTATTTTCATGTGCCACTCCATCTCAAGCACAGGAAGTACCTGAGGTTCGCTGTTGGCAGTTCTCATTATCAGTTTTGAGTTCTGCAATTCGGGCTGACCTCTGCCCTAGGGTTTTTACCAAACTGATGGTGTTGGTGGCAGCGCATCTCAGGAGAGGGGTGATTCACATCTACCCCTAGCTGGACGATTGGCTGATCAAGGCCTATTCTCCCGAAGAGGTCCTGGAACATCTCAGCATAACCTGCCACTCTCTTCACAGACTGGGTTTCTCCCTCAATTACAAGAAGTCCCATATGACTCCATCTCGAAAGCTCCAGTTCATCAGGGATGTACTGGGTACATCCTTGGGAAAGAGCTTGCCACCTGAGGTGAGGGCTCAAGACATTCTGCAGATGGTCTCCAAGTTTCAGAGTGCCCAGCGTCTCCTGATCTTCGACATTTTGAGGTTGCTCAGCCTCATGGCATCCTACATTTTTCTGATACCAGAGGCTCGCCTGAGAATGAGATCCCTTTGTACTGGGGAGACCCCCGGCATGCCCATAGAGTCGGGGTTTTCTCCAGAGTACTTTAAGACGAGATAGCTGATGATGGATGGGGGTGCAGGTTTTCTTACTCCAACACCAATCAATAAGGACAACTCAATGGTTTGGCAAAGGGGAGTCCGTTTAATGACAAGTACAAAAAACGGGGAAACATTTATACCCAAAACTCGTCATCATTGATGTGTAACGCTCAAAAGTTAACATGCAATTCTATTGGTTAGGAAAGGGTAACTTTACTATAGGTACTATATCTGTATATGGTAATGGAGTGAGCGGATTGGATAAACACTATCAGGTGGGCGTCTAAGCCCTTCCTTCTAACATTATGTTAGAATTCGATTTTGGGTAACTGAAACAACCAACAATAGTACAGAATATCAGCATCAAAGGATACATGTAGAGTAGATTTTACCAAAAGGATACATGTAGAGTCTTCAGGAGATGACTCGATGTCCCTCGTAATAGGTGAATAGCTACCTTCCAACTGATGGCACTCTTTGACTGTTAAGGATACAGCCCAAGGGAGGAATCAGCGGAAAGGGCGAGTAAGTATAAAGGAACCACCAGCCTATTAGGAAAAAGACAAGTATGATTTCAGGAACTGATAAAAATAAAATGACAGTATGGATCGGTTCGAAAACCACTGACCTGTTTTCTTTGAAGATCTAGGGGTAAGTAGGAACAATCAACCTGTCCAGTTTAGTCTTTAGAAATCCCAAAATAGAAGAATCCTAAGCAACGACAGGGAAAGGGAGGTTAGTAGGGAAATCCTAACCCGCACGAAACGAGGGCCACACTAGAGTCGAGATGGTGCACGCAGGATAGCGTCCATAATGTCTCAGTGCACTTGATGTGTAATTGAGAAGAACAGAGCCTCGGAAATGAGGAATAATGGAAGTCCGTGGGAGAAGGAGAACCGAAAACCAAGCTGGAAGCCCTTTACAGAATTGCCCTCATGGAGCGCAGCCCCTCGGGGAGAACCACAGGTACCACAATAGGCAGGATACAATCACAGAGTAATGCGACCAAGACAGCGGGGGCAGTCACAACCGGAATAATGGCCCCGCGGGAAAAGACTGTAGGAGCTGCTACGGGAGGTTGCAGAGTTCGGAAAGTCAGGTGACCGTCACGATGTGCAGCCAGGACGGCGTCTCAATAGGAGGTCGAGCAGCCAGAGCAATCCGTGGAGGAGCAATGAAAGAAGCAAGAGCAACGGCTCCGGAGCGTAGAACTAACGACGATCAGAAGCGCCGAACACCCGAACTTCCGGGTTTAAATGCGTATCAGCTGAACAACGCGTAACACATGACCAACGCATTGTCAGCTGACTATTGCGTATGCCGGAGGTTCCTTAAAGAGGCACTACGCAAAGAAAGGAAAATATAAGGAAGGTATGAAACTGTATAAAAGTCATGACCAATCCTACAGGAAATTGTCAATGTAACCGTTTGCCGGGCAGTTTATTAAACAGCCGCCAGCGAGTGTAGAACGGTCTAGCCGATCGCTGGGCTGAATGACAAGAGGTCGAGGAGAAGCCGTTGGCAGGCATGACAGTGCCATCCCCCAAAGAGCGCCCCACCCCCTTGGAAGCGTGAAACCGGCGCAGTAGAGCGGGGGCATGGATGTTGGAGATGGGTTCCCAGGAACGATCCTCGGGGCCGTAACCCTTCCAATCAATGAGATAGTGTGGAACCCCAGCACGCAGCCTAACATCCAGAATAGCCTTCACCTCGTACTCCTCCGAACCTCGTACCGAGACTGCCAAAGGCTTAACCGGCAATCGTGTTCCAGCGGTCAAAGGCTTAACGAGAGAGACGTGAAACACTGGATGAACTCTCCAACGAGAAGGCAGTTCCAAACGAACAGCCACAGGGTTTATTACGTCGGTAATCTTGTATGGACCTACAAAACGAGGTAACAGCTTCTTTTTTCCAGGTATTTTCAGATGTTTGGTGGATAGCCAGACTGACATACCAACTTTGTATAGAGGAGCGACAAGTCTGTGTTTGTCAGCATGCCGTTTTGAGCGAGCCTGGGCTTCTTCCAGATTTCTTTTGATCCTGGTCTGTAGGGAGGTGATGTTCCGTGCTTTGTTGACTGCCCCAGGGACCGAACCGGGCAATTCAGGATGAACAGGAATGGAACGAGGATGCTGACCATAGAGCGCGTAAAAAGGCGATACGCCAGTAGAGGTATGCACCGAGTTGTTATACGCAAATTCGGCCGCCGGCAGAACGGCAAGCCAGGAGGTCTGATGTTGTAGCAATAAACATCGTAGGTACTGTTCCATGACACCATTTACCCGCTCTGTCTGCCCGTCAGTCTGAGGGTGATAAGAACTAGATAGACGCACGTCCATCAAAAGTGTAGATGTTAAAGCTTTCCAGAAACGCGAAGCAAACTGTGATCCCCTGTCTGTGATCACTACTGCAGGAAGGCCAAAAAACCGGAAGACGTGTTTCAAAAAGAGATCCGCCAAGACAATGGCCGCAGGAATACCTTGACATGGGATGAACAGGGCCATTTTAGTGAAGTAATCCACGACAACCCACACCGTATTAAATCCCTGTACGGGAGGTAATTCCACGACAAAGTCCATAGACACCATGTACCAAGGTTTGTGTGGCACCGGTAAAGGCTGCAGCAATCCCATGGGTTTTTTCGATGTGGTTTTACACTGGGCGCATACAGCACAGGAAGAAACATAGTCTATGACGTCGCGTGACATACCTGGCCACCAAGACCATCGCCAAACCAATTCCAAAGTCTTCTTTTGACCGGGATGAGCCGCGACTAATGAGTCATGACTCCATTCCATTGCCTTAAGACGGGTCTGATCCGTGGGTAAATACAAAAGACCGTTGTAGTACGGGAGACCATCGCTGACATCCAGATTCGATTCCAAAACCTTTTGTGGGTTTTGCGAGACCCATTTGGTTATATCCTGTTTGAGGGAAGGTTGAACAGAACAACTGCAAATAACGGTTTCTGCCAATAAAGTGGGTTTTGGGTCAACACCATCGACCCGACCAGAATGGAGACGTGACAATGCGTCTGCTTTGGTGTGGTCTTTGGCAGGACGATATGTGATATGGAAATCGAACTGGGCAAAGAACGAGTGCCAACGAGCTTGTCTAGCAGTTAAGCATTTCGTTGATTTTATTTCTTGGAGATTGCGGTGGTCTGAATACACAAGCACCGAATGTTTTGCCCCAAGAAGATGGTGTCTCCATGTCAAGAACGCGTCTTTTATCGCCAACAGTTCTTTCTCTGTGACAGTGTAATTCCTTTCATAAGGGGCTAATTTACGCGAAAAAAACGCCACTGGGTGTTCCTCTCTAGTGTACGTACATTCCTGTGAGAGGATAGCCCCTATAGCCAAACTGGAAGCATCAGCCTCTACAATGAAGGGTGTCTCAGGATCTGGATGCTGTAGTACAGGGGCTGATGTAAAGGCCTCTTTCAACATATCGAAGGCCTTTTGTGCCTCTGTTGACCAGTGAAATGAGGCTTTGGGACTAGTCAGGGCTGTAAGTGGTGCTACAGTCTTAGAGAAAGAGTGGATGAATCTCCGATAAAAATTTGCGAAGCCCAGGAAGGATTGTAAGGATTTGACTGAGTTGGGAACGGGCCAGTCCAGGATTGCTTTGACTTTGGAATGACTCATTCTCACCCCCTTATTGGTGATATCATACCCTAGGAATTCCACTTCCTGAGTGTGGAATACACATTTTTCGGCTTTAATGAATAAGTGGTTTTCTCTCAATCTATGAAGTATTTTGGTAACATGTGTGAGGTGATCCTTCATGGAGGACGAATAGATCAGGATGTCATCTAGGTAGACGACCATGAATTGGTCAATGTAGTCACTGAAGATATCATTCATAAAATACTGGAACGTTGCGGGGGCGTTGCACAATCCGAAGGGCATGACTAAATACTCATAGAGACCATACCGGGTCTTAAATGCGGTCTTCCATTCGTCGCCTTGGCGAATACGTACAAGATTGTACGCCCCACGCAAGTCCAGTTTAGTGAAGATGATAGAAGCACCCAATTGGTCTAGGAGTACATTAATTAATGGTAACGGGTACTGATTTTTTACAGTGATAGCATTGAGGGCCCTATAGTCAATGCACGGGCGTAGGTCCCCTTCTTTTTTAGGAACGAAGAACAGGGGCGAAGCAGCTGGTGACCGAGAAGGGCGGATAAAACCGTTTTCCAGGGCTTTATCGATATACTCTTTCAGTACTTCATCCTCCCGTTGGGTAAGAGAATAGACACGCCCTGTAGGAGTCTTGGCGCCAGCCACCAATTCTATAGGGCAGTCATAAGGCCTGTGAGGTGGTAACGCCTCTGCTTTACCTTTATCAAACACATCGGCGTATGCCGCATACTCTCTGGGTACCAAGATGGGCTTGTTAGTAAGCAAGCCGATGCAAGGAGCCCCCACTAGGAATGCCAACACCGGAGAACGGCTCCCTTTAGATCCCGGAAAGCACTCATTGTGGCAATAATCCGAGGGGTATTGGATGAGGCCTGTGGTCCAGTCAATGATAGGATTATGCAGTTTGAGCCATGACAAACCTAATATCAATGGGTATTGAGGTGCAGCTATCACATCAAAGACCAAGAGTTCTGTGTGACCATCAGGTAAGGACAGCTTAATTGGGATGGTCTCTTCCATTACCAACCCGGAAGATAAAGAAGAACCATCGATGTTATGAACTGCTTCTGGAACCGATTTAGGAACCGTTGGTATTGCTGACCGGGCCACAAACGATAGATCCATGTAGCAATTAGAGGCGCCTGAATCAAGCATAGCTAGGGATCGTAAAATGGTCCCGTCAAATTCCAAGGACACTGGTACTGATATGGAGGAAGCCATGTAGACAGAGGAGTCCTGTTTGGTACTCGGCACAGGGACCCCTGCTATTGCCGAGCTTTGACGTTTCCCGACTTTCTAGGCGGTTTCTTGGGGCAAGACGCTAATAAATGTTCAGGAGAGCCGCAGTACATACATAAGTTGTTCTTGAGGCGGTTTTCACGTTCAGAAACAGACAGATGGCCGCGTACTGCGCCTATTTGCATAGGTTCAGGTTCGCAGGTTGCGGTATGAGAAGTATCAGAACGCCCAGGTGTTGCCATGAAGGGTTTCTTTTCTCCTTTCCTGGCGGATCGTCGGGCGTCTATTTGAAGGACCAGATCTAGGAGATCCGAAAATGCTGACGGAACCACAGGGACCGCTGACAAGGCATCTTTCAATTCTTCAGACAAGCCTTTGTAGAAGACTGCGGACTTCTTGTCCTCAGGCCATTGGGTTTCTGCTGTGAGTTGATTGAACCGAGCAAGGTAGGCCAATAAGCTTTGATTGCCTTGCTGTAAGTTCAATAGTTCAAGATCCGTAGCCTGGGTAGCGTGTCGCATATCGAATATTTTGCCCATGGCTGATAATAGAGCGTCACAGTCATACAACAAAGGACTGTTTGATTCGAGCAAAGGATTAGCCCATGCGGCAGCTGTTCCCCCTAGATAGGACAGCACAAATGCTGCTTTAGTGGTCAAATCTGGGAAAGAGCTGGGTCGACATAAGAAGTGAAGCCGACACTGGTTTACAAAGGTGCGAAAGTTCCTAGGTTCCCCCATAAATCTCTCCGGAGGGGCTAAAGGGAACTGGGCTGGCATGAGCACCTGTACGGGGTCCCTTTGAGTGGCCTGGAGACCCGAACCCGAGGCCACGGGATTTAAGCCTGCCACCCCCTGTGGAGATGCGTGCATGGAATCTTGCAGCATGTCCATACGGTGGCGCAATGTATCCTGAGCTGATATCATTTCCTGTCTCAGGTCAGCAATCAGCTGAGTGAGTACATTTAAGGGATCTGAACCCTCCATTTCAGGCTTCTGATTCTGTTAGAATTCGATTTTGGGTAACTGAAACAACCAACAATAGTACAGAATATCAGCATCAAAGGATACATGTAGAGTAGATTTTACCAAAAGGATACATGTAGAGTCTTCAGGAGATGACTCGATGTCCCTCGTAATAGGTGAATAGCGACCTTCCAACTGACGGCACTCTTTGACTGTTAAGGATACAGCCCAAGGGAGGAATCAGCGGAAAGGGCGAGTAAGTATAAAGGAACCACCAGCCTATTAGGAAAAAGACAAGTATGATTTCAGGAACTGATAAAAATAAAATGACAGTATGGATCGGTTCGAAAACCACTGACCTGTTTTCTTTGAAGATGTAGGGGTAAGTGGGAACAATCAACCTGTCCAGTTTAGTCTTTAGAAATCCCAAAATAGAAGAATCCTAAGCAACGACAGGGAAAGGGAGGTTAGTAGGGAAATCCTAACCCGCACGAAACGAGGGCCACACTAGAGTCGAGATGGTGCACGCAGGATAGCGTCCATAATGTCTCAGTGCACTTGATGTGTAATTGAGAAGAACAGAGCCTCGGAAATGAGGAATAATGGAAGTCCGTGGGAGAAGGAGAACCGAAAACCAAGCTGGAAGCCCTTTACAGAATTGCCCTCATGGAGCGCATCCCCTCGGGGAGAACCACAGGTACCACAATAGGCAGGATACAATCACAGAGTAATGCGACCAAGACAGCGGGGGCAGTCACAACCGGAATAATGGCCCCGCGGGAAAAGACTGTAGGAGCTGCTACGGGAGGTTGCAGAGTTCGGAAAGTCAGGTGACCGTCACGATGTGCAGCCAGGACGGCGTCTCAATAGGAGGTCGAGCAGCCAGAGCAATCCGTGGAGGAGCAATGAAAGAAGCAAGAGCAACGGCTCCGGAGCGTAGAACTAACGACGATCAGAAGCGCCGAACACCCGAACTTCCGGGTTTAAATGCGTATCAGCTGAACAACGCGTAACACATGACCAACGCATTGTCAGCTGACTATTGCGTATGCCGGAGGTTCCTTAAAGAGGCACTACGCAAAGAAAGGAAAATATAAGGAAGGTATGAAACTGTATAAAAGTCATGACCAATCCTACAGGAAATTGTCAATGTAACCGTTTGCCGGGCAGTTTATTAAACAGCCGCCAGCGAGTGTAGAACGGTCTAGCCGATCGCTGGGCTGAATGACAAGAGGTCGAGGAGAAGCCGTTGGCAGGCATGACACATTACTCTTGTAGACGTCACTAAGAGTACAACGTCCCATTGGTTCTACTATCTATAGGACCCTAGATTATTTGGTCCATTGTGATTGGGTTGGCTTCAACCCCATCCATAAATCTACACTTTACTTAGCAGCACGCAATGGTCAACCAGGTGCAGGGTTCCCTAAGATTCACCCTTCCTCCCTTCAATCAATAATTACTTTAGTGGCTATGTGTCAATTAGTTGGCTGTGGTTGGCCTCGAAACTGTATCTTCTTGTCAGAAAAAGTTATGATATCTCTGTCTGGGCGACAGCCAGGCGTAGGTGTGAACCTGTGCTTCTTCTTGCTCGGATGGTCACGTGCTGCTCACACCGTGAACCTGGCTAGTTTCCTTCAATTTGTGCATTTACTTCTTATTCGGCTTGACACCTGCCTACGCCTCCTTATCTCAGCCTTCCTGAGATAGGCTGTTCTGTTCTTAAGTTTCAATTCTGCGAAGCTACTGTTCGCTCCTTTTATTGGTCTGATCTTGGCTCTTCCTGGCTCACGTTGCCTCTGCGCAGTTTCGAATCAGCCATCTCTTCTCGTTTTAGCTGGAATACGAATCCTGTCCTGTTTGACCTCTAGTAACCTGAGTTAATTCTGCTTTTGTGTGGACTTGCACTTGTACAGTGTGCTTCATTGAGGTAGCTATGTATAGGTGGCGCTTGCCGTGGTCTATCTTCTACTAAGCATAGCAAGCCGCACTGTTTTCTTAGCTTTCTTGCTGTTTCAAGCATATGTACAGGTGTTAGCTGGTTTGAATGACTTCATCCTGCTTTACATCTTAAGTTTCTATATATTTCAACATTGTTTGTTCTTCTAGGTTCATGATATCCTTATTCATGACATTTCGCCTCTTGTGTCATCTTTGGGTCGTCTTATCTTCTATCTGCAAGTCTGTCCGGGCCTTCGTGACGTCACCATTCATCTTAAATTAAAGCCTTTGTGGTTTGTTCTGGGACGGTATTTAGTCTATCTTCATTTCATCTTACTTGTTGGTAGGGTTTTCTCAATGGATACCTTACTGTCCATGGTTTTCTAGGTATCGGTACTTCAATAGGTATTGTTCTTCTGATAGGTACTGGGCAGAGCCCTACTGCGGCTCTCTGCTGGTTTATTTGCTCATCATACGTCACATATCTCAGTGTGAATGTTCCTGGTACTTCAAAATGGGCGACTGGAGTGCAGGCTTTATTTGAGACCTCCTCTACACCTTCAATGGGCTCTTCAATGGGCTCTCAAGATCTAAATTCCCAGGCAACATGTCAGACCTACTTCGGGTTCCAAGCAGGGTCACACAGGATCTTCTGTGGTGGGCCTCTGAGGACAACATTCTGAAGGGAGAACCCTTTTGGCAACCATGGCCGGAGATAACAGTAGTGACGGGGGATCTACGTGATCCCACCGCGGCTGATTTTCAAATGTACAAACCACAAAAGGTTCGTACATTTCCCATGCAAACACGTGTTCAAAACCCCTACATACCTACACCCCCACCCACATCCACAACACCCTCCCGACACCTCCGCAACCCACACCCTCAACACACCCCCACCCACACCCCCAACACAAACAAACCCTACTTACCTTTTCTTCAGGCTGTGTCCCTGTGGCGCCAGTTCCCTTTCACTTCCGTGATCGGGAACCGTGATCGCAGGGTCCATTTTTCTTTTTTTTTTCATTTTTTCGGGAGCTGCAGGGGTTTCCCCTGCAACCCTTGCTCACTATACTGTAAAGTATAGTGAGCGGGGTGTTGCGGGGGAAACCCCTGGTTGTTTTTTTTTCATGTGTACTGCTGGGGGGGTCCCCCGCAACACCCTGCTCACTATACCACACCGTATAGTGAGCAGGGTGTTGCGGCAGACACCCTAGCAGCCCCCGCAGTCTTTTTTTACACCCACCTACAATGCTACCACCAAAGGTTAAAAATTTTGGTGTTCAAATCTTTGGTGGTAGCATTGTTCTGACTTTTTGTACGGTCGGACCTTTTTTCGGTCTGATCGTACAATTCTGTGACAGACGCCTCACTCACGGGGTGGGGAGCCTATACCAACGATCTCACAATCAGTGGTCGTTGGTCTCCTTCGAAGTCCAAACTACATATCAATCTTTTGGAGCTGAGTGCAATCAGACTGGCGCTGAATGTCCTGATAATGACAGACAACACAGTGGCCATGTACTACCTCAACAAGAGAGGCGGTATAGGGTCACTACCTGCAGAGAGGCAATGCAGCTCTAGTACTGGGCAATTCAAGAAGGAATCTCCCTGTCAGCTGTTCACCTTGCCAGAGAGGAGAACACAGTGGGAGACGCTCTGAGCAGGCAGAGCACAGTCTCCCACGAGTGGGAACTAGCTCAGGAAGTCCTTCAAGAGATCTTCACCTTTTGGGGAACCCCTCAATTGGGCCTGTCCACGACCAGTGTCAACAGTATGTGCGAACCGTACTGCTCCAGCAAATTTCCCCCAAGAGGAGCTCTAGGAGACGCGTTTGTGGTGGACTGGGAGTTTCAACTCCTGTAAGCGTTTCCGCCAGCCCCCGTCATTCCTTGTATGATCAGGAGGTTGAGAAAGTTTGGGAAACACATGATCCTAGTTGCCCCGGATTGGGCCAGGAGGACATGGTACTCAAACTTTCTGGACATGTCCATCTGCCCCCCAATATGTCTTCAACAAAGAGAGGACCTTCTCTCATGAGAAGAGGGTCGGGTTCTCCATCCAGAGGTCAAGACACTTAGCCTTCACGCGTGGTTTCTGAGAGGCTGAGATACAAGGATTGGGACCTCCTGGATGACGTAATGGCGATTTTGCTTTCGGCCAAAAGGCCAGCAATAAAGTCACTGTACCGCTGCCGTTGGAACATATTCTGAAGCTGTGACAGGGATAAATATGTAGACCCTTTGCTATGCAAAACGCTGCAGGTGTTATCCTTTCTACTGTACGTAGCCAATCTGGGGCTCCAGGTTGGGCCCATTAAAGGTTATTTGGTGGCGCAATCCATCTTCAAGCACTCATCTGAGCAACCATCATATTTTAAGATACCTTTGGTAACACAATTTCTGAAGGGACTCATTAATGTGTTCCCTCTATCTCCATTTCAGATATTTCCACGAGGTTCGATTTTCCAAGTACTATGATTTATTGCAAAGTATGCTCAGTCGGTCGGCTGGCTCTAATGTCTCACAACATGTGTCACCCAGACCTCATGAGATGCAAAAGAGCGAGCATCGCTCAAGCGGTGACATATATACAAACATACAATCTTTTAAGGCACATCAAACCACCCATAATGTATCTTCTAGAGCTAGGGTTCGGTGATTGACAATCATGACAAATATGACACATTACGACAAGTTTCTTATTCAATCTAATTATACTTATTTTAGCAACAGTTGCAGAGACAGTTCTTTGTTATGGAGAACATAAAGCACTTGTTCAGCAAGGATATCGTGTTCGCGAGAGAGATACATTCCATAGCACGTTATCTACCTGTTTCTATTCGTGAACTAGGGGTCAGCCTGTTCTGAGGCAGATCCGCGAAGGAGGACCGGAAGAAGAGTATAATTCATGCTTTAACTGCCTATTGCTACAGCTTTAGTGAGACAGGCCGGCACCTGGGCCGCTGATTAAATACTGTTTCTGCTTGCCTCCAAGGACTTTGTGAGGGAGTATGTATTTCTGTACTGTTTGGCATTCCTGTCTGGGTTGATCTTTCAACATGCAGGCTGTGGCCTCGGACCGTGTATGAGCTTTCAGAATAAAATACATTTTGCCAAGAATTTGACTGAAAGGAAAAAAGAAAATGCCGGATGTTACACAAAATGGACGCCCTGTAGTTATACTGGTTATACTCACGATTCTGTGTTTGCGATGTTTGTCACATGATGCGATTGGTTTCCAGACAACATAATATACATACTATACATCGTTAGGGTTGTTTCTCGACTAACACACCCTCCTTTTGGCCATAAGCCAAGAGCCTCATCCATACATCTCATCTTCATCTGACCATGTATCTAATTCTGAACTATGCATGCTACTATAATCGTCATCTTCAACATTAATTGACATGAATTCCGTGATTGTTTCAATTTTGTGATTTGCACCCCTATTTAATATGGTAGTGGGTTTCGCTCTAGGAGTGGGAGTGGGTTTCGCTTTCATTGCATGTACACATTCATTTGTAATTTTAGAACAAAAGATTGGCAGGCAGTGTATGCAACAACAGCAGATCATGAGGATCCCAAGTATAGTGACTAAAATTGCAAATAGTTTCCATCCCCATGAACGCAGTAGTTCCTAAAACCATGTGCTTATGTTCAGATTCCAACCACCTGTGGGGACATGAATATCAGAACTCAGAACGTGCAATTTCTTGATCGCTTCAAAAATCATAGGGGAGGAGTCACTTACAAATGCACAGCACGCTGGCCCCATGATTTTGCACACACCCCCACGATCAGCCAAAATTATATCAAGAGCCATTCTATTCTGAACTGTCATTAATCTAACTGCTTTCTCTTCTAGTGTCATGTTATAGAGTATACTGGTAGTTCCATTTATCGTCCTTGCTAACACCCTGGACAGTTTCCTTATATTCCATGGATTTATTGCTTGCCCCAAAATGGTATAAATGACTTTGCAATGTCGCCTGTTATCAATCCTGTATCATCCCGCCGTGGCCTAGATCTGGATAGTTTGGATATGTCTGAAGTTTTGGAAAGGAATACACCAGGGAAAAGAACTCCTAAGTAACAGGTCCCTCCCCAATTTCTAGGTAACCAGGGATAAGCCTGTTCCCCACATACAAAATAAACGGGATCACCCACATATATTGGTTCTTCTTCTTTTTCAAGCACTGCAGTATTTATACATCTAGTAAACGTTCTCACTGAATAGGAACCCTTTTTCCGTAAGCAAAATGGGACAGTACGTCAACTGTAATTAATAGTATAAGAGGGAGGCACAACATCCTATGGGAGCCATTTTGAAAGTGATTACAGAGGATTTGTAAGGCACAAAGAGCCTATCTACTTGTTTTGCCATTGGTTTTATTATTCTCGCCCTGTTAAATATGGAACAACCCACTGGTTCCATTACCACTTTTTCAAACTCATCTATGTTTGTTCCATCCAATTGACGAGTATCACTGTCATTCCACTTTCCATAATATACTGGACTCAATTAAGCATAACATCCGGTATTAAGTGGTAAAGGCTGCACATACCAACCGAGATTTTATATTGGGGAATACGCGGCAACATAATTCCTTCTTTCAAGACAATTTTTACTGGCTTTACTTTTAAACAACCAACATCATTATCATTTACTGCCCATATACAAGTTGGTACTCTACTCAATTCAGTCGGTAATGTTTTAGATAAAAAGAAGAGTTTTTTTGTGGTGATTTTGTCAAGTACACTCCATCAGGAGAACAATGAATAACCGCATTCAATTTCTTCAATAAATTTAAACCCAACAAATTTTCACTGCAATTTTTTGTCAAAAGAAATGGGCAAGACTCAGTGAATGGACCTAGGGCCTCATTACGAGTTGCCCGGTAATAGCGGGTCCATTTCCGGCATGCCGGAATGAGCGTGTCCGTGCACATATGAACCCGCTAACAGCAGGTGATTACGAATGCGCGAGCACACACGTTCCCCCATGCCTGTAGTGGCAATCCCGCCATGCCGGTAAAGTGCCACCAACCCCCTTATACCGGCATCGCACGGCCCGCCCATAGCGTTACCGCTTCATACCAACACCTGAATACCGGCACGGTGATACCGGCAGGGTATCACCGTGTACGTAAAAACCGGATCCGGAAATTACATCATCGCGCAGGAACGGGAAATGGGCCGCCGGCCATCTTTAAAAACACAATCCATTGCCATCCTCCATAACCACCACTACACCCGTGTTGTTGAGTCCCACAACTCAATCAGGATGTCGAATGCCACCAGAAAAAGCACCCAAAGGAAGAGGAAGCAGCGTTTTTGTGATGCTGAACTGACAATGCTGGCAAACACCCTCGAACAGCATGCTGACATCATCAGAAGCACAGACCTTAAGCATGCGGCCCAAACCCAAAAAAAAGAGGTGTGGCAGGAGGTTGCTACGAGGGTGTCAGCAGTGGGGAGCACCCCAAGGAGCGTACGCGATTGCCGAAAGCGCTGGGACGACCTCCGCCTCCGGGTCCGGAAGATCCTGGCGGAGAACCAGAGGGCCGCAATGGCGACAGGCGGTAGCACACACTCCCCTGTAAAGCTCACCGCATGGGAGGAGACTGCAAGTGGATTTATTGACCCAGAATCTATAGAGGGGATAGGAGACCAGGAGTTTGGCGCAGCAACTACAACAGAGGAAGGCGAGTGAACCATCACATCCACGTATAACAAAACATGATGTGACACAAGTGATGTTGAAGTCAGATTAGGCACGCCAATGCATGTCCCAAGGCGACATCAACAAATCAATAGAATAATGAGTGCCACCCCCTGCACCACACGAATGATGAGTGAAAATTCCAATCCCAACAGAGGTGCAACATGACCCAACCATGCCCATGGCCCCCACAGACACCAAAACAATCCAATGCCACCAGCCATGCAATGATTGCCAACATGTCCCCTCAGTACACCAAATGCCACACAACAGAAATTAAATTGTGCCTGAATGTATGAAAATATCACACCGCAAAACATCACAGCTGCCATTTGGCAACATCACTGATGACCTGCATCTCTTCTATCTCCCAGGCACCAATGAGGAAGGTGGAACAGAGGACAGGGGTTGCGAGCACATCCAGTGCACGCAAGGGGACCAGGGCCACCGCCACCCCCTCGTCCAAGAAATTGCCTGCAGCCACACCCAGTGTGCCACGCAAGGCATCAACCCTGCAGGGGGCACCTGCTGCGACAGTGGTAGCTGTTCCGCCGGCCACCACGGACGTTGTGTCCACAGAGGTGGCTGAAGAGGCAGAGGTAGTGTCCGGAACGCCCAGCCCAACGCCCATTTCCAGCAACCCCCCACCTGCGGAGACTGAGAGCCAGGATGAACCATGTCTGCATGACTCCGACCTTGGAGAATCGGACATTGGCATCTTCGAGGAGGACACTGCCCAGGACGAGGACCCCATGCAGGTGCCTTCCATCACCCCGCCAGCCACCACCCTGCCTTCCACCACCCCGTCAGCCACCACCCTGCCTTCCACCACCCCGCCAGCCACCACCCTGCCTTCCACCACCCTGCCTTCCACCACCCCGCCAGCCACCAGTACACCTGCGGCTGAAACCCCCTTTGAGGTCCGTCTGGCAAGGGTAGAGGCCCGCCAAGAAGAAATGCTCCAGATAATGCGACAACAGGTCGTCGCTGGTGATGAGGCCATGAAGGCCATAGCCACAGCCATTGCTGCCAATACAGCTGCCGTGGAGGCTTCCACGTGTGCATTCCGGGAGTGCATGGGGTCACTGACCCAGGCCCTTCTTGCGAACATCACGCAAGTGCAGCAGCCACACCATGGCCCAGCCAGGGGACTGACAATAGACACCTCCACCACGTCATCCCCTTCCACCTCGGTGCAATCAAGCCCTGTGCGCTTAACGCGCAGGAGCGCACGGCGCTCGGCCATGGCACCCCCATGTAACGCTCACCTGATTCCCACAGAGGCGCTGATCCCGGCTGGGCTGCTATCGTTTCTTCAATTGAGAAGCGTAGAGCTCGGACGACTCTCAGGACTGGGCTTTCTCTTATCGAATGTCTGACTTGCAGGGTAAGTTTTCTGCAGGTGGAAGAAAAAGGGTTAATCACCGTTTGATGGGATTCCTTCTCCCAAAAAATCGCCAGTTTCTCCCACAGCCTAGCTTTCTACTTGTCTCGGCGAGCTCTCACCTTAGGCGTATAAATGCTTAGCTCTCCATCCTGCGTCTGGTGCAGGGGTGCGTGGATTCCAGTTAGGTCACTGGATGAGTTCAGTGTTGAGGCTCAAGTCTTTTGCGGCCTTAGTTGTGGCAATGGTGCTGGGATGCCGAAGAGCGATGCCGCCGTTACTGCACGAGCGGATGCCTGTAAGTATACTGTAGTCTTTAGGCTTTAAAAGAGGGGCACCTCAATAATGTCCCTTTTCCTTTGTCTCAGGCCTCGGGATGCTGTGGGCGTAGTTTTCCGTTGCCGCTGCACGTGCCAATGCACGTAAGTATAATGTTCGTTGGCCGCTTTTATTGGCACCTCTAATAATTTCCTTTTTCTAGTTTTCAGGTGCCGGGATGCTGAGGGCTTTATATCCGTTGCCACTGCACGTGCCGATGCACGTAAGTATAATGATCGTTGGCCGCTTTTAATGGCACCTCTAATAATGTCCTTTTTCTAGTTTTCAGGTTCCCGGATGCTGCGGTTGATGCGGCCGCTTCTGCAACTGCCTTCACCCAAACCCCTTTTTAATTATGTCCTTTGCCTTTCAGGTGCAGAGAAGCTGCCGAACAGAAGGCCGCGGTTAGCTCCGTTGCAATCACGGATGGATCAGGTAAGCAGGCGCGGCTGCGAGCGAGTTGCACTTTTCTAACCTTCTGTTTATTCTTTGCAGGTTTTGCCGGTGACTGGATTCCGGGATCTGGTAAGTATTGTTCTGTGTCTTTCTTCATCCACAGGTTGCTGCGCGGAAGCTGAAGATGACTCTGGACCTGGAATGCAGGAGCCGGCTCGGTGAGCGTCCTGCTGCTGCTGCAGAATAACGCGAAGCACGTGTTTTCCATCGGGTGTGGTTTAAATAGCAGAGAAGTGCTTCCAGTGTGTGTTCTTCCACCGGTTCCACCCAGGTAAGAAAAGAGTTCCTGAATGGAGGGAATAGTTCCTCCCAGCCCTGATGGCTGGGGACTTCAACCAGACTGGTTTGTTCTGGGTAAATATGCAGCATGGTCTGCCTCAGGTAAGTCCACCCAAGCATTATTACACTGTTTATCAATATGAGCCCGGCGCCTATGGCGCCGGGACTGAAACCCTTCATGAGACTGGCGCCAAAGGCGCCAGGACACGGTCCAAAGGGCCCCTGTAGGGGTCTTCTGGGTCCGGAGTAGTGGAAGACGGGTCTGCTTCCGAGGGCGCTGGGCCAGTCCTGGCCCCTCGGGAGTAGCGCCCATAACAGCACCCCCCCTCAAGGCCCTCCCAAACTTGTCCTCCCCGGGGGGTTTGGTTTATCGGGAAAGGTTCGGTGAAATTTCTGGACTAGACGAGGAGCATGGACGTGGTCATAGGGTTCCCATGACCTTTCCTGAGGTCCGTAGCCTTTCCAGTCGATTAGGTAGAATAGCTTCGATCTGATGATTTTAGAGTCCAAAATGTCTTTTACTTCAAATTCGGGCTCCCCATTCACTTGAATGGGCTCTGGAGGATTGGTCAATCTGGTTCCAGGTTGCATGGGTTTCAAAAGAGATACGTGAAATACAGGATGTATTCTCATATGGGTTGGCAATTCTAATTTAACGGCCACTGGATTAATTATGGCCGTAATTGGATATGGTCCCAGGTATTTGGGGTTGAAGGTGCGAGGCCCTTTAAGCGATAAATGTTTGGTGGACAGCCAGACTTGATCCCCAACCTGGTATTGAGGGGCATTGCTTCGGTGTTGATCTGCTCCTTTTTTGTACCTCTCTTTAGCTTGTTGTAGATGTGCAGTCGCTTCCTTAAAGGCTTGGGTAATAACGGTGTGCAATTGATCCACAGCGGGTGTTCCAAGATCTTGAGGTGGATCAAGGTTGGAGGTTCGAGGATGAATCCCATACAAGATGTAGAAGGGACTCTTCCCAGTGCCCGAATGAACTGAATTGTTGTAAGCATATTCAGCTATCCAAAGGATGTCCTTCCAGTTACTCTCCGACTGTTGTAGCATGCATCGTAAATATTGCTCGAGAGTCTGGTTTGTTCTCTCGGTTTGCCCGTCGGTCTGGGGATGATGGCTGGTCAAAAGTCTTACATCGATTTGAGCTAATCGACAACAGCTACGCCAAAAGTGGGAAATAAACTGGCTCCCCTTATCTGAGATTAGTACTGACGGGAAGCCGTGTAGCCGGACGATGTTTTCAAGAAATACTTTGGCTAGGACTGATGCTGAAGGTAAGCCTTTTAGCGGAATGAAGTGGGCCATTTTAGAAAACAGGTCCACAATAACAAGAATGGTGTTGTACCCGGAACAGGAGGGTAAGTCTGTGATGAAGTCCATGGAAAGGGTATGCCAGGGACACGGTGGGATGTCTAATGGTTGCAGAAGACCAGCCGGCCTCTTCTTCTGACCCTTGTTTTGAGCGCACACACCACAGGACATCACAAATTCCTTTATGTCTTTTCTCCACGAAGGCCACCAGAAGTGTCTCTTCACCTTTTCTGTGGTTTTGGCAATGCCAGGGTGACCCTCAATTAATGAATTATGATAGCAGGAGATTACCTGTCTTTGTAAATTGGCGTGTGGTAGGAACAATCGTCCTTGGAAATAAGGCAAGTCATTGCTTACAGTGAAATCTTTTCCTTTTTGTAACCAGTTCAGTAAGTCTGGTGAGATTACAAGTTGTTTAGTTTTTTCTTCAATATCCTCAATGGATTGTGAAGAAATCAGACCCACGATCCTTTGTTCAGGAATTATTGGTACAGGTTCTGGATTGGCAACGTTATCTCCCATTCCAATTCGGGAAAGAGCATCCGCTTTGCCGTTCTTGTTGCCGGGGCGATAAGTGATCACAAAGTCAAATTCAGCAAATAATAGAGCCCAGCGAAGCTGTCTGGAGGATTGAGCCTTGGCGGTTTTCAGATACTGCAGATTTCGATGATCGGTGATCACTGTGACGGTGTGTCTGGCCCCGAGGAAATAATGCCGCCATGCCTTAAAGGCTGATTTAATCCCTAGAAGCTCTTTATCTGTGATGGTGTAGTTGATCTCAGGCGCCGAGAACTTCTGAGACCAGAATGCCACAGGATGCAGTTGGTTAGTCTCTGGATCTCTTTGTGATAGGACTGCTCCCATTGCTAAGCTGGAGGCGTCGGTTTCAACGATGTAAGAGAGGTCCGGGCGTGGGTGTTTCAGTATTGGCGCCGAGGTGAATTTAGCCTTTAGCTCTTGGAAGGCTTGTTCTGCTTCTGCAGACCATTCAAAGCGTTTATTTTTTCTTAAGAGGGCGGTGATGGGTTGTACCACTCGTGAAACCTCTGGAATAAATCTACGGTAAAAATTGGCAAAGCCTAGCATGCTTTGAACGCCTTTCACGGAAGTAGGAGACGGCCATTTGAGGATAGCGTCTACTTTTCTCGAGTCCATGTGGACTCCTTTGGGTGTCAGAATAAATCCCAAAAATTCGACCTCAGTGACATGAAAAACACATTTTTCGAGCTTGGCAAAAAGTTTATGTTGGCGAAGTTTTTCAAGGACCGCCCTAACATGATTTCGATGGTCAGCTTCTGAAGATGAGTACACAAGAATGTCATCTATGTAGACGACAACGCAGACATCAATGAGCTCTCTGAGGACATCATTCATAAAATATTGGAAGGCGGCCGGTGCATTGCATAGTCCAAAGGGCATCACTTGGTATTCAAATAGCCCATACTTAGTGTGAAAGGCTGTCTTCCATTCATCTCCTTCCTTGACCCGTACCAAGTGATAAGCTCCCCGGAGATCAAGCTTAGTATAAATACAGGCGTTTTTTACCTGGTCAAGGAGTTCCGGGATCAGAGGTAAGGGGTACCGGTTTTTTACTGTTATCTGGTTCAGAGCACGATAATCTATACAGGTTCTGAGGTCACCTTCTTTTTTTGGTACGAAGAACAGAGCCGAGGATGCAGGGGACTTCGACGGACGGATAAAGCCATTGGCCAGGTACTGGTCTAAATACTGTCGCAGATGAAGGTTCTCAGGCTCGGTAAGGGCGTAAATCCTACTGCAAGGGGGAGTTGCACCGGGTAGCAAATCTATCTGACAATCGTATGATCTGTGGGGTGGCAAGGTGTTAGCCTGTTCCTTTTGAAAAACATCTTGGAACTCTCGATACTCTAGAGGTAATTGTGGACCGTCAGCCGTTACTGACGTTAGGCCAATGTTGGGTCGTGGATAACAAGTTGGTGTGCACTCTGGGAACTTTATCGTCTTTGCTCGCCAATCAATCTGAGGATTGTGTTTCTCCAACCAAGGAATCCCTAGAATTACTTGGAATTGAGGAGCCTTGATCACGTCGAACACAATTACCTCCTGATGCCTGTCTTGGCCTAGTATCGTCACTTCAGTAGTGGTATGGGTCACTGGTCCGGAGGCGATTTCCGTCCCATCCACCGTGGTAATGACGTCTTTAACCACCCTTGGACAAAGAGGTAAGTTCATCCTGGAAGCCAATTCGCGGTCCACATAATTTCCAACTGCTCCGCTATCAATGTATGCCTTAATTGCATGCAAACGATCTGGTTGCTCTGGGTTTACGAGGACCATTGGCATTATGAAGTGCGAGGTCAAAGAACTGGTTTTTACGCTCGGCAAGCGGACCTCTACACTTGTCGGGCGAGGTCGTTTCCCGGCTCAGGCTTTTCAGAACTCTTATCAGAAGCTCCCACTGTCTTCTTAGGTGGGTTCACCGGGCAATCTCGAAGAAAATGTCCTGAATTTCCACAATAGAGACATAGTTGCATTTGTCGTCTCCTGTCGCGTTCTTTACAACCGCAATTTGCATAGGTTCAACGGCTTCAACTCCTTTGGTGTGACTTTGAGGCTTAGGGAAAACTCGTGTTTCAAACCTGGATCGATCCGCCTTTCTGTTTTGTAGTCTGTGATCCAATTGGACCACCAAATCAATGTACTCTGAACAATCCTGAGGAGGATTCACTACCTGGGCAAGGACGTCTTTGAGTTCGCCACGCAAACCCCTGTGAAAATGCGTGATTCTTTTGTCCTCAGGCCATCTGGTTTCCACGATTAGCCTATTGAATGATGCAATGTAGGCCAAAAGATCTTGATTGCCCTGTCGTAGGGAAAGGAGTTCGTTGTCCAGGGCCTGCCACTGGGAATGCCTTGCAAAAAGTCTTTCCATATTTGCCTGGAAGGTCGGGAAATCACGAAGGATCGAGTCATCCTGTGTAACCAGAGGGATCGACCAATCAGCGGCACTGCCGCTAAAATACGAAAGCACAAAGGCTACCTTAGTCTGGTCAGTCGGAAAGGCTGCAGGTCTACAAAGAAAGTGCAATCGGCATTGATTTATAAACAACGCAAACCTTTTAGGGTCACCAGAGAAGCGTTCAGGCAGTGCCAATGGCACATTTCTGGGTAGGTTGATTTGAACAGGATTGGCTGAAGCCGCTGGGATATAGCTCCCTCCTGAATTAGGTAGCAGGGGTTTGCCCCGCTTGTGTCTGTAATAACTGTCTGGCGAGATCATCAGTTCGTTCTTTTGATATTATCAATTCCCTCCTAAGGGCATTCGTTTCCTGGCGGGCAGCATGAACTTCAGCTCTTAATTCCCCTAATAACTGGGCCAGTTGATCTGTGTCAGAAGTTTCCATAGCGCCTGGGTAGGAGGTTATTGGTGGGCTTCGTGTTCTGTAACGCTCACCTGATTCCCACGGAGGCGCTGATCCCGGCTGGGCTGCTATCGTTTCTTCAATTGAGAAGCGTAGAGCTCGGACGACTCTCAGGACTGGGCTTCCTCTTATCGAATGTCTGACTTGCAGGGTAAGTTTTCTGCAGGTGGAAGAAAAAGGGTTAATCACCGTTTGATGGGATTCCTTCTCCCACCAATCGCCAGTTTCTCCCACAGCCTAGCTTTCTACCTGTCTCGGCGAGCTCTCACCTTAGGCGTTTAAATGCTGAGCTCTCCATCCTGCGTCTGGTGCAGGGGTGCGTGGATTCCAGTTACGTCACTGGATGAGTTCAGTGTTGAGGCTCAAGTCTTTTGCGGCCTTAGTTGTGGCACTGGTGCTGGGATGCCGAAGAGCGATGCCGCCGTTACTGCACGAGCGGATGCCTGTAAGTATACTGTAGTCTTTAGGCTTTAAAAGAGGGGCACCTCAATAATGTCCCTTTTCCTTTGTTTCAGGCCTCGGGATGCTGTGGGCGTAGTTTTCCGTTGCCGCTGCACGTGCCGATGCACGTAAGTATAATGTTCGTTGGCCACTTTTAATGGCACCTCTAATAATGTCCTTTTTCTAGTTTTCAGGTGCCGGGATGCTGCAGGCTTTATATCCGTTGCCACTGCACGTGCCGATGCACGTAAGTATAATGATCGTTGGCCGCTTTTAATGGCACCTCTAATAATATAATATCCTTTTTCTAGTTTTCAGGTGCCGGGATGCTGCGGTTGATGCGGCCGCTTCTGCGTGTGCAAAAACTGGTAAGTTAAGATGAATGCGACTGCCTTCACCCGAACCCCTTTTTAATGATGTCCTTTGCCTTTCAGGTGCAGAGAAGCTGTGTCTTTCTTCATCCACAGGTTGCTGCGCGGAAGCTGAAGATGACTCTGGACCTGGAATGCAGGAGCCGACTCGGTGAGCGTCCTGCTGCTGCTGCAGAATAACGCGAAGCACGTGTTTTCCATCGGGCATGGTTTAAATAGCAGAGAAGTGCTTCCAGTGTGTGTTCTTCCACCGGTTCCACCCAGGTAAGAAAAGAGTTCCTGAATGGAGGGAATAGTTCCTCCCAGCCCTGATGGCTGGGGACTTCAACCAGACTGGATTGTTCTGGGTAAATATGCAGCATGGTCTGCCTCAGGTAAGTCCACCCAAGCATTATTACACTGTTTATCAATATGAGCCCGGCGCCAAAGGTGCCAGGACACGGTCCAAAGGGCCCCTGTAGGGGTCTGCTGGGTCCGGAGTAGTGGAAGACGGGTCTGCTTCCGAGGGCGCTGGGCCAGTCCTGGCCCCTCGGGAGTAGCGCCCATGACACCCCAGACCCAAAAGTCGCAAGGAAATGACATTATGGGAAATGACAAAATGTGAGCAACTACAATGGTGAAGGCAACACTGTTTGTTGCACACATGGGGACATTTGGGATCTGTGGGGTGGGTGAGGGAGTTTGTTGGCCTGTTCACTGGGGTATGTGGGGTGGGTGAGGGAGTTTGTTGGGGGGTTCTGGGAGGGGGGAGTGGGCACAGTTTTGTTGTTACAAATAATACACAAGTTGTGATGAGAAAAATCCATGGCTGGAAATTGTTAATTTTTGTGTTCATCCATTTAATGTGTTACGGTGTTCAGTGCCCAACCACCAACATTCCCTTTGTGCATGTTCACATTGGCCCAGTGTCTGACTGACACAAGTCATTCATTGTCCCTGTGTTTCAAAAGTATTCGTCAATTAGTGCTTGGCGTACAGCATGGCCGTCCCGTGCATCACATACGGGCAGGGGGGCTCCTTCGCCTCCGTCTCCATCCCCTTCATCCTCACCCGGCCCATGCATGTCAACGTCAGGTGGCAGTGGTACATTCCTTCGGACGCACATGTTGTGCAGCATGACACAGGCCATGGTGATCTTTGCCACCTTCTCAGGCCTATATAGGAGTGCCCCGCCAGACCTGCTTAGGCAGCGGAACCGCGCCTTCAACAGGCCAAAGGTCTGCTCAATCACAACACGGGTACGAGTGTGCACACGATTGTACTCCTCTTCATGGCTGTTCTGCGGGTTCCGCACAGGGGTAAGTAGCCACGGCCTCAAGGGATATCCTCCATCACCTGCAAGCAGATACAAATAGGTGTGTGTCACTCTGAACTGCCACCTTCAGGGAGCACGGTCATGGCAGCAGCTATTTGGTGTGGGCATGCACATGTCCCTGTACGTGTACCAAATAGTCACCTATATGGAATGTATACTGTAAAGAGGTGTGGAACACTGGATGGGGTTGAATAGATGATGCAGGGTGTAAGCATGCATGCTGAGGCAGATGTGCTGTGGCAGTGCGACAATGTTTAGCCTCCAATTCATGCTGTATACTGTTCACTATGCATGGTCACACTAGCCGCATTGCCAAAGTTGCCATCCTATTCAGTCATGCATTGCTTGCCATCACCATGGTGCCCCGGTTGTGCCTCTTACTTGTTGTCATCCATATGCATTATTTGTGATATGTGGGCCAGTGATGTGTCATTTTCCGTTTGGCTGGATCAGGTGAGGAGTGTTTAGCTCTGCATTCATTCTCCACTCACTGGCTATTGCCACCCAGGTGTACTATTAACCCCCTGTAAAGAAGCCACAAACTTGGTAAGTGAAAGCCAGTTTATTTGGAACAGCTTCAGTAACTCACTTAAGACCCCCAACACAGGCAGCATCCAGGGTATAACTGACTTCACTCCAGAGTAAACATCTCCAAGCAAACATCATTCCAGAATGGCACAGTAGGCATAAATCCATTCTGGAATTACAGATGATGTGCTTGGCATAAACACAGCTGAAAACCATAGCAACAAGAAAGCATACAACGATTTAGCTTTATACAACAAAGCATACACAGGTTTAGCTTTATACAACACATCCCCCTCCCTTATGAAATAAATTTCTTTATTGTGGGATATGTACCCACTGAACAGATATATACTTACATCATTTTACTTTCGCGATTCTGGACAAAGACCAGACTTGACCACTTTCTACACACACAGCGTTTTTGAAGACTCGTGTAACCCTAACAGGCTCTGTGTATAACGGTTCCCCTTTCTTGGTAACAACAGCCTTCCTTATCCGTACCCAATCTCCAGCTTTGACCATGGTTATTCTCCTTGGGTGCTTCTTATTGACTCTTTCCACCCACTTGTTTTTTCGGGCTTCCATCCCTTTCTTTACATCATCCACAACCGCATCTGACGCTCTCGCCCTGCCCAACCAAGCTGGCGCAACACAGGTATTTGCCTTTCGCCCCCTCATAAGTTCAAATGAGCTAATCCCTGTTTCTACTCACGGAGCCATCCTCAAAGCATACAGCCTGTCTCTTACTGCAACCTTTTTGTCAAGACCACATGCATTAGCTCCACGAATAGCATCCATAATACTTCGATTTACTCTCTCAACCATACCGTTTGCTTGGGGACAATACAAAGGAGTCTTTTTGTGTTTGATTCCACATTTGTACAGATACTCCAAAAATAGTTTTCCCATGAATTGTGGACCATTATCCGTGAGAATGCTCCTGGGCAAACCCTCCCTTTCAAACACATCCTCCATGAATTCAATTATGCGTTGACATGTGACTTCCCTCAGGATCTTAAACTCTGTCCATCTCGAAAAAGTATCAACCATCACCAAAATGAACCTACCTCTACTTGCACCCATGTCTACGGGACCTAGAACATCCATGGACAAATCTTGCCACACACCATCAGGAATGGTAGTTTTACCCATTGGTTGGGTGGGACACAGCTATCACATTCTTCCCTGATTTGGTACAGTCACTGCACGCACCAACCACTTTCTCAATTTTGCGATCAATTCCTGGCCACCAGTAATCGGCTTTTATTACTGCTTTCGTTTTACAAATGCCAATATGTCCCTGATGGGCGCAATCAATCAATTTCCTCCGCAGACTGCCTGGAACCACCAACTTGTCCCATCTGTACAACAGCTCTCCTTTTACGGATAGTTCATTCCTTACTTCCCGCATAGCCCTCTCTTCACCTGATAGTAGCCTTTTCTCTGGCCACCCATCCGCCACAAATACCATAATCCGCTTCCACATTTCATTGACCCTTAACACTTGAATCCACTCTTGTTTCTGAATTATACCCTCCACAGTTGCAAAAACCATTTCATGTTCACCGTATACATTACTTCCTTTTTCACCAGCATCATTCTCCAACTTCACTCTCGAAGCGTGATCAGCTTGCACATTCTCTTTACCAGCAACTACTTCTATTTCAAATTTATGACACTGTAGCCTGGTTACCCAGCCTGCCACTCTCCTTGAAACCTTGTCGAGGCCTTTACTTTCAAAAATCGCCTTAAGGGGTTTGTGATCTGTTCTCAAGGTAAACTCTTGACCTCAGACAACATTTTTCATCTTTTCAATGCCCCAATGGCACGCCAGGGTTTCCTTTTCCAACACGGAATAGTTCAATTCTGCACCTCTTAACATGCGGATGCATGCATTACAATCATCTCCGTACCATCAACATCTGGCTGCAACATCACCACACCTATACCTGTCTCACTGGCATCCACGGCCAGAATGGTTTTCTTCCTAGTATCAAACATCGATAGGGGTTTTGCCATATCAATTTTTCTTTTCATTGCTTCAAATTCTTTTTCACATTCCTTGCTCCATTCAAACTCAGCACCCTTCCTTAATAATGCCCTCAATTTTGTTATGGAATCGGCATAGTTCTCAACAAACCTATGATAGAACTCAATAGTACCTAGAAATGATCTCAACTCAGCCTTATTCTTTGGTGGCTGTGTTTTCAAAATGGACTCAACTAAATTCCTTTTTGGTTTGAGTCCCTGCTCAGAAATTTCATGACCTAGATAATCAACCGCTTGAGTCAGAAATACACATTTTTTGCCACGCAAAGTTATTCCTCTTGCTTTAAAGATCTTGAGAACTAAATCCAGTCTTGTTTTTAACTCACTCTCGTCCTTCCCACATATCAGGACATCGTCCTGAAAGCACCATACACCGCCGACATCCTTCAACAATTTGTCCATAACCTTTTGGAATACGGAAGACGCTGACACCAGCCCAAATGGCATGCGCTTGAAATTATATATTCCCTCATAAGTGATGAAAGCAGTCAATTTGCGTGACTCATCATCTAAACTTATCTGATGATATGCACTCGCCATGTCAAGCTTTGCAAAATATTTTGCACTCCCTATCCTACTTAATAACTCCCCCATATTGGGAAGAGGATGGCGATCTGCTACCACACACCGATTAGGCTCCCTCAAATCAATGCATACCCTCAAATCCCCATTGCTTTTCTTTACCACCACCATAGGAGATATCCACTCCACAGCCCTAGCTGGCTCAATAATTCCTTCTCTTTCCAATTTCATTAATTCCTCATGCACAGCATTCCGCATAGACAGGGGCAGTGGTCTGAGCTTGGACGCAACAGGATTGCTTCCTTCTTTCATCTCAATCTTGTGCACCATCCCTTTGAGACACCCCACTCTGTTACAAAATACCTCAGGATATATAGTCACCATTTCACATTTTGTTTTGTCACTATTAACCCCTCGAAGAATTAACCACATTGAGGACTTGCTCTTCACTATTAGGATCCAACTTGATTCCCAAACCCCTTTGTTCCTTCCAACCTAACAAGGTTTCACCTCTTTTGGTAACATATATTTTCCCACGTGTGAACCTCCCTTTGAATTTGAATTCTGTCTCATAGCACCCCAGATTTTCTATTTTGTCTCTGTTATATCCGCCAGGCATTTTATCTGAAGGAATCAAACATCTGACGTCACCTCCAATTACATTCTCAAAAACAGTTTTAGAAATTAATGTGATTTTGGAGCAGGAGTCAGCAAGCATTTTAACCTTATGACCATTTACCTCTATCCATGCTGATGGATGCTCACACTCATCAGAACCTGAACACTTTACCATATGAACGGTAGCTATTTCATTCTCAGAAACATCAGCTTCTTCAGAAGATACACCGTCATATTCTTCAATCAGGAGGGTTCCCCTTCCACCTCCAATTCAATAGTTTTTACAACAATTCTCAAAGTGCCCCCACTTCTTACATAAACCACAATTCACTCGCCTCCCAGAGCAAGTGGGAGATGTAGACAAATGTTGTGAGCTCCCACAGCGAAAACCTAACCTATCTTACTTTTTCACATTAAATTGAGTGGCGTCCTTTTGAAACCGCCTATTATTCTGCTCACCACCCCCACCTTTGGCTTGGGTATTCTCATAATGTTTATTGGGCTTGGTTCTATGTTTTTTCTTTTCCTTTGGGCACCCTCCCTTCTTATCTCCAACTCTTAGTACCTCAACACTTGGTGCTGATTTATTTTCCTTGAGGGACAGCTTCGCTACACACTGTAATGTGTGCTCAATTCTCTTCGCTATACTAATGACCTCCTCTAAGTTTGGATCGTCCTTTAACCAAATTTCCTCCCGTATTTTATCATTAGAGCAGTGAATCATAAATTGATCTCTTATGTGTTCCTCTAATCCACCACCAAACTTACAATTGAGGGATAAATGTCTCAAAGCAGTTATATAGTTTTCAACAGTTTCTCCTTCATGTTGACATCTCATGCCAAAATGATATCGCTCCAATACCGTGCTAGTTTTTGACTCAAAATGCCTATCAAGTTTGGTCAATGCCAGGTCAAAATCATTTGTTCCCTCTTCTGAATCTAATTCGGAAATATCAGGAAGTGTGTCATATATCCTCTGACCTTCATACCCCAGAAAATGCATTAACATCGCTACTTTACGTTCTACAGACATTCCATTCCCAGACGTAGCTTTAACAATAATGTAGGAATCCCTTCTTCCACGGGGCCCACTTAATTTTTGGCGGACCTGGTGTGAGCATAAATGCTTGCGGACCGGGGACTCCAAACAGGGCCATATTTATAACCTCTAAATGCTAAGTAACATAATGCGTAAAAATAACAGGTTAATATGCGTCCAAAGTATATGACACAAGCCGCCTCATTACGAATCAGGCGTTAAGGGGTTAACGGCGCCGTAAACGGCGCCGCCCCTTAATGCCTGATTCCGAGGTCCCTTTGCGCCATGGTGAGTTTAACGCCTGCTTTTTGCAGGCGTTAAAATCCATGGCGCTAAGGAACCATGGTGCTAATTACGCCACCGTAATTTACGGTGGCGTAATTAGCGCCTTCCCCACTCCCATTATGCCCTATGGGGCAAAAATGGGAATGGGGAAGGGTAAAATGGGAAATGGGGATTTACCGCCCCACTCACCTTGGAATGGGGCGGTAAATCCGCCATCCACCATGGTGTAAACACAGTTTACACCATGGTGGTAAGGGTACGACCCAGGCGGTAACTTACCGCCTGGGTCGTAATGAGGCCCAAGGTGATTCTTAGAATATCGTCAAATGTTGCCATACATAGCCACTCTATTTTGGCTATGCTTGTCCAGTCACCACCACAAAAATATCTCCTCTTTGGGGGGCCAGAGAAAGCACCTTCTCTAAGCTGTTGTGCCCTATTTCATACACCCCTAATTCGCCTTCCCACAGGGGGCCCTGGGCGAGGTTTCAGTATCCTTTCTCAATTCAGCGCCACATCCGCATTCAGCTGGGATTGATTCAGTGCCACATCCACTTTCAGGCAGCTTCCATCTCCAGCTTCCTGCTGATAGCTCCTCCTAATTCGCCTTCCCACAGGGGGCCCTGGGCGAGGTTTCAGTATCCTTTCTCAATTCAGCGCCACATCCGTATTCAGCTGGGCTTGATTCAGCGCCACATCCACTTTCAGGCAGCTTCCAGCTTCCTGCTGATAGCTCCTGCCAATTCCTCCTGGATGGTGGCTGCTCCTGCTGACAGCTCCTGGATGGTGGTTGCTCCTGCTGATAGCTCCTGCAATTCCTCCTGGATGGTGGCTGCTCCTGCTGACAGCTCCTGGATAGTGGTTGCTCCTGCTGATAGCTCCTGCCAATTCCTCCTGGATGGTGGCTGCTCCTGCTGACAGCTCCTGCCAAACTCCACTTCCAGTCACTGTTGGGGGTCTTGGCTTCTGCAGGGATCACTACAGACATCCCATCCTCGTCGCCATTGTAAAGAAGCCACAAACTTGGTAAGTGAAAGCCAGTTTATTTGGAACAGCTTCAGTAACTCACTTAAGACCCCCAACACAGGCAGCATCCAGGGTATAACTGACTTCACTCCAGAGTAAACATGTCCAAGCACACATCATTCCAGAATGGCACAGTAGGCATAAATCCATTCTGGAATTACAGATGATGTGCTTGGCATAAACACAGCTGAAAACCATAGCAACAAGAAAGCATACAAAGTTTTAGCTTTATACAACAAAGCATACAAAGGTTTAGCTTTATACAACACCCCCCTTTCCCACCCTGGTGAAGTATCCCCCCCTTTCCCACCCTGGTGAAGTACCCTCCCCCTTTCCCACCCTAGTGAAGTATCCCCCCCCTTTCCCACCCGGGTGCAGTAGCCCATCCCTTCTGCATCCGCACACATGAGTACCCCACAGCATGGCCATGGGCCTGTTGTGCAACTCACCGAGCAGCCAGGCACATGGTCCAGCATGTCGCTCCATGTGGCGGGGTAGCGTGGAGTTACGCAGTACCATGGCATCATGTGTGGATCCAGGAAATCGGGCGCAGCAATGGGTGATGATCTTGATGGAGTCACATACCATTTGCACATTGATGGAGTGGTATAGCTTGCGATTGCGGTACACCGCCTCTATGGCATGGGGGACTACCAATTCCACATGGGTGCAGTCGATGGCACCAACACAATTGGGCATGCCTGCCAGTGCATGGAAGCCTACATTGGTTTCAGCTATCCCCTGGGCAGTCCGTGGTAGGGATATGTGGGTGCTTGCGTGCCTCAGGAGGGCATCCAGCACTTGGTTCAGCATGCATGAGAATAGTGGTTGTGAAATGCCATGCAGCTGGCCCACTGTGTGTTGGTAGGTGCCTGTGGCCAGGAAGTGTAGCACAGACACCACCTTTAGTAGTGGGGGGATGGCAGTGCGTATTTGTATGTGGCTGGCAATGTCGTTCTGTATCATGTCCACTATGGTGGTGATGGTGTCACAGTCCAACCGGTACAGGGTGTGGATCTGCTCAGGGGTTAGGTTGAATGGGCTGGGTCTGGTGCAAGGGATTGGTGGCTGCCTACGAGGCGCTGGTGGCTGCGCTGGTGGTAATTGCTGGCCCTGTCTCACCCTCCTTCTCCTCCTGCGTCTCCTCTGTGCTGCCTGTTCTTGCTGCTGTAGTTGTTGTTGTTGTTGCTGTTGTTGCTGTAGTTGTAGCAGTATAGGCATGTCCTCCTGCGCCATGATTGCAAATGCTAGTGGTAGCATTTTGGTGTAGGAAGGGGTGTGGTGTGTAGGTGTGCTCCTTTTGTACTTGCCTCTCTACATTTCCTACAACTGTGGGGGGGATTGTGGTGTGTGGGTGTGCTCAGTTCATACAGGCACAGCCTCCTTTGACTCCACCCCTGGGGATTGTGTGCACCTGTGGCAGCTGCCTTGTATCTTGGTTGCTGTTTGCGGGTGGTCCGCGATGCCTGTTTTGCCGGCATCATGCAGCCCGTTATTACCGGGTTCACGATGCCGGTATTTGCATGTTTGCCTTGGTTGTAATTGGCACCTATTACCGGCATGCCGGTATTTCCTGCCTGAAGAGGCGTGTGTACGCGCCAATGCCGCTATTCGCGGCACAGTAAATAACGGTGCCGTTAATACCGGGTTTGTGGGTCAGAATGCTACGGAACTTTAAATGATGCCGGTATTTACATACCGGCATCATTTTTCCCTTACCGGCATACCTCGTTATGAGGCCCCTAGTGTTATAGGAACTGACTGTGACACTGGACTAATTACTGGTGTACCTGCAAACCCTACTGAGACATTATTTTGCCCTGACAGTGGTATATCTAGAACCTAGTGATGGTCAATTGAACATTTCTGTGCACCTGTGTCCACTAGAAAAGTGTGCTCCATATTACCAACCTTCATTTCTATGTAGGGCCCTTTCTGGTTTACGGGAATAGATACTGGTTCAAACCCCTGTCTTGGGTTGTCCTAGTAAAATAATACATCATCAGATGTAAAGTCGCCAGTGTAATATGCATTGGACTGATTACCAAAACCATTTCCATCCCCGTGCTATTCTGCTGTTGCTGGTTTTGGTTCTGATTCTGGTTGTGATTACCCTGGTTGTTCTGAACTTGTGGCGCTCTTTGGTTTCTATTCTGTCCTTGTGTTCCCGGGCGACCTCTATTGTGCCTTCTCGGGAAAGTCCCATTACGATTCTGTATCTGCGGGCACTGTGCTTGCCAATGGCCTTCTTGTCTACAATAGGCACATTGATTAATCCCAATTGGACCACCTTGCATGTTGGAAAAATTAGCTCTTGTTTGTGCGTTCCCGCCACCTCTGTTATTGTTTGCTACTTGCTGCATTAATACCCTTGTTTTTAAATTCCCTTTGTCCCTTATCTCTTTCTCCTTCTCTGCATTTACTCTATTCTCATAATATTGGGCCATGTGTAATACTTCACTCTGTGATTTTGCTTGCCATGCACTTTCAGATGTCATTATTAAATTTCGAATTTTCGGTAACAACCTTCGCACTAACGTATCAACAAACAACCTCTTCCCGGGTTCAGTACACAAATCTTGGCCAAAGAAATCTGCAAATACTTCTTTAAATCGATTAAAATAATCTGTCGCAGCTTCATCTTTGCCCTGTAAGCAAGCCGTTAATTTGTCCCAAACAATTCTTTTCTCAGGTATCAAAATTTTCAATTTCTGTACTATTCGCGCTGGTGAGGCAAACAAGACCGGCGGTGGTTTTTCGCCAGCTTGTCTCTCTGTATCAATTCTAGCTAAATTCTCCCATGTTTCCCCCAATATATCTATGTCATTTATATTCCTAACCTGTTTCAATATGTCTACAGAAAGAATCACAGGAAACAATAGATCAATATCACTCATTGTAAAAACAGAGGAATTCAAAACAGACTCAATTTCCTTATAGAATCCCACCGGATTTTTCCTAAGATCAGGGATCGTCTGCTTAATATTATTTACCTCCTGTCTAGAAAAAGGGACATGCACAAATTGCGCTGAATAATGGGCTTCTATCGTGTGCACGTCAGTCATTGCAGTGGCAGCAATCTCTACTTTCGGGACAAACGTGGGGGATACTTCTGTCATAGGCAATTGCAAACTAGGTGATTCTACATCTGTTTGTTTGCTAAGCAATAAAGCTAAATCAAGAGAAAAGGCAGTCATTCCAGTTTCAGACGAAAATGCTCTTTTGTATATCGTCATCAAATCAGCGGGACAACATATTTTCTTCTTCAAATACTCATCTTGCAAATACTCGACTATTACCTGCAATACCTTTCTCCGCATCTCTAGTGTATACTGACTAAACGTATTATGCACTTCTATTGGGGAAATGGTGGCATCCGTAATCCATCTAAGCGCCTCTCGCGTACACATTTTCATCTCTTCACTAACAGGTTTTAATGGCGGCAAGAGTCGTTGCTGGACATATGGCACTACTTGCTGTTTACCTCTTTTCATTATTTCTTCATTCAATTGATCAAGCTCGTTTCTAAACACAAATAGCCGGCCTACATGCTCTTGTACTTCCGACGCATTATCCCGCAAACGAAAAAAAACATTTAGATCACGCAACTCTTGAGGTGCCAATGTACCAGTCAACTTTTTCCATTTCTCCACAAGATACTCCTCCATGCATTCTATCAATAACTGCTGTTCGCGAAGCCTCTTATAGTAACACATGGAACTCTGCACGGCTCCCTCATCGTTATCTTCAATATACGTTTCTGCCCAGTCTCTCAGCTGCTCTTTCCTGTCTTTACTAAGCATACTACGAGTTACTCTAGTACTTCCTTGTGGCACAGGCCCCACTTCTGCAGAACTGCCTGCCAATGCGGCTGTTAATTCATGCTCTGTCAGCAGTGGAGCAAATGATGCCACGGGCACAGGGGGAGATGGTGCAGATGGAACAACAGGAGTGGGGGGTGGCAAATGGGGTGTAGAAGCAATGGGGTCAATACTACTTTGAGGATGTTCATTTCTTCATTCATTCTCATCATTTCTTTGTTTATTAGCTCATCTGATGTATGCAAATCTTGTGGATATATTTTCTGTATGCCTAATTGAAAAGCCATGTCCATTCTTCTAAGATCCTCTGTCTGTTTATGCTCCTCAAGTTCTAGCGCTTTCTCTGCATTTGATTTATGTCTGCGTTCATGTTTCTCTCTACTTCTCAGACGGAGGTTTGCTTCTTTCCTCCAGTCTCTCACGACATTGAATTCTGCTGGGCGTGCTCTTTTGCGTAGCATACTGATTCGAAGTGTTCTATACGTGCCAATTCAAAACTCCCATCATTAGGCTATTGCAAGTCTGTTACATGTCTGGTCTGCTTATGCCAAATCGCATTAAACATTATTGCCCCTACTCCATACTTCACATAAATTTCAGATGCTGGCGACCCTGCGGGTGGCGCGACCTGGCCAGTATCCAAAGATTGTCTACCGCAGGGGAAAAATCCCACTAGGCAGGAAGACAATCTCCCAGGCATAATTAATGCTTACTCGTTTCTTACCCTGGGCGTTTGATCTTGCAAGAGCAACTCTCAATCAATATCAGGATGATTAAGAATCGGGACACGATTCACCTGATCAATCAATTTGTCACTCAAGACGCAATTCATCCGTATACAGATGCAACCAAGAATCATTGTGACTGCGTATCTGGCTCAATCTGCCTTCTCTCAGGATCCTTGCCTCGATGCTCTCTGGACGCTGCTTGTCGATTAGGGACCGGCTGTGTACAGATCTGCAAAGGAGTCTCTCATCACTTTTACAGGGGCGCCCCAAACACCTTTCGATCCCGGATTGACAGCTTTGTCCTCGATTCGTTTTTCCCTTCTTCAAACTTAACGTATACGATGGATCAAAAGGGGGAGGGTCCCTATTCGGATGCCATTTTGCTAGGGCGTAAAGACCCCCTGCATATGGAAACTAAGGCACAATCACCATATACTAGTGATATGACAGATACGAGGTTCAATTTTCCAAGTACTATGGTTTATTGCAAAGTATGCTCCATTGGCCGACAGGGTCTAATGTCTCACTACGTGTGCCACCCAGACCTCGTGAGATGAAAGAGGGTGAGCATCGCACAAGCGGCAACATGTATACAAACATAAACCTTTGAAGGCACATCAAACCGCCCATAATGTATCTTCTAGAGCTAGGGGTCGGTGATTGACAATCATGACAAATATGACACATTATGACAAGTTTCTTATTCAATCTAATTATACTTGTTTTAGCAATAGTTGCAGAGACAGTTCTTTGTTATGGAGAACATAAAGCACTTGTTCAGCAAGGATATTGTGTTCGCGAGAGAGATACATTCCATAGTGGGTTATCTACCCGTTTCTATTCGTGAACTAGGGGTCAGCCTGTTCTGAGGCAGATCCATGAAGGAGTACCGCTAGAAGAGTATAATTCATGATTTAACTGCCTATTGCTACAGCGCTAGTGAGACAGGCCGGC
This sequence comes from Ambystoma mexicanum, assembly GCF_040938575.1. Classification (NCBI taxonomy): domain Eukaryota; kingdom Metazoa; phylum Chordata; class Amphibia; order Caudata; family Ambystomatidae; genus Ambystoma; species Ambystoma mexicanum. The sequence goes on along the minus strand of NC_090936.1, from coordinate 1,182,145,542 downwards.
ACCTGGGCCGCTGATTAAATGCTGTTTCTGCTTGCCTCCAAGGACTTTGTGAGGGAGGAAAACAATGTGTTTCTGTACTGTTTGGCATTCCTGTCTGGGTTGATCTTTCAACATGCAGGCTGTGGCCTTGCACCGTGTATGAGCTTTCAGAATAAAATACATTTTGCAATGCATTAGACAGAAAGGAAAAAAGCAAATGGCGGATGTTACACAAAATGGACGCCCTGTGGTTATACTGGTTATACTGACGATTCTGTGTTTGCGATGTTTGTCACATGATGCGATTGGTTTCCGGCCAACATAATATACATACAATACATGGTTAAAGTCATTTCTGGACTAACAAACACAGTGGCCATGTACTACCTCAACAAGAGAGGAGGTATAGGGTCACTAACTCTGTGCAGAGAGGCAATGCAGCTCTAGTACTGGGCAATTCAAGAAGGAATCTCCCTGACAGCCGTTCACCTTGCCAGAGAGGAGAACACAGTGGGGGACGCTCTGAGCAGGCAGAGCACAGCCTCCCACGAGTGGGAACTAGCTCAGGATGTCCTTCAAGAGATCTTCACCTTTTGGGGAACCCCTCAATTGGGCCTGTTCACGACCAGTGTCAACAGGAAGTGCGAACTGTACTGCTCCAGTGAATTCCCCCAAGAGGAGCTCTAGGAGACGCGTTCATGGTGGCTTGGGAGTTTCCACGCCTGTAAGCGTTTCCACCAGCCCCCGTCATTCCTCACGTGATCAGGAGGTTGAGAACCTTTGGGTAACACATGATCCTAGTTGCCCCGGATTGGGCCAGGAGGACATGGTACCCAAACTTTCTGGACATGTCCATCTGCCCTCCAATATGTCTTCCACAAAGAGAGGACCTTCTCCATCCAGAGGTCAAGACACTTAGCCTTCTCGCGTGATTTCTGAGAGGCTGAAATACAAGGATTGGGACTTCCTGGATGACGTAATGGAGATTTTGCTTTCGGACAAAAGGCCAGCAATAAAGTCATTGTACTGCTGCCATTGGAACAAAGTCTGCACATGTGGCAGGGACAAATATGTAAACCCTTTGCTATGCAAAACACTGCAGGTGTTATCCTTTCTACTGTACCTAGCCAATCTGGGGCTCCAGGTTGGGACCATTAAAGTTTATTTGGCGGCGCAATCCATCTTCAAGCACTCATCTGAGCAAACTTCATATTTTAAGATACCTTCGGTAATACAATTTCTTAAGGGACTCATTAATGTGTTCCCTCTATCTCCATTTCAGGTTCCCGTTTGGGACCTGAATCTGGTGTTAAAATGTCTTATGTGTGCACCATTTGAACCTCTCCATTCATGTCCCTTAAGGTTACTAACTTTGAAGACCATCTTGTTGGTAGTAGAGTGAGTGAGTTGCAGGCACTATCCTCTATAGCACCATTTACTATGTTTCACAAGGACAAGGTTGTCCCGAGGATTAAGCCTTCATTTCTACCTAAGGTCATTTCGGACATTCATATAGTTCAAAATTATAAGAAGAAAACTGATTACCCCTCTCTTTGTCCAGGTATCTTTTAGATTGGTGACAAATTGATTAACCTTTTATCAATACTGGTTAATATATTGTCTCCACCACAAAAATATTTTTGTAATACGAATTTATTTTGTACTTTCAAACATAAAATCAATCTCAAAAATAATAATTCATAAAATGCATAAGAATCGTGGGGTTAGTAAGTGATTTTAAGCCTTCAGTCTGAAATGTTGGTAATTATTCAAAGAATATGATTGGACAGAGACTGATACATGAAAACGGTCATATTTTTATCATGTTTCATTTGGTTTGAATTGATCGAGCTGTGAATCTCGTCTCTAATCAAATAGATCTAAGGTGTCATTGGTTGACCAAGAGTGAAGAGGGAGATTAAGATGCGAAGGAGAGCAAGAGTGAAGAGGGTGATTAAAATGGGAAGGAGAGCAAGAGTGAAGAGGAAGATTAAGATGGGAAGGAGAGCAAGAGTGAAGAGGGAGATTAAAATGGGATGGAGAGCAAGAGTGAAGAGGGACCTGGACGCCTCCTGTCCTCCCACTGGACTCTTTCGCGACCTCTGTGAATCTCTCTCACTCTCTATTCCCCCCTCTGGCCCGACTGACTCTGTAGGGAACACTCTGGATGTTCTGATCTCCTCAGAGATTTCCTTTTCTGTCCCTCTCACCACTCCTCTCTCCTGGGGTAATCTCTTTCTCGTTTCCTCCCATCTCACCCTCTCTAACCCCCAGGCCAAGTCACTTCCATCATTGTCACCCAACTTCTCGGTCATCCGACCCATGAAGCGTGTGTCAGTTGAGGCTTTCGCCACCACTTTCTCACCCCCCCTTTGGCTGACTCTCACCCTGACACAGCCCTTTCTATGCTCCACTCTGCTATATCTGATACTCTTGATATTCTTGCCCCTGTCATGAGAATCCGCCTGAAGCCCAAAGCCAAGTGCATTCCTGGTACGCCTCAGACATCGTCACCCTTAAACGCAAGTGCAGGGTGGCCGAGAGGAAATAGCGTGCTTCATGTACATCCTCTGGCAAACTGGCCTGCCGCCTGCTCCAAAGGCAATACCGGCTCTCTGTCCTCACCAAGAAGAGAGCTCATATTCAAGTCCATGTCTCTGCGGTATCTGACAACTCAGCTGAACTCTTCAAAATCTGCAAGGAACTGGCCAACCCTGCTGCAGTCTCTAACTCTCCTGTCTCTTCCCAGGTCCTCTGCATGGCACTGGCTTCTCACTTCATCTCTAAAACTCAGGACATCCTGTCCTCACTCTCCTCCTCTACCCTCCCTCCCTCTACTCCCTGCTCTTCCTCAGGTCCTTCTGCAGCCACCTCTCCTCCCTCCTTCTCTGCCTTTCCCCTGTTCTCTGCAGACAAGGTTTCTAGACAAGTCCGATCTATGAAAGTCTCGTCAAAACAGATTCACCCATGATCCTCCAAAACCATCAAGGACCACATTGACTCCCTGGCTCCTGCCCTGGCCGAATTCTGCAACCACTCCTTCGCCACTGGAGTCTTCCCATCCCCCCTGAAGCACTCCCTTGTGCACCCTCTTCTTAAGAAACACTGAGCTGACCCCTCCTGCCCGGCTATCGCCAAATCTCCATCACTCCCTTCCTGGGCAAACTCCTGGAAAAGTTGGCCATCTCCTAGCTTAATCTCCACACTGAATCTGTTGGTTTTCTTCATGACCATCAGTCTGGCTTCAGAGCTGCCAGAAGCATGGAAACTGCTCTCCTGAACATCCATGAAGACCTGCTCTCCAACCTCGATTCTAACATCCCCTGTGTCCTCATCTTGCTTGGTCTCTCTTCTGCCTTTGACACGGTCAACCATGCGAACCCTGCTCAAATGTCTCTGTGATAACCTGGGTATCATGATCAGGCTCTGGAGTGGCTGACTTCTTTCCACTCTGACCGACCCTCCCAGGTCCAACTTGGGTGCATCCTCTCTGCTATCTTTTTCTCTACATGTGGTGTCCCCCAGTGGTCTAACCTCTCTCCCTGGCTGTTCAACCAATACCTGGCACTTCTTGCCCACCACATTGCCGCCCTCTTCCCCAACTGTCAGTGCTATGCGGATGACACTTAGCTCATTTTCAGGCTACCTTCGGCCACCTCTTCTCCTTCTCTCATCACTAACTGTCTGCTATCCAGGAGTGGTGTGCCGCTAATGACCTCTGCCTTAATGTCAGTAAGACTGAGATCCTCCTCATCAGCACCCCCACTCCCTCCTTTCCTGTCACTGTCTGGCCGGCCTCTCTTGGCCCTCTTCCTGCTCCCACCTGCGAGTCTAACAACCTTGGGGTCATCTTCTACTCCACACTTTCCTTCTCTCCTCACATCTCTGACATCTCTAAGAAGTCACACTACCAGCTGCACCTCCTCAGAGGTATTATTCCTTTCCTCTCCTTCCCACAGAAGCTCTCTAGGCTGGAGTATTGCAACAGCCTCTTTCTAAATCTGTCTGCCTCTATTCTCTGTCCTCTGCAACACATCCTGAACAGGACTGCAAGACGTGTCCTTGGCCACAAGCCCAGGGTTCGTATCTCTCCAGGACTGAAATCTCTGCACTGGCTTCCAGTGGCTGCGAGGATTAAGTTCAAAACCCTCTGCATTGTCAACAAGGCCTACTGGGGCCTCAATACCTTCAACTCTCTCTTCCTAAATATCTTCCTTCTCAAGCTTTTCACTCATCCGCCTCCAACTCCCTCAGGATCAGTCGCTTCTTCAAACAACGAGTTGGTGGTAGGTCTCTTTCTTCAGCTGGTGCCTCCTTCTGGAACAGCCTCACTGCCTCCCTGAAACTTGAGGAGAACCATCTCCGGTTCCGGAAGAACCTCAAAACCCTTCTCTTTGCTTCTGCTGTTTCTCCTCCTCATTGCTGACCTCCTGGCTGAACTGAAACTGCACCGGTTACCTGGTCACCCTCTGATCTCGAGCCCATGTCCCTCTCCTGCTAGTCTCACACACCTGCACTGCCTGCCTGGCAACCCCCACACTTTCTGTATCCCAACAGTCCCACTACCAGCACTTGACACCTAATTTCTGCACTCACCTTTGCACTTGCCACTTGCTGGCCGTTACTTCACTTATTATTATTATTCTGTTCCCATGTACTGCACTCTTACTTCCCTCTTACCCCCGGATTGCCCACCTTCCCACCATACCATCCACTTGCGCGATCTGAATGACATTTGGCCTAGTAGGATCGTTCCCTGTCCTCCCTTCGTTCCCCATATCTTGCCTCGTCAAGCCTTGAAACACTTGTGTATAGGTGTGTTATAAATGCCATATCATATCATATATCATATCATATCATATCAGGGAGATTAAAATGGGAAGAAGTGCCAGAATGAAGAGGGGGATTAAGATGGGAAGGAGACCAAGAGTGTAGTGGGAGATTAAACTGGGAAGAAGTGAATGGAAGGAGAGCAAGAGTGAAGAGGGAGATTAAGCTGGAACGAGAGCAAGAGTGAAGCGGGAGATTAAACTGGGAAGGAGAGCCAGAGTGAAGAGGGGGATTGAACTGGGAGGAAGAGCCAGACTGAAGAGGGAGATTACGCTGGGAAGGAGAGCAAGAGTGAAGTGGGAGATTACGCTGGGAGTAAACCAAGAGATTAAGATGGGAAGGAGAGCCGGAGTGAATAGGGTGATTAAAATGGGAAGTAGAGCCAGCGTGAAGAGGGAGATTAAGATGGGGAAAAAGAGCAAGAGTTAAGAGGGAGATTAAACTGGGAAGGAGAGCAAGAGTGAAGAGGGAGATTAAGATGGGAAAAAGAGCCAGAGTGAAGAGGGAGATTAAACTGGGAAGGAGAGCAAGAGTGAAGAGGGAGATTAAGAGGGGAAAAAGAGCAAGAGTTAAGAGGGAGATTAAACTGGGAAGGAGAGCAAGAGTGAAGAGGGAGATTAAGATGGGAAAAAGAGCCAGAGTGAAGAGGGAGATTAAAATGGGAAGGAGAGCACGAGTGAAGAGGAAGATTAAGATGGGAAGAAGAAACAGAGTGAAGTGGTAGATAAAGGTGGGAATGAGACCAAGAGTGAAGATGGAGATTAAATTTGTAAGAAGACAAAAATTAAAGAGGGAGATTAAGCTGGGAAGGAGATTAAACTGGTAAGAAGACCAAGAGAGATTAAGCTGGGAAGGAGATCAAGAGAGAAGAGGGAGATTAAAATGCGAACGAGAGCAAGAGTGAAGAGGGAGATTAAACTGGGAAGGTGAGCAAGAGTGAAGAGGTATATTAAAATGGGAAAGAGACCCAGAGTGAAGAGGGAGATTAAGCCGGGAAGGAGAGCAAGAATGAAGAGGGAGATTAAGATGGGAAGACGAAATAGAGTGAAGTGGCAGATAAAGGTGGGAATGAGACCAAGAGTGAAGATTGAGATTAAACTTGTAAGAAGACAAAAGTTTAAGAGGGCGATTAAGCTGGGAAGGAGATCAAGAGTGAAGAGGGAGATTAAACTGGTAAGAAGACCAAGTGAGATTAAGCTGGGAAGGAGATCTAGAGAGAAGAGGGAGATTAAAATGTGAACGAGAGCAAGAGTGAAGAGGGTATTTAAACTGGGAAGGTGAGCAAGAGTGAAGAGGTATATCAAAATGGGAAAGAGACCCAGAGTGAAGAGGGAGATTAAGCTGGGAAGGAGAGCAAGAGTGAAGAGGGAGATTAAGATGGGAAGGAGAGCAAGAGTGAAGAGGGAGATTAAGCTGGGAAGGAGATCAAGAGTAAAGAGGGAGATTAAACTGGGAATGAGACCAAGGGTCAAGAGGGAGATTAAATTGGGAAGGAGAGCAAGAGTGAAGAGGAAGATTAAACTGGGAAAGAGAGTACGAGTGAAGAGGGTGATTACGATGGGCAGGAGAGCAAGAGTGAAGAGGGAGATTAAAATGGGAAGGAGACCAAGAGTGAAGAGAGAGATTAATATGGGAAAAAGAGCCAGAATGAAGAGGGAAATTAAACTGGGAAGGAGAACAAAAGTGACGAGGGATATTAAGGTGGGAAATAGAGCCAGCGTGAAGAGGGAGATTAAACTGGGAAGGAGACAAAGAGTGAAGAGGGATGTTAAAATGGGAAGTAGAGCTAACGTGTAGAGGGAGGTTAAACTGCGAAGGAGAGCAAGAGTGAAGAGAGAGATTAAGAGGGGAAAAAGAGCAAGAGTGAAGATGGAGATAAAACTGGGAAAGAGAGCCAGAGTGAAGAGGGAGTTTAAGATGGGAAAGAGAGCCAGAGTGAGAGGGAGATTAAGCTGGGAAGCAGAAGAAGAGTGAAGAGGGAGATTAAACTGGGAAGGGGAACAAGAGTGACGAGGGATATTAAGGTGGCAAATAGAGCCAGCGTGAAGAGGGAGATTAAACTGGGAAGGAGACCAAGAGTGAAGAGGGATGTTAAAATGGGAAGTAGAGCCAACGTGTAGAGGGAGGTTAAACTGGGAAGGAGATCAAGAGTGAAGAGAGAGATTAAGAGGGGAAAAAGAGCCAGAGTGAAGAGGGAAATTAAAATGGGAAGGAGAGCACGAGTGAAGAGGAAGATTAAGATGGGAAGAAGAAACAGAGTGAAGTGGGAGATAAAGGTGGGAATGAGACCAAGAGTGAAGATGGAGATTAAACTGGTAAAAAGACAAAAATTAAAGAGGGAGATTAAACTGGGAAGGAGATCAAGAGTGAAGAGGGAGATTAAACTGGTACGAAGACCAAGAGAGATTAAGCTGGGAAGGAGATCAAGAGAGAAGAGGGAGATTAAAATGCGAACGAGAGCAAGTGTGAAGAGGGAGATTAAACTGGGAAGGTGAGCAATAGTGAAGAGGTATATTAAAATGGGAAAGAGACCCAGAGTGAAGAGGGAGATTAAGATGGGAAGGTGAGCAAGAGTGAAGAGGGAGATTAACATGGGAAGGAGAGCAAGAGTGAAGAGGAAGATTAAGAAGGGAAGAAGAAACAGAGTGAAGAGGGAGATAAAGATGGGAATGAGACCAAGATTAAAGAGGGAGGTTAAGCTGGGAAGGAGATCAAGAGTAAAGAGGGAGATTAAACTGGGAAGGAGACCAAGAGTCAAGAGGGAGATTACACTGGGAAGGAGAGCAAGAGTGAAGAGGAAGATTAAACTGGGAAAGAGAATACGAGTGAAGAGGGAGATTACGATGGGCAGGAGAGCAAGAGTGAAGAGGGAGATTAAAATGGGAAGGAGACCCAGAGTGAAGAGGAAGATTAAGCTGGGAAGGAGAGCAAGAGTGAAGAGGGAGATTAAGATGGGAAGGAGAGCAAAAGTGAAGAGGGGGATCAAGATGGGAAGGAGCACAAGAGTGAAGAGGAAGATTAAGAAGGGAAGAAGAACCAGAGTGAAGAGTGAGATTAAACTGGGAAGGAGATCAGGAGTCAAGAGGGAGATTAAACTGGGAAGGAGAGCAAGAGAGAAGAGGGAGATTGAAATGCAGAGGCGAGCAAGAGTGAAGACGGATATTAAACTGGGAAGGAGAGCAAGAGTGTAGAGGGAGATTAAAATGGGAAGGAACCGAGAGTGAAGAAGGAGATTAAGATGGGAAGAACACCAAGAGTGAAGAGGGAAATTATACTGGGAAGGAGAGCCCGAGTGAAGACGGAGATTAAACCTGGAAGGAGAGCAAGGCTGGAGAGGGAGATTAAACTGGGACAGAGAGCAAGAGTGAAGAGGGAGATTAAGATGGGAATAAGAGCCCAAGTGAAGAGGGAGATTAAGCTTGGAAGGAGAAAAAGTGTGAAGAACGAGATTAAACTGGGAAGGAGAGCCGAAGTGAAGAGGGGGATTAAAATGAGAAGGAGAGCCAGAGTGAAGAGGGAGATTAAACTGCAAAAAAGAGCAAGAGGGAAGCGTGAGATTAAGCTGGGAAGGGGGGCCAGAGTGAAGATGGAGATAAAACTGGGAAAGAGAGCCAGAGTGAAGACAGAGATTAAGATGGGAAAGAGAGCCAGAGTGAGAGGGAGATTAAGCTGGGAAGCAGAAGAAGAGTGAAGAGGGAGATTAAACTAGGAAGGAGAACAAGAGTGACGAGGGATATTAAGGTGGGAAATAGAGCCAGCGTGAAGAGGGAGATTAAACTGGGAAGGAGACCAAGAGTGAAGAGGGATGTTAAAATGGGAAGTAGAGCCAACGTGTAGAGGGAGGTTAAACTGGGAAGGAGAGCAAGAGTGAAGAGAGAGATTAAGAGGGGGAAAAGAGCAAGAGTGAAGAGGGAGATTAAAATGGGAAGGAGAGCACGAGTGAAGAGGAAGATTAAGATGGGAAGAAGAAACAGAGTGAAGAGGGAGATAAAGGTAGGAATGAGACCAAGAGTGAAGAGGAAGATTAAACTGGTAAGAAGACAAAGAGAGATTAAGATGGGAAGGCGATCAAGAGAGAAGAGGGATAATAAATGCTAACGAGAGCAAGAGTGAAGAGGGAGATTAAACTGGGAAGGAGGACAAGAGTGGAGAGGGGAATAAACTGGGAAGTAGAGCAAGAGTGGAGACAAAGATTAAGATGGGAAGTAGAGCAAGAGTGAAGAGGGAGATTAATATGGGAATAAGAGCAAGAGTGAAGAGGGAGATTAAACTGGGAACGAGAGCAAGAGTGAAGAGGGAGATTAAGATGGGAATAAGAGCAAGAGTGAAGAGAGAGATTAAGAGGGGAAAAAGAGCAAGAGTGAAGAGGGAGATTAAACTGAGAAGGAGAGCAAGAATGAAGAGCAAGATTAAAATGGGAAAAAGAGCCAGAGTGAAGAGGGAGATTAAAATGGGAAGGAGAGCATGAGTGAAGAGGAAGATTAAGATGGGAAGAAGAAACAGAGTGAAGAGAGAGAAAAAGGTAGGAATGAGACCAAGAGTGAAGAGGGAGATTAAACTGGTAAGAAGACAAAGATTAAAGAGAGAGATTAAGCTGGGAAGGAGATCAAGAGTGAAGAGGGAGATTAAACTGGTAAGAAGACCAAGAGAGATTAAGCTGGGAAGGCGATCAAGAGAGAAGAGGGAGATTAAAATGCGAACGAGAGCAAGAGTGAAGAGGGAGATTAAACTGGGAAGGAGACCAAGAGTTGCGAGGGGGATTAAACTGGGAAGTAGAGCAAGAGTGGAGAGGGAGATTAAGATGGGAAGTAGAGCAAGAGGGAAGAGGGAGATTAATATGGGAAGAAGAGCCAGAGTGAAGAGGGAGATTAAACTGGGAACGAGAGCAAGAGTGAAGAGGGAGATTAAGATGGGAAGCACACCAAGAGTGAAGAGGGTAATTAAACTGGGAAGGAGAGCCCGAGTGAAGAGGGAGATTAAACTGGGAAGGAGAGCAAGAGTGAAGAACGAGATTAAACTGGGAGGGAGAGCCCGAGTGAAGAGGAAGATTAAACTGGGAAGGAGAGCAAGAGTGAAGAGGGAGATTAAGATGGGAATAAGAGCAAGAGTGAAGAGAGAGATTAAGAGGGGAAAAAGAGCAAGAGTGAAGAGGGAGATTAAACTGAGAAGGAGAGCAAGAATGAAGAGCAAGATTAAAATGGGAAAAAGAGCCAGAGTGAAGAGTGAGATTAAAATGGGAAGGAGAGCACGAGTGAAGAGGAAGATTAAGATGGGAAGAAGAAACAGAGTGAAGAGGGAGAAAAAGGTATGAATGAGACCAAGAGTGAAGAGGGAGATTAAACTGGTAAGAAGACAAAGATTAAAGAGAGAGATTAAGCTGGGAAGGAGATCAAGAGTGAAGAGGGAGATTAAACTGGTAAGAAGACCAAGAGAGATTAAGCTGGGAAGGCGATCAAGAGAGAAGAGGGAGATTAAAATGCGAACGAGAGCAAGAGTGAAGTGGGAGATTAAACTGGGAAGGAGACCAAGAGTGGCGAGGGGGATTAAACTGGGAAGTAGAGCAAGAGTGGAGAGGGAGATTAAGATGGGAAGTAGAGCAAGAGGGAAGAGGGAGATTAATATGGGAAGAAGAGCCAGAGTGAAGAGGGAGATTAAACTGGGAACGAGAGCAAGAGTGAAGAGGGAGATTAAGATGGGAAGCACACCAAGAGTGAAGAGGGTAATTAAACTGGGAAGGAGAGCCCGAGTGAAGAGGGAGATTAAACTGGGAAGGAGATCAAGAGTGAAGAGGGAGATTAAACTGGTAAGAAGACCAAGAGAGATTAAGCTGGGAAGGCGATCAAGAGAGAAGAGGGAGATTAATATGCGAACGAGAGCAAGAGTGAAGTGGGAGATTAAACTGGGAAGGAGACCAAGAGTGGCGAGGGGGATTAAACTGGGAAGTAGAGCAAGAGTGGAGAGGGAGATTAAGATGGGAAGTAGAGCAAGGGGGAAGAGGGAGATTAATATGGGAAGAAGAGCCAGAGTGAAGAGGGAGATTAAACTGGGAACGAGAGCAAGAGTGAAGAGGGAGATTAAGATGGGAAGCACACCAAGAGTGAAGAGGGTAATTAAACTGGGAAGGAGAGCCCGAGTGAAGAGGGAGATTAAACTGGGAAGGAGAGCAAGAGTGAAGAACGAGATTAAACTGGAAGGAGAGCCCGAGTGATTAAGAAGATTAAACTGGGAAGGAGAGCAAGAGTGAAGAGGGAGATTAAGATGGGAATAAGAGCCAGAGTGAAGAGGGAGATTAAGTTGGGAAGAAGAGAAAGTGTGAAGAACGAGATTAAACTGGGAAGGAGAGCCGAAGTGAAGAGGGGGATTAAAATGAGAAGGAGAGCCAGAGTGAAGAGGGAGATTAAACTGCAAAAAAGAGCAAGAGGGAAGCGTGAGATTAAGCTGGGAAGGGGAGCCAGAGTGAAGATGGAGATAAAACTGGGAAAGAGAGCCAGAGTGAAGACAGAGATTAAGATGGGAAAGAGAGCCAGAGTGAGAGGGAGATTAAGCTGGGAAGCAGAAGAAGAGTGAAGAGGGAGATTAAACTGGGAAGGAGAACAAGAGTGACGAGGGATATTAAGGTGGGAAATAGAGCCAGCGTGAAGAGGGAGATTAAACTGGGAAGGAGACCAAGAGTGAAGAGGGATGTTAAAATGGGAAGTAGAGCCAACGTGTAGAGGGAGGTTAAACTGGGAAGGAGAGCAAGAGTGAAGAGAGAGATTAAGAGGGGGAAAAGAGCAAGAGTGAAGAGGGAGATTAAAATGGGAAGGAGAGCACGAGTGAAGAGGAAGATTAAGATGGGAAGAAGAAACAGAGTGAAGAGGGAGATAAAGGTAGGAATGAGACCAAGAGTGAAGAGGAAGATTAAACTGGTAAGAAGACAAAGAGAGATTAAGATGGGAAGGCGATCAAGAGAGAAGAGGGAGAATAAATGCTAACGAGAGCAAGAGTGAAGAGGGAGATTAAACTGGGAAGGAGGACAAGAGTGGAGAGGGGAATAAACTGGGAAGTAGAGCAAGAGTGGAGACAAAGATTAAGATGGGAAGTAGAGCAAGAGTGAAGAGGGAGATTAATATGGGAATAAGAGCAAGAGTGAAGAGGGAGATTAAACTGGGAACGAGAGCAAGAGTGAAGAGGGAGATTAAGATGGGAATAAGAGCAAGAGTGAAGAGAGAGATTAAGAGGGGAAAAAGAGCAAGAGTGAAGAGGGAGATTAAACTGAGAAGGAGAGCAAGAATGAAGAGCAAGATTAAAATGGGAAAAAGAGCCAGAGTGAAGAGGGAGATTAAAATGGGAAGGAGAGCATGAGTGAAGAGGAAGATTAAGATGGGAAGAAGAAACAGAGTGAAGAGAGAGAAAAAGGTAGGAATGAGACCAAGAGTGAAGAGGGAGATTAAACTGGTAAGAAGACAAAGATTAAAGAGAGAGATTAAGCTGGGAAGGAGATCAAGAGTGAAGAGGGAGATTAAACTGGTAAGAAGACCAAGAGAGATTAAGCTGGGAAGGCGATCAAGAGAGAAGAGGGAGATTAAAATGCGAACGAGAGCAAGAGTGAAGAGGGAGATTAAACTGGGAAGGAGACCAAGAGTTGCGAGGGGGATTAAACTGGGAAGTAGAGCAAGAGTGGAGAGGGAGATTAAGATGGGAAGTAGAGCAAGAGGGAAGAGGGAGATTAATATGGGAAGAAGAGCCAGAGTGAAGAGGGAGATTAAACTGGGAACGAGAGCAAGAGTGAAGAGGGAGATTAAGATGGGAAGCACACCAAGAGTGAAGAGGGTAATTAAACTGGGAAGGAGAGCCCGAGTGAAGAGGGAGATTAAACTGGGAAGGAGAGCAAGAGTGAAGAACGAGATTAAACTGGGAGGGAGAGCCCGAGTGAAGAGGAAGATTAAACTGGGAAGGAGAGCAAGAGTGAAGAGGGAGATTAAGATGGGAATAAGAGCAAGAGTGAAGAGAGAGATTAAGAGGGGAAAAAGAGCAAGAGTGAAGAGGGAGATTAAACTGAGAAGGAGAGCAAGAATGAAGAGCAAGATTAAAATGGGAAAAAGAGCCAGAGTGAAGAGGGAGATTAAAATGGGAAGGAGAGCACGAGTGAAGAGGAAGATTAAGATGGGAAGAAGAAACAGAGTGAAGAGGGAGAAAAAGGTATGAATGAGACCAAGAGTGAAGAGGGAGATTAAACTGGTAAGAAGACAAAGATTAAAGAGAGAGATTAAGCTGGGAAGGAGATCAAGAGTGAAGAGGGAGATTAAACTGGTAAGAAGACCAAGAGAGATTAAGCTGGGAAGGCGATCAAGAGAGAAGAGGGAGATTAAAATGCGAACGAGAGCAAGAGTGAAGTGGGAGATTAAACTGGGAAGGAGACCAAGAGTGGCGAGGGGGATTAAACTGGGAAGTAGAGCAAGAGTGGAGAGGGAGATTAAGATGGGAAGTAGAGCAAGAGGGAAGAGGGAGATTAATATGGGAAGAAGAGCCAGAGTGAAGAGGGAGATTAAACTGGGAACGAGAGCAAGAGTGAAGAGGGAGATTAAGATGGGAAGCACACCAAGAGTGAAGAGGGTAATTAAACTGGGAAGGAGAGCCCGAGTGAAGAGGGAGATTAAACTGGGAAGGAGATCAAGAGTGAAGAGGGAGATTAAACTGGTAAGAAGACCAAGAGAGATTAAGCTGGGAAGGCGATCAAGAGAGAAGAGGGAGATTAAAATGCGAACGAGAGCAAGAGTGAAGTGGGAGATTAAACTGGGAAGGAGACCAAGAGTGGCGAGGGGGATTAAACTGGGAAGTAGAGCAAGAGTGGAGAGGGAGATTAAGATGGGAAGTAGAGCAAGGGGGAAGAGGGAGATTAATATGGGAAGAAGAGCCAGAGTGAAGAGGGAGATTAAACTGGAAACGAGAGCAAGAGTGAAGAGGGAGATTAAGATGGGAAGCACACCAAGAGTGAAGAGGGTAATTAAACTGGGAAGGAGAGCCCGAGTGAAGAGGGAGATTAAACTGGGAAGGAGAGCAAGAGTGAAGAACGAGATTAAACTGGAAGGAGAGCCCGAGTGAAGAAGAAGATTAAACTGGGAAGGAGAGCAAGAGTGAAGAGGGATATTAAGATGGGAATAAGAGCCAGAGTGAAGAGGGAGATTAAGTTGGGAAGAAGAGAAAGTGTGAAGAACGAGATTAAACTGGGAAGGAGAGCCGAAGTGAAGAGGGGGATTAAAATGAGAAGGAGAGCCAGAGTGAAGAGGGAGATTAAACTGCAAAAAAGAGCAAGAGGGAAGCGTGAGATTAAGCTGGGAAGGGGAGCCAGAGTGAAGATGGAGATAAAACCGGGAAAGAGAGCCAGAGTGAAGACAGAGATTAAGATGGGAAAGAGAGCCAGAGTGAGAGGGAGATTAAGCTGGGAAGCAGAAGAAGAGTGAAGAGGGAGATTAAACTGGGAAGGAGAACAAGAGTGACGAGGGATATTAAGGTGGGAAATAGAGCCAGCGTGAAGAGGGAGATTAAACTGGGAAGGAGACCAAGAGTGAAGAGGGATGTTAAAATGGGAAGTAGAGCCAACGTGTAGAGGGAGGTTAAACTGGGAAGGAGAGCAAGAGTGAAGAGAGAGATTAAGAGGGGGAAAAGAGCAAGAGTGAAGAGGGAGATTAAAATGGGAAGGAGAGCACGAGTGAAGAGGAAGATTAAGATGGGAAGAAGAAACAGAGTGAAGAGGGAGATAAAGGTAGGAATGAGACCAAGAGTGAAGAGGAAGATTAAACTGGTAAGAAGACAAAGAGAGATTAAGATGGGAAGGCGATCAAGAGAGAAGAGGGAGAATAAATGCTAACGAGAGCAAGAGTGAAGAGGGAGATTAAACTGGGAAGGAGGACAAGAGTGGAGAGGGGAATAAACTGGGAAGTAGAGCAAGAGTGGAGACAAAGATTAAGATGGGAAGTAGAGCAAGAGTGAAGAGGGAGATTAATATGGGAATAAGAGCAAGAGTGAAGAGGGAGATTAAACTGGGAACGAGAGCAAGAGTGAAGAGGGAGATTAAGATGGGAATAAGAGCAAGAGTGAAGAAAGAGATTAAGAGGGGAAAAAGAGCAAGAGTGAAGAGGGAGATTAAACTGAGAAGGAGAGCAAGAATGAAGAGCAAGATTAAAATGGGAAAAAGAGCCAGAGTGAAGAGGGTGATTAAAATGGGAAGGAGAGCATGAGTGAAGAGGAAGATTAAGATGGGAAGAAGAAACAGAGTGAAGAGAGAGAAAAAGGTAGGAATGAGACCAAGAGTGAAGAGGGAGATTAAACTGGTAAGAAGACAAAGATTAAAGAGAGAGATTAAGCTGGGAAGGAGATCAAGAGTGAAGAGGGAGATTAAACTGGTAAGAAGACCAAGAGAGATTAAGCTGGGAAGGCGATCAAGAGAGAAGAGGGAGATTAAAATGCGAACGAGAGCAAGAGTGAAGAGGGAGATTAAACTGGGAAGGAGACCAAGAGTTGCGAGGGGGATTAAACTGGGAAGTAGAGCAAGAGTGGAGAGGGAGATTAAGATGGGAAGTAGAGCAAGAGGGAAGAGGGAGATTAATATGGGAAGAAGAGCCAGAGTGAAGAGGGAGATTAAACTGGGAACGAGAGCAAGAGTGAAGAGGGAGATTAAGATGGGAAGCACACCAAGAGTGAAGAGGGTAATTAAACTGGGAAGGAGAGCCCGAGTGAAGAGGGAGATTAAACTGGGAAGGAGAGCAAGAGTGAAGAACGAGATTAAACTGGGAGGGAGAGCCCGAGTGAAGAGGAAGATTAAACTGGGAAGGAGAGCAAGAGTGAAGAGGGAGATTAAGATGGGAATAAGAGCAAGAGTGAAGAGAGAGATTAAGAGGGGAAAAAGAGCAAGAGTGAAGAGGGAGATTAAACTGAGAAGGAGAGCAAGAATGAAGAGCAAGATTAAAATGGGAAAAAGAGCCAGAGTGAAGAGGGAGATTAAAATGGGAAGGAGAGCACGAGTGAAGAGGAAGATTAAGATGGGAAGAAGAAACAGAGTGAAGAGGGAGAAAAAGGTATGAATGAGACCAAGAGTGAAGAGGGAGATTAAACTGGTAAGAAGACAAAGATTAAAGAGAGAGATTAAGCTGGGAAGGAGATCAAGAGTGAAGAGGGAGATTAAACTGGTAAGAAGACCAAGAGAGATTAAGCTGGGAAGGCGATCAAGAGAGAAGAGGGAGATTAAAATGCGAACGAGAGCAAGAGTGAAGTGGGAGATTAAACTGGGAAGGAGACCAAGAGTGGCGAGGGGGATTAAACTGGGAAGTAGAGCAAGAGTGGAGAGGGAGATTAAGATGGGAAGTAGAGCAAGAGGGAAGAGGGAGATTAATATGGGAAGAAGAGCCAGAGTGAAGACGGAGATTAAACTGGGAACGAGAGCAAGAGTGAAGAGGGAGATTAAGATGGGAAGCACACCAAGAGTGAAGAGGGTAATTAAACTGGGAAGGAGAGCCCGAGTGAAGAGGGAGATTAAACTGGGAAGGAGATCAAGAGTGAAGAGGGAGATTAAACTGGTAAGAAGACCAAGAGAGATTAAGCTGGGAAGGCGATCAAGAGAGAAGAGGGAGATTAAAATGCGAACGAGAGCAAGAGTGAAGTGGGAGATTAAACTGGGAAGGAGACCAAGAGTGGCGAGGGGGATTAAACTGGGAAGTAGAGCAAGAGTGGAGAGGGAGATTAAGATGGGAAGTAGAGCAAGGGGGAAGAGGGAGATTAATATGGGAAGAAGAGCCAGAGTGAAGAGGGAGATTAAACTGGGAACGAGAGCAAGAGTGAAGAGGGAGATTAAGATGGGAAGCACACCAAGAGTGAAGAGGGTAATTAAACTGGGAAGGAGAGCCAGAGTGAAGAGGGAGATTAAACTGGGAAGGAGAGCAAGAGTGAAGAACGAGATTAAACTGGAGTGAGAGCCCGAGTGAAGAAGAAGATTAAACTGGGAAGGAGAGCAAGAGTGAAGAGGGAGATTAAGATGGGAATAAGAGCCAGAGTGAAGAGGGAGATTAAGTTGGGAAGAAGAGAAAGTGTGAAGAACGAGATTAAACTGGGAAGGAGAGCCCAAGTGAAGAGGGTGATTAAAATGAGAAGGAGAGCAAGAGTGAAGAGGGGGATTAAACTGTAAAAAAGAGCAAGAGGCAAGGGTGAGATTAAAATGGGAAGGGGAGCCAGAGTGAAGAGGGAGATAAAACTGGGAAAGAGAGCCAGAGTGAAGAGGGAGATTAAGATGGAAAAGAGAGCCAGAGTGAGAGGGAGATTAAGCTGGGAAGCAGAAGAAGAATGAAGAGGGAGATCAAACTGGGAAGGAGAACAAGAATGACGAGGGATATTAAGGTGGGAAGTAGAGCCAACGTGTAGAGGGAGGTTAAACTGGGAAGGAGACCAAGAGTGAAGACGGATGTTAATATGGGAAGTAGAGCCAACGTGTAGAGGGAGGTTAAACTGGGAAGGAGAGCAAGAGTGAAGAGAGAGATTAAGAGGGGAAAAAGAGCAAGAGTGAAGAGGGAGCTTAAACTGGGAAGGAGAGCAAGAGTGAAGAGGGAGATTAAGATGGGAAAAAGAACCAGAGTGAAGAGGGAGATTAAGTTGGGAAGAAGAGAAAGTGTGAAGAACGAGATTAAACTGGGAAGGAGAGCCCACGTGAAGAGGGAGATTAAAATGAGAAGGAAAGCAAGAGTGAAGAGGGGGATTAAACTGTAAAAAAGAGCAAGAGGCAAGCGTGAGATTAAAATGGGAAGGAGAGCAAGAGTGAAGAACGAGATTAAACTGGAAGGAGAGCCCGAGTGAAGAAGAAGATTAAACTGGGAAGGAGAGCAAGAGTGAAGAGGGAGATTAAGATGGGAATAAGAGCCAGAGTGAAGAGGGAGATTAAGTTGGGAAGAAGAGAAAGTGTGAAGAACGAGATTAAACTGGGAAGGAGAGCCGAAGTGAAGAGGGGGATTAAAATGAGAAGGAGAGCCAGAGTGAAGAGGGAGATTAAACTGCAAAAAAGAGCAAGAGGGAAGCGTGAGATTAAGCTGGGAAGGGGAGCCAGAGTGAAGATGGAGATAAAACTGGGAAAGAGAGCCAGAGTGAAGACAGAGATTAAGATGGGAAAGAGAGCCAGAGTGAGAGGGAGATTAAGCTGGGAAGCAGAAGAAGAGTGAAGAGGGAGATTAAACTGGGAAGGAGAACAAGAGTGACGAGGGATATTAAGGTGGGAAATAGAGCCAGCGTGAAGAGGGAGATTAAACTGGGAAGGAGACCAAGAGTGAAGAGGGATGTTAAAATGGGAAGTAGTGCCAACGTGTAGAGGGAGGTTAAACTGGGAAGGAGAGCAAGAGTGAAGAGAGAGATTAAGAGGGGGAAAAGAGCAAGAGTGAAGAGGGAGATTAAAATGGGAAGGAGAGCACGAGTGAAGAGGAAGATTAAGATGGGAAGAAGAAACAGAGTGAAGAGGGAGATAAAGGTAGGAATGAGACCAAGAGTGAATAGGAAGATTAAACTGGTAAGAAGACAAAGAGAGATTAAGATGGGAAGGCGATCAAGAGAGAAGAGGGAGAATAAATGCTAACGAGAGCAAGAGTGAAGAGGGAGATTAAACTGGGAAGGAGGACAAGAGTGGAGAGGGGAATAAACTGGGAAGTAGAGCAAGAGTGGAGACAAAGATTAAGATGGGAAGTAGAGCAAGAGTGAAGAGGGAGATTAATATGGGAATAAGAGCAAGAGTGAAGAGGGAGATTAAACTGGGAACGAGAGCAAGAGTGAAGAGGGAGATTAAGATGGGAATAAGAGCAAGAGTGAAGAGAGAGATTAAGAGGGGAAAAAGAGCAAGAGTGAAGAGGGAGATTAAACTGAGAAGGAGAGCAAGAATGAAGAGCAAGATTAAAATGGGAAAAAGAGCCAGAGTGAAGAGGGAGATTAAAATGGGAAGGAGAGCATGAGTGAAGAGGAAGATTAAGATGGGAAGAAGAAACAGAGTGAAGAGAGAGAAAAAGGTAGGAATGAGACCAAGAGTGAAGAGGGAGATTAAACTGGTAAGAAGACAAAGATTAAAGAGAGAGATTAAGCTGGGAAGGAGATCAAGAGTGAAGAGGGAGATTAAACTGGTAAGAAGACCAAGAGAGATTAAGCTGGGAAGGCGATCAAGAGAGAAGAGGGAGATTAAAATGCGAACGAGAGCAAGAGTGAAGAGGGAGATTAAACTGGGAAGGAGACCAAGAGTTGCGAGGGGGATTAAACTGGGAAGGAGAGCATGAGTGAAGAGGGAGATTAATATGGGAAGAAGAGCCAGAGTGAAGAGGGAGATTAAACTGGGAACGAGAGCAAGAGTGAAGAGGGAGATTAAGATGGGAAGCACACCAAGAGTGAAGAGGGTAATTAAACTGGGAAGGAGAGCCCGAGTGAAGAGGGAGATTAAACTGGGAAGGAGAGCAAGAGTGAAGAACGAGATTAAACTGGGAGGGAGAGCCCGAGTGAAGAGGAAGATTAAACTGGGAAGGAGAGCAAGAGTGAAGAGGGAGATTAAGATGGGAATAAGAGCAAGAGTGAAGAGAGAGATTAAGAGGGGAAAAAGAGCAAGAGTGAAGAGGGAGATTAAACTGAGAAGGAGAGCAAGAATGAAGAGCAAGATTAAAATGGGAAAAAGAGCCAGAGTGAAGAGGGAGATTAAAATGGGAAGGAGAGCACGAGTGAAGAGGAAGATTAAGATGGGAAGAAGAAACAGAGTGAAGAGGGAGAAAAAGGTATGAATGAGACCAAGAGTGAAGAGGGAGATTAAACTGGTAAGAAGACAAAGATTAAAGAGAGAGATTAAGCTGGGAAGGAGATCAAGAGTGAAGAGGGAGATTAAACTGGTAAGAAGACCAAGAGAGATTAAGCTGGGAAGGCGATCAAGGGAGAAGAGGGAGATTAAAATGCGAACGAGAGAAAGAGTGAAGTGGGAGATTAAACTGGGAAGGAGACCAAGAGTGGCGAGGGGGATTAAACTGGGAAGTAGAGCAAGAGTGGAGAGGGAGATTAAGATGGGAAGTAGAGCAAGAGGGAAGAGGGAGATTAATATGGGAAGAAGAGCCAGAGTGAAGAGGGAGATTAAACTGGGAACGAGAGCAAGAGTGAAGAGGGAGATTAAGATGGGAAGCACACCAAGAGTGAAGAGGGTAATTAAACTGGGAAGGAGAGCCCGAGTGAAGAGGGAGATTAAACTGGGAAGGAGATCAAGAGTGAAGAGGGAGATTAAACTGGTAAGAAGACCAAGAGAGATTAATCTGGGAAGGCGATCAAGAGAGAAGAGGGAGATTAAAATGCGAACGAGAGCAAGAGTGAAGTGGGAGATTAAACTGGGAAGGAGACCAAGAGTGGCGAGGGGGATTAAACTGGGAAGTAGAGCAAGAGTGGAGAGGGAGATTAAGATGGGAAGTAGAGCAAGGGGGAATAGGGAGATTAATATGGGAAGAAGAGCCAGAGTGAAGAGGGAGATTAAACTGGGAACGAGAGCAAGAGTGAAGAGGGAGATTAAGATGGGAAGCACACCAAGAGTGAAGAGGGTAATTAAACTGGGAAGGAGAGCCCGAGTGAAGAGGGAGATTAAACTGGGAAGGAGAGCAAGAGTGAAGAACGAGATTAAACTGGAAGGAGAGCCCGAGTGAAGAAGAAGATTAAACTGGGAAGGAGAGCAAGAGTGAAGAGGGAGATTAAGATGGGAATAAGAGCCAGAGTGAAGAGGGAGATTAAGTTGGGAAGAAGAGAAAGTGTGAAGAACGAGATTAAACTGGGAAGGAGAGCCCAAGTGAAGAGGGTGATTAAAATGAGAAGGAGAGCAAGAGTGAAGAGGGGGATTAAACTGTAAAAAAGAGCAAGAGGCAAGGGTGAGATTAAAATGGGAAGGGGAGCCAGAGTGAAGAGGGAGATAAAACTGGGAAAGAGAGCCAGAGTGAAGAGGGAGATTAAGATGGAAAAGAGAGCCAGAGTGAGAGGGAGATTAAGCTGGGAAGCAGAAGAAGAATGAAGAGGGAGATCAAACTGGGAACGAGAACAAGAATGACGAGGGATATTAAGGTGGGAAGTAGAGCCAACGTGTAGAGGGAGGTTAAACTGGGAAGGAGACCAAGAGTGAAGAGGGATGTTAATATGGGAAGTAGAGCCAACGTGTAGAGGGAGGTTAAACTGGGAAGGAGAGCAAGAGTGAAGAGAGAGATTAAGAGGGGAAAAAGAGCAAGAGTGAAGAGGGAGCTTAAACTGGGAAGGAGAGCAAGAGTGAAGAGGGAGATTAAGATGGGAAAAAGAACCAGAGTGAAGAGGGAGATTAAGTTGGGAAGAAGAGAAAGTGTGAAGAACGAGATTAAACTGGGAAGGAGAGCCCACGTGAAGAGGGAGATTAAAATGAGAAGGAAAGCAAGAGTGAAGAGGGGGATTAAACTGTAAAAAAGAGCAAGAGGCAAGCGTGAGATTAAAATGGGAAGGGGAGCCAGAGTGAAGAGGGAGATAAAACTGGGAAAGAGAGCCAGAGTGAAGAGGGAGATTAAGATGGAAAAGAGAGCCAGAGTGAGAGGGAGATTAAGCTGGGAAGCAGAAGAAGAATGAAGAGGGAGATCAAACTGGGAAGGAGAACAAGAATGACGAGGGATATTAAGGTGGGAAGTAGAGCCAACGTGTAGAGGGAGGTTAAACTGGGAAGGAGACCAAGAGTGAAGAGGGATGTTAATATGGGAAGTAGAGCCAACGTGTAGAGGGAGGTTAAACTGGGAAGGAGAGCAAGAGTGAAGAGAGAGATTAAGAGGGGAAAAAGAGCAAGAGTGAAGAGGGAGGTTAAAATGGGAAGGAGAGCAAGAGTGAAGAGGGAGATTAAACTGCAAAAGAGAGCAAGAGGGAAGCGTATGATTAAACTGGGAAGGGGAGCCAGAGTGAGGAGGGAGATAAAACTGCAAAAAAGAGCAAGAGGGAAGCGTGAGATTAAGCTGGGAAGGGGAGCCAGAGTGAAGATGGAGATAAAACTGGGAAAGAGAGCCAGAGTGAAGACAGAGATTAAGATGGGAAAGAGAGCCAGAGTGAGAGGGAGATTAAGCTGGGAAGCAGAAGAAGAGTGAAGAGGGAGATTAAACTGGGAAGGAGAACAAGAGTGACGAGGGATATTAAGGTGGGAAATAGAGCCAGCGTGAAGAGGGAGATTAAACTGGGAAGGAGACCAAGAGTGAAGAGGGATGTTAAAATGGGAAGTAGAGCGAACGTGTAGAGGGAGGTTAAACTGGGAAGGAGAGCAAGAGTGAAGAGAGAGATTAAGAGGGGGAAAAGAGCAAGAGTGAAGAGAGAGATTAAACTGGGAAGGGGAGCAAGAGTGAAGAGGAAGATTAAAATGGGAAAAAGAGCCAGAGTGAAGAGGGAGATTAAAATGGGAAGGAGAGCACGAGTGAAGAGGAAGATTAAGATGGGAAGAAGAAAGAGAGTGAAGAGGGAGATAAAGGTAGGAATGAGACCAAGAGTGAAGAGGAAGATTAAACTGGTAAGAAGACAAAGAGAGATTAAGATGGGAAGGCGATCAAGAGAGAAGAGGGAGAATAAATGCTAACGAGAGCAAGAGTGAAGATGGAGATTAAACTGGGAAGGAGAACAAGAGTGGAGAGGGGAATAAACTGGGAAGTAGAGCAAGAGTGGAGACAAAGATTAAGATGGGAAGTAGAGCAAGAGTGAAGAGGGAGATTAATATGGGAAGAAGAGCCAGAGTGAAGAGGGAGATTAAACTGGGAACGAGAGCAAGAGTGAAGAGGGAGATTAAGATGGGAAGTACACCAAGAGTGAAGAGGGTAATTAAACTGGGAAGGAGAGCCCGAGTGAAGAGGGAGATGAAACTGGGAAGGAGAGCAAGAGTGAAGAACGAGATTAAACTGGGAGGGAGAGCCCGAGTGAAGAGGAAGATTAAACTGGGAAGGGGAGCAAGAGTGAAGAGGGAGATTAAGATGGGAATAAGAGCAAGAGTGAAGAGAGAGATTAAGAGGGGAAAAAGAGCAAGAGTGAAGAGGGAGATTAAACTGAGAAGGAGAGCAAGAATGAAGAGCAAGATTAAAATGGAAAAAAGAGCCAGAGTGAAGAGGGAGATTAAAATGGGAAGGAGAGCACGAGTGAAGAGGAAGATTAAGATGGGAAGAAGAAACAGAGTGAAGAGGGAGAAAAAGGTAGGAATGAGACCAAGAGTGAAGAGGGAGATTAAACTGGTAAAAAGACAAAGATTAAAGAGAGTGATTAAGCTGGGAAGGAGATCAAGAGTGAAGAGGGAGATTAAACTGGTAAGAAGACCAAGAGAGATTAAGCTGGGAAGGCGATCAAGAGAGAAGAGGGAGATTAAAATGCGAATGAGAGCAAGAGTGAAGAGGGAGATTAAACTGGGAAGGAGACCAAGAGTGGCGAGGGGGATTAAACTGGGAAGTAGAGCAAGAGTGGAGAGGGAGATTAAGATGGGAATTACACCAAGAGTGAAGAGGGTAATTAAACTGGGAAGGAGAGCCCGAGTGAAGAGGGAGATTAAACTGGGAAGGAGAGCAAGAGTGAAGAACGAGATTAAACTGGAAGGAGAGCCCGAGTGAAGAGGAAGATTAAACTGGGAAGGAGAGCAAGAGTGAAGAGGGAGATTAAGATGGGAATAAGAGCCAGAGTGAAGAGGGAGATTAAGTTGGGAAGAAGAGAAAGTGTGAAGAACGAGATTGAACTGGGAAGGAGAGCCCAAGTGAAGAGGGAGATTAAAATGAGAAGGAGAGCAAGAGTGAAGAGGGGGTTTAAACTGTAAAAAAGAGCAAGAGGCAAGCGTGAGATTAAAATGGGAAGGGGAGCCAGAGTGAAGAGGGAGATAAAACTGGGAAAGAGAGCCAGAGTGAAGAGGGAGATTAAGATGGAAAAGAGAGCCAGAGTGAGAGGGAGATTAAGCTGGGAAGCAGAAGAAGAATGAAGAGGGAGATTAAACTGGGAAGGAGAACAAGAATGACGAGGGATATTAAGGTGGGAAGTAGAGCCAACGTGTAGAGGGAGGTTAAACTGGGAAGGAGACCAAGAGTGAAGAGGGATGTTAATATGGGAAGTAGAGCCAACATGTAGAGGGAGGTTAAACTGGGAAGGAGAGCAAGAGTGAAGAGAGAGATTAAGAGGGGAAAAAGAGCAAGAGTGAAGAGGGAGATTAAACTGGGAAGGAGAGCAAGAGTGAAGAGGGAGATTAAGATGGGAAAGAGAGCCAGAGTGAAGAGGGAGATTAAGATGGAAAAGAGAGCCAGAGTGAGAGGGAGATTAAGCTGGGAAGCAGAAGAAGAATGAAGAGGGAGATTAAACTGGGAAGGAGAACAAGAATGACGAGGGATATTAAGGTGGGAAGTAGAGCCAATGTGTAGAGGGAGGTTAAACTGGGAAGGAGACCAAGAGTGAAGAGGGATGTTAATATGGGAAGTAGAGCCAACGTGTAGAGGGAGGTTAAACTGGGAAGGAGAGCAAGAGTGAAGAGAGAGATTAAGAGGGGAAAAAGAGCAAGAGTGAAGAGGGAGATTAAACTGGGAAGGAGAGCACGAGTGAAGAGGGAGATTAAGGTGAGAAGGAGAGCAAGAGTGAAGAGGGAGATTAAACTGCAAAAGAGAGCAAGAGGGAAGCGTATGATTAAACTGGGAAGGGGAGCCAGAGTGAGGAGGGAGATAAAACTGGAAAAAAGAGACAGAGTGAAGAGGGAGATTAAGATGGGAAAGAGAGCCAGAGTGAGCGGGAGATTAAACTGGGAAGCAGAAGAAGAGGGAAGACGGAGATTAAACTGGGAAGGAGAACAAGAGTGACGAGGGATATTAAGGTGGGAAATAGAGCCAGCGTGAAGAGGGAGATTAAACTGGGAAGGAGACCAAGAGTGAAGAGGGATGTTAAAATGGGAAGTAGAGCCAACGTGTAGAGGGAGGTTAAACTGGGAAGGAGAGAAAGAGTGAAAAAGGGAGATTAAGATGGGGAAAAGAGCCAGAGTGAAGAGGGGGATTAAAATGGGAAGGAGAGCACGAGTGAAGAGGGAGATTAAGATGAGAAGGAGAGCAAGAGTGAAGAGGGAGATTAAACTGGGAAGGAGATTAAGAGTGACAAGGGATATTAAGGTGGGAAATAGAGCCAGCGTGAAGAGGGAGATTAAACTGGGAAGGAGACCAAGAGTGAAGAGGGATGTTAAGATGGGAAGTAGAGCCAATGTGTAGAGGGAGGTTAAACTGGGAAGGAGAGCAAGAGTGACGAGGGAGATTAAAATGGGAAGGAGAGCACGAGTGAAGAGGAAGATTAAGATGGGAAGAAGAAACAGAGTGAAGTGGTAGATAAAGGTGGGAATGAGACCAAGAGTGAAGATGGAGATTAAATTTGTAAGAAGACAAAAATTAAAGAGGGAGATTAAGCTGGGAAGGAGATTAAACTGGTAAGAAGACCAAGAGAGATTAAGCTGGGAAGGAGATCAAGAGAGAAGAGGGAGATTAAAATGCGAACGAGAGCAAGAGTGAAGAGGGAGATTAAACTGGGAAGGTGAGCAAGAGTGAAGAGGTATATTAAAATGGGAAAGAGACCCAGAGTGAAGAGGGAGATTAAGCCGGGAAGGAGAGCAAGAATGAAGAGGGAGATTAAGATGGGAAGACGAAATAGAGTGAAGTGGCAGATAAAGGTGGGAATGAGACCAAGAGTGAAGATTGAGATTAAACTTGTAAGAAGACAAAAGTTTAAGAGGGCGATTAAGCTGGGAAGGAGATCAAGAGTGAAGAGGGAGATTAAACTGGTAAGAAGACCAAGTGAGATTAAGCTGGGAAGGAGATCTAGAGAGAAGAGGGAGATTAAAATGTGAACGAGAGCAAGAGTGAAGAGGGTATTTAAACTGGGAAGGTGAGCAAGAGTGAAGAGGTATATCAAAATGGGAAAGAGACCCAGAGTGAAGAGGGAGATTAAGCTGGGAAGGAGAGCAAGAGTGAAGAGGGAGATTAAGATGGGAAGGAGAGCAAGAGTGAAGAGGGAGATTAAGCTGGGAAGGAGATCAAGAGTAAAGAGGGAGATTAAACTGGGAATGAGACCAAGGGTCAAGAGGGAGATTAAATTGGGAAGGAGAGCAAGAGTGAAGAGGAAGATTAAACTGGGAAAGAGAGTACGAGTGAAGAGGGTGATTACGATGGGCAGGAGAGCAAGAGTGAAGAGGGAGATTAAAATGGGAAGGAGACCAAGAGTGAAGAGAGAGATTAATATGGGAAAAAGAGCCAGAATGAAGAGGGAAATTAAACTGGGAAGGAGAACAAAAGTGACGAGGGATATTAAGGTGGGAAATAGAGCCAGCGTGAAGAGGGAGATTAAACTGGGAAGGAGACAAAGAGTGAAGAGGGATGTTAAAATGGGAAGTAGAGCTAACGTGTAGAGGGAGGTTAAACTGCGAAGGAGAGCAAGAGTGAAGAGAGAGATTAAGAGGGGAAAAAGAGCAAGAGTGAAGATGGAGATAAAACTGGGAAAGAGAGCCAGAGTGAAGAGGGAGTTTAAGATGGGAAAGAGAGCCAGAGTGAGAGGGAGATTAAGCTGGGAAGCAGAAGAAGAGTGAAGAGGGAGATTAAACTGGGAAGGGGAACAAGAGTGACGAGGGATATTAAGGTGGCAAATAGAGCCAGCGTGAAGAGGGAGATTAAACTGGGAAGGAGACCAAGAGTGAAGAGGGATGTTAAAATGGGAAGTAGAGCCAACGTGTAGAGGGAGGTTAAACTGGGAAGGAGATCAAGAGTGAAGAGAGAGATTAAGAGGGGAAAAAGAGCCAGAGTGAAGAGGGAAATTAAAATGGGAAGGAGAGCACGAGTGAAGAGGAAGATTAAGATGGGAAGAAGAAACAGAGTGAAGTGGGAGATAAAGGTGGGAATGAGACCAAGAGTGAAGATGGAGATTAAACTGGTAAAAAGACAAAAATTAAAGAGGGAGATTAAACTGGGAAGGAGATCAAGAGTGAAGAGGGAGATTAAACTGGTACGAAGACCAAGAGAGATTAAGCTGGGAAGGAGATCAAGAGAGAAGAGGGAGATTAAAATGCGAACGAGAGCAAGTGTGAAGAGGGAGATTAAACTGGGAAGGTGAGCAATAGTGAAGAGGTATATTAAAATGGGAAAGAGACCCAGAGTGAAGAGGGAGATTAAGATGGGAAGGTGAGCAAGAGTGAAGAGGGAGATTAACATGGGAAGGAGAGCAAGAGTGAAGAGGAAGATTAAGAAGGGAAGAAGAAACAGAGTGAAGAGGGAGATAAAGATGGGAATGAGACCAAGATTAAAGAGGGAGGTTAAGCTGGGAAGGAGATCAAGAGTAAAGAGGGAGATTAAACTGGGAAGGAGACCAAGAGTCAAGAGGGAGATTACACTGGGAAGGAGAGCAAGAGTGAAGAGGAAGATTAAACTGGGAAAGAGAATACGAGTGAAGAGGGAGATTACGATGGGCAGGAGAGCAAGAGTGAAGAGGGAGATTAAAATGGGAAGGAGACCCAGAGTGAAGAGGAAGATTAAGCTGGGAAGGAGAGCAAGAGTGAAGAGGGAGATTAAGATGGGAAGGAGAGCAAAAGTGAAGAGGGGGATCAAGATGGGAAGGAGCACAAGAGTGAAGAGGAAGATTAAGAAGGGAAGAAGAACCAGAGTGAAGAGTGAGATTAAACTGGGAAGGAGATCAGGAGTCAAGAGGGAGATTAAACTGGGAAGGAGAGCAAGAGAGAAGAGGGAGATTGAAATGCAGAGGCGAGCAAGAGTGAAGACGGATATTAAACTGGGAAGGAGAGCAAGAGTGTAGAGGGAGATTAAAATGGGAAGGAACCGAGAGTGAAGAAGGAGATTAAGATGGGAAGAACACCAAGAGTGAAGAGGGAAATTATACTGGGAAGGAGAGCCCGAGTGAAGACGGAGATTAAACCTGGAAGGAGAGCAAGGCTGGAGAGGGAGATTAAACTGGGACAGAGAGCAAGAGTGAAGAGGGAGATTAAGATGGGAATAAGAGCCCAAGTGAAGAGGGAGATTAAGCTTGGAAGGAGAAAAAGTGTGAAGAACGAGATTAAACTGGGAAGGAGAGCCGAAGTGAAGAGGGGGATTAAAATGAGAAGGAGAGCCAGAGTGAAGAGGGAGATTAAACTGCAAAAAAGAGCAAGAGGGAAGCGTGAGATTAAGCTGGGAAGGGGGGCCAGAGTGAAGATGGAGATAAAACTGGGAAAGAGAGCCAGAGTGAAGACAGAGATTAAGATGGGAAAGAGAGCCAGAGTGAGAGGGAGATTAAGCTGGGAAGCAGAAGAAGAGTGAAGAGGGAGATTAAACTAGGAAGGAGAACAAGAGTGACGAGGGATATTAAGGTGGGAAATAGAGCCAGCGTGAAGAGGGAGATTAAACTGGGAAGGAGACCAAGAGTGAAGAGGGATGTTAAAATGGGAAGTAGAGCCAACGTGTAGAGGGAGGTTAAACTGGGAAGGAGAGCAAGAGTGAAGAGAGAGATTAAGAGGGGGAAAAGAGCAAGAGTGAAGAGGGAGATTAAAATGGGAAGGAGAGCACGAGTGAAGAGGAAGATTAAGATGGGAAGAAGAAACAGAGTGAAGAGGGAGATAAAGGTAGGAATGAGACCAAGAGTGAAGAGGAAGATTAAACTGGTAAGAAGACAAAGAGAGATTAAGATGGGAAGGCGATCAAGAGAGAAGAGGGATAATAAATGCTAACGAGAGCAAGAGTGAAGAGGGAGATTAAACTGGGAAGGAGGACAAGAGTGGAGAGGGGAATAAACTGGGAAGTAGAGCAAGAGTGGAGACAAAGATTAAGATGGGAAGTAGAGCAAGAGTGAAGAGGGAGATTAATATGGGAATAAGAGCAAGAGTGAAGAGGGAGATTAAACTGGGAACGAGAGCAAGAGTGAAGAGGGAGATTAAGATGGGAATAAGAGCAAGAGTGAAGAGAGAGATTAAGAGGGGAAAAAGAGCAAGAGTGAAGAGGGAGATTAAACTGAGAAGGAGAGCAAGAATGAAGAGCAAGATTAAAATGGGAAAAAGAGCCAGAGTGAAGAGGGAGATTAAAATGGGAAGGAGAGCATGAGTGAAGAGGAAGATTAAGATGGGAAGAAGAAACAGAGTGAAGAGAGAGAAAAAGGTAGGAATGAGACCAAGAGTGAAGAGGGAGATTAAACTGGTAAGAAGACAAAGATTAAAGAGAGAGATTAAGCTGGGAAGGAGATCAAGAGTGAAGAGGGAGATTAAACTGGTAAGAAGACCAAGAGAGATTAAGCTGGGAAGGCGATCAAGAGAGAAGAGGGAGATTAAAATGCGAACGAGAGCAAGAGTGAAGAGGGAGATTAAACTGGGAAGGAGACCAAGAGTTGCGAGGGGGATTAAACTGGGAAGTAGAGCAAGAGTGGAGAGGGAGATTAAGATGGGAAGTAGAGCAAGAGGGAAGAGGGAGATTAATATGGGAAGAAGAGCCAGAGTGAAGAGGGAGATTAAACTGGGAACGAGAGCAAGAGTGAAGAGGGAGATTAAGATGGGAAGCACACCAAGAGTGAAGAGGGTAATTAAACTGGGAAGGAGAGCCCGAGTGA
Organism: Ambystoma mexicanum; assembly: GCF_040938575.1. NCBI lineage: Eukaryota > Metazoa > Chordata > Amphibia > Caudata > Ambystomatidae > Ambystoma > Ambystoma mexicanum. The sequence goes on along the minus strand of NC_090936.1, from coordinate 1,182,116,166 downwards.
AGAGGGAGATTAAACTGGGAAGGAGAGCAAGAGTGAAGAACGAGATTAAACTGGGAGGGAGAGCCCGAGTGAAGAGGAAGATTAAACTGGGAAGGAGAGCAAGAGTGAAGAGGGAGATTAAGATGGGAATAAGAGCAAGAGTGAAGAGAGAGATTAAGAGGGGAAAAAGAGCAAGAGTGAAGAGGGAGATTAAACTGAGAAGGAGAGCAAGAATGAAGAGCAAGATTAAAATGGGAAAAAGAGCCAGAGTGAAGAGTGAGATTAAAATGGGAAGGAGAGCACGAGTGAAGAGGAAGATTAAGATGGGAAGAAGAAACAGAGTGAAGAGGGAGAAAAAGGTATGAATGAGACCAAGAGTGAAGAGGGAGATTAAACTGGTAAGAAGACAAAGATTAAAGAGAGAGATTAAGCTGGGAAGGAGATCAAGAGTGAAGAGGGAGATTAAACTGGTAAGAAGACCAAGAGAGATTAAGCTGGGAAGGCGATCAAGAGAGAAGAGGGAGATTAAAATGCGAACGAGAGCAAGAGTGAAGTGGGAGATTAAACTGGGAAGGAGACCAAGAGTGGCGAGGGGGATTAAACTGGGAAGTAGAGCAAGAGTGGAGAGGGAGATTAAGATGGGAAGTAGAGCAAGAGGGAAGAGGGAGATTAATATGGGAAGAAGAGCCAGAGTGAAGAGGGAGATTAAACTGGGAACGAGAGCAAGAGTGAAGAGGGAGATTAAGATGGGAAGCACACCAAGAGTGAAGAGGGTAATTAAACTGGGAAGGAGAGCCCGAGTGAAGAGGGAGATTAAACTGGGAAGGAGATCAAGAGTGAAGAGGGAGATTAAACTGGTAAGAAGACCAAGAGAGATTAAGCTGGGAAGGCGATCAAGAGAGAAGAGGGAGATTAATATGCGAACGAGAGCAAGAGTGAAGTGGGAGATTAAACTGGGAAGGAGACCAAGAGTGGCGAGGGGGATTAAACTGGGAAGTAGAGCAAGAGTGGAGAGGGAGATTAAGATGGGAAGTAGAGCAAGGGGGAAGAGGGAGATTAATATGGGAAGAAGAGCCAGAGTGAAGAGGGAGATTAAACTGGGAACGAGAGCAAGAGTGAAGAGGGAGATTAAGATGGGAAGCACACCAAGAGTGAAGAGGGTAATTAAACTGGGAAGGAGAGCCCGAGTGAAGAGGGAGATTAAACTGGGAAGGAGAGCAAGAGTGAAGAACGAGATTAAACTGGAAGGAGAGCCCGAGTGATTAAGAAGATTAAACTGGGAAGGAGAGCAAGAGTGAAGAGGGAGATTAAGATGGGAATAAGAGCCAGAGTGAAGAGGGAGATTAAGTTGGGAAGAAGAGAAAGTGTGAAGAACGAGATTAAACTGGGAAGGAGAGCCGAAGTGAAGAGGGGGATTAAAATGAGAAGGAGAGCCAGAGTGAAGAGGGAGATTAAACTGCAAAAAAGAGCAAGAGGGAAGCGTGAGATTAAGCTGGGAAGGGGAGCCAGAGTGAAGATGGAGATAAAACTGGGAAAGAGAGCCAGAGTGAAGACAGAGATTAAGATGGGAAAGAGAGCCAGAGTGAGAGGGAGATTAAGCTGGGAAGCAGAAGAAGAGTGAAGAGGGAGATTAAACTGGGAAGGAGAACAAGAGTGACGAGGGATATTAAGGTGGGAAATAGAGCCAGCGTGAAGAGGGAGATTAAACTGGGAAGGAGACCAAGAGTGAAGAGGGATGTTAAAATGGGAAGTAGAGCCAACGTGTAGAGGGAGGTTAAACTGGGAAGGAGAGCAAGAGTGAAGAGAGAGATTAAGAGGGGGAAAAGAGCAAGAGTGAAGAGGGAGATTAAAATGGGAAGGAGAGCACGAGTGAAGAGGAAGATTAAGATGGGAAGAAGAAACAGAGTGAAGAGGGAGATAAAGGTAGGAATGAGACCAAGAGTGAAGAGGAAGATTAAACTGGTAAGAAGACAAAGAGAGATTAAGATGGGAAGGCGATCAAGAGAGAAGAGGGAGAATAAATGCTAACGAGAGCAAGAGTGAAGAGGGAGATTAAACTGGGAAGGAGGACAAGAGTGGAGAGGGGAATAAACTGGGAAGTAGAGCAAGAGTGGAGACAAAGATTAAGATGGGAAGTAGAGCAAGAGTGAAGAGGGAGATTAATATGGGAATAAGAGCAAGAGTGAAGAGGGAGATTAAACTGGGAACGAGAGCAAGAGTGAAGAGGGAGATTAAGATGGGAATAAGAGCAAGAGTGAAGAGAGAGATTAAGAGGGGAAAAAGAGCAAGAGTGAAGAGGGAGATTAAACTGAGAAGGAGAGCAAGAATGAAGAGCAAGATTAAAATGGGAAAAAGAGCCAGAGTGAAGAGGGAGATTAAAATGGGAAGGAGAGCATGAGTGAAGAGGAAGATTAAGATGGGAAGAAGAAACAGAGTGAAGAGAGAGAAAAAGGTAGGAATGAGACCAAGAGTGAAGAGGGAGATTAAACTGGTAAGAAGACAAAGATTAAAGAGAGAGATTAAGCTGGGAAGGAGATCAAGAGTGAAGAGGGAGATTAAACTGGTAAGAAGACCAAGAGAGATTAAGCTGGGAAGGCGATCAAGAGAGAAGAGGGAGATTAAAATGCGAACGAGAGCAAGAGTGAAGAGGGAGATTAAACTGGGAAGGAGACCAAGAGTTGCGAGGGGGATTAAACTGGGAAGTAGAGCAAGAGTGGAGAGGGAGATTAAGATGGGAAGTAGAGCAAGAGGGAAGAGGGAGATTAATATGGGAAGAAGAGCCAGAGTGAAGAGGGAGATTAAACTGGGAACGAGAGCAAGAGTGAAGAGGGAGATTAAGATGGGAAGCACACCAAGAGTGAAGAGGGTAATTAAACTGGGAAGGAGAGCCCGAGTGAAGAGGGAGATTAAACTGGGAAGGAGAGCAAGAGTGAAGAACGAGATTAAACTGGGAGGGAGAGCCCGAGTGAAGAGGAAGATTAAACTGGGAAGGAGAGCAAGAGTGAAGAGGGAGATTAAGATGGGAATAAGAGCAAGAGTGAAGAGAGAGATTAAGAGGGGAAAAAGAGCAAGAGTGAAGAGGGAGATTAAACTGAGAAGGAGAGCAAGAATGAAGAGCAAGATTAAAATGGGAAAAAGAGCCAGAGTGAAGAGGGAGATTAAAATGGGAAGGAGAGCACGAGTGAAGAGGAAGATTAAGATGGGAAGAAGAAACAGAGTGAAGAGGGAGAAAAAGGTATGAATGAGACCAAGAGTGAAGAGGGAGATTAAACTGGTAAGAAGACAAAGATTAAAGAGAGAGATTAAGCTGGGAAGGAGATCAAGAGTGAAGAGGGAGATTAAACTGGTAAGAAGACCAAGAGAGATTAAGCTGGGAAGGCGATCAAGAGAGAAGAGGGAGATTAAAATGCGAACGAGAGCAAGAGTGAAGTGGGAGATTAAACTGGGAAGGAGACCAAGAGTGGCGAGGGGGATTAAACTGGGAAGTAGAGCAAGAGTGGAGAGGGAGATTAAGATGGGAAGTAGAGCAAGAGGGAAGAGGGAGATTAATATGGGAAGAAGAGCCAGAGTGAAGAGGGAGATTAAACTGGGAACGAGAGCAAGAGTGAAGAGGGAGATTAAGATGGGAAGCACACCAAGAGTGAAGAGGGTAATTAAACTGGGAAGGAGAGCCCGAGTGAAGAGGGAGATTAAACTGGGAAGGAGATCAAGAGTGAAGAGGGAGATTAAACTGGTAAGAAGACCAAGAGAGATTAAGCTGGGAAGGCGATCAAGAGAGAAGAGGGAGATTAAAATGCGAACGAGAGCAAGAGTGAAGTGGGAGATTAAACTGGGAAGGAGACCAAGAGTGGCGAGGGGGATTAAACTGGGAAGTAGAGCAAGAGTGGAGAGGGAGATTAAGATGGGAAGTAGAGCAAGGGGGAAGAGGGAGATTAATATGGGAAGAAGAGCCAGAGTGAAGAGGGAGATTAAACTGGAAACGAGAGCAAGAGTGAAGAGGGAGATTAAGATGGGAAGCACACCAAGAGTGAAGAGGGTAATTAAACTGGGAAGGAGAGCCCGAGTGAAGAGGGAGATTAAACTGGGAAGGAGAGCAAGAGTGAAGAACGAGATTAAACTGGAAGGAGAGCCCGAGTGAAGAAGAAGATTAAACTGGGAAGGAGAGCAAGAGTGAAGAGGGATATTAAGATGGGAATAAGAGCCAGAGTGAAGAGGGAGATTAAGTTGGGAAGAAGAGAAAGTGTGAAGAACGAGATTAAACTGGGAAGGAGAGCCGAAGTGAAGAGGGGGATTAAAATGAGAAGGAGAGCCAGAGTGAAGAGGGAGATTAAACTGCAAAAAAGAGCAAGAGGGAAGCGTGAGATTAAGCTGGGAAGGGGAGCCAGAGTGAAGATGGAGATAAAACCGGGAAAGAGAGCCAGAGTGAAGACAGAGATTAAGATGGGAAAGAGAGCCAGAGTGAGAGGGAGATTAAGCTGGGAAGCAGAAGAAGAGTGAAGAGGGAGATTAAACTGGGAAGGAGAACAAGAGTGACGAGGGATATTAAGGTGGGAAATAGAGCCAGCGTGAAGAGGGAGATTAAACTGGGAAGGAGACCAAGAGTGAAGAGGGATGTTAAAATGGGAAGTAGAGCCAACGTGTAGAGGGAGGTTAAACTGGGAAGGAGAGCAAGAGTGAAGAGAGAGATTAAGAGGGGGAAAAGAGCAAGAGTGAAGAGGGAGATTAAAATGGGAAGGAGAGCACGAGTGAAGAGGAAGATTAAGATGGGAAGAAGAAACAGAGTGAAGAGGGAGATAAAGGTAGGAATGAGACCAAGAGTGAAGAGGAAGATTAAACTGGTAAGAAGACAAAGAGAGATTAAGATGGGAAGGCGATCAAGAGAGAAGAGGGAGAATAAATGCTAACGAGAGCAAGAGTGAAGAGGGAGATTAAACTGGGAAGGAGGACAAGAGTGGAGAGGGGAATAAACTGGGAAGTAGAGCAAGAGTGGAGACAAAGATTAAGATGGGAAGTAGAGCAAGAGTGAAGAGGGAGATTAATATGGGAATAAGAGCAAGAGTGAAGAGGGAGATTAAACTGGGAACGAGAGCAAGAGTGAAGAGGGAGATTAAGATGGGAATAAGAGCAAGAGTGAAGAAAGAGATTAAGAGGGGAAAAAGAGCAAGAGTGAAGAGGGAGATTAAACTGAGAAGGAGAGCAAGAATGAAGAGCAAGATTAAAATGGGAAAAAGAGCCAGAGTGAAGAGGGTGATTAAAATGGGAAGGAGAGCATGAGTGAAGAGGAAGATTAAGATGGGAAGAAGAAACAGAGTGAAGAGAGAGAAAAAGGTAGGAATGAGACCAAGAGTGAAGAGGGAGATTAAACTGGTAAGAAGACAAAGATTAAAGAGAGAGATTAAGCTGGGAAGGAGATCAAGAGTGAAGAGGGAGATTAAACTGGTAAGAAGACCAAGAGAGATTAAGCTGGGAAGGCGATCAAGAGAGAAGAGGGAGATTAAAATGCGAACGAGAGCAAGAGTGAAGAGGGAGATTAAACTGGGAAGGAGACCAAGAGTTGCGAGGGGGATTAAACTGGGAAGTAGAGCAAGAGTGGAGAGGGAGATTAAGATGGGAAGTAGAGCAAGAGGGAAGAGGGAGATTAATATGGGAAGAAGAGCCAGAGTGAAGAGGGAGATTAAACTGGGAACGAGAGCAAGAGTGAAGAGGGAGATTAAGATGGGAAGCACACCAAGAGTGAAGAGGGTAATTAAACTGGGAAGGAGAGCCCGAGTGAAGAGGGAGATTAAACTGGGAAGGAGAGCAAGAGTGAAGAACGAGATTAAACTGGGAGGGAGAGCCCGAGTGAAGAGGAAGATTAAACTGGGAAGGAGAGCAAGAGTGAAGAGGGAGATTAAGATGGGAATAAGAGCAAGAGTGAAGAGAGAGATTAAGAGGGGAAAAAGAGCAAGAGTGAAGAGGGAGATTAAACTGAGAAGGAGAGCAAGAATGAAGAGCAAGATTAAAATGGGAAAAAGAGCCAGAGTGAAGAGGGAGATTAAAATGGGAAGGAGAGCACGAGTGAAGAGGAAGATTAAGATGGGAAGAAGAAACAGAGTGAAGAGGGAGAAAAAGGTATGAATGAGACCAAGAGTGAAGAGGGAGATTAAACTGGTAAGAAGACAAAGATTAAAGAGAGAGATTAAGCTGGGAAGGAGATCAAGAGTGAAGAGGGAGATTAAACTGGTAAGAAGACCAAGAGAGATTAAGCTGGGAAGGCGATCAAGAGAGAAGAGGGAGATTAAAATGCGAACGAGAGCAAGAGTGAAGTGGGAGATTAAACTGGGAAGGAGACCAAGAGTGGCGAGGGGGATTAAACTGGGAAGTAGAGCAAGAGTGGAGAGGGAGATTAAGATGGGAAGTAGAGCAAGAGGGAAGAGGGAGATTAATATGGGAAGAAGAGCCAGAGTGAAGACGGAGATTAAACTGGGAACGAGAGCAAGAGTGAAGAGGGAGATTAAGATGGGAAGCACACCAAGAGTGAAGAGGGTAATTAAACTGGGAAGGAGAGCCCGAGTGAAGAGGGAGATTAAACTGGGAAGGAGATCAAGAGTGAAGAGGGAGATTAAACTGGTAAGAAGACCAAGAGAGATTAAGCTGGGAAGGCGATCAAGAGAGAAGAGGGAGATTAAAATGCGAACGAGAGCAAGAGTGAAGTGGGAGATTAAACTGGGAAGGAGACCAAGAGTGGCGAGGGGGATTAAACTGGGAAGTAGAGCAAGAGTGGAGAGGGAGATTAAGATGGGAAGTAGAGCAAGGGGGAAGAGGGAGATTAATATGGGAAGAAGAGCCAGAGTGAAGAGGGAGATTAAACTGGGAACGAGAGCAAGAGTGAAGAGGGAGATTAAGATGGGAAGCACACCAAGAGTGAAGAGGGTAATTAAACTGGGAAGGAGAGCCAGAGTGAAGAGGGAGATTAAACTGGGAAGGAGAGCAAGAGTGAAGAACGAGATTAAACTGGAGTGAGAGCCCGAGTGAAGAAGAAGATTAAACTGGGAAGGAGAGCAAGAGTGAAGAGGGAGATTAAGATGGGAATAAGAGCCAGAGTGAAGAGGGAGATTAAGTTGGGAAGAAGAGAAAGTGTGAAGAACGAGATTAAACTGGGAAGGAGAGCCCAAGTGAAGAGGGTGATTAAAATGAGAAGGAGAGCAAGAGTGAAGAGGGGGATTAAACTGTAAAAAAGAGCAAGAGGCAAGGGTGAGATTAAAATGGGAAGGGGAGCCAGAGTGAAGAGGGAGATAAAACTGGGAAAGAGAGCCAGAGTGAAGAGGGAGATTAAGATGGAAAAGAGAGCCAGAGTGAGAGGGAGATTAAGCTGGGAAGCAGAAGAAGAATGAAGAGGGAGATCAAACTGGGAAGGAGAACAAGAATGACGAGGGATATTAAGGTGGGAAGTAGAGCCAACGTGTAGAGGGAGGTTAAACTGGGAAGGAGACCAAGAGTGAAGACGGATGTTAATATGGGAAGTAGAGCCAACGTGTAGAGGGAGGTTAAACTGGGAAGGAGAGCAAGAGTGAAGAGAGAGATTAAGAGGGGAAAAAGAGCAAGAGTGAAGAGGGAGCTTAAACTGGGAAGGAGAGCAAGAGTGAAGAGGGAGATTAAGATGGGAAAAAGAACCAGAGTGAAGAGGGAGATTAAGTTGGGAAGAAGAGAAAGTGTGAAGAACGAGATTAAACTGGGAAGGAGAGCCCACGTGAAGAGGGAGATTAAAATGAGAAGGAAAGCAAGAGTGAAGAGGGGGATTAAACTGTAAAAAAGAGCAAGAGGCAAGCGTGAGATTAAAATGGGAAGGAGAGCAAGAGTGAAGAACGAGATTAAACTGGAAGGAGAGCCCGAGTGAAGAAGAAGATTAAACTGGGAAGGAGAGCAAGAGTGAAGAGGGAGATTAAGATGGGAATAAGAGCCAGAGTGAAGAGGGAGATTAAGTTGGGAAGAAGAGAAAGTGTGAAGAACGAGATTAAACTGGGAAGGAGAGCCGAAGTGAAGAGGGGGATTAAAATGAGAAGGAGAGCCAGAGTGAAGAGGGAGATTAAACTGCAAAAAAGAGCAAGAGGGAAGCGTGAGATTAAGCTGGGAAGGGGAGCCAGAGTGAAGATGGAGATAAAACTGGGAAAGAGAGCCAGAGTGAAGACAGAGATTAAGATGGGAAAGAGAGCCAGAGTGAGAGGGAGATTAAGCTGGGAAGCAGAAGAAGAGTGAAGAGGGAGATTAAACTGGGAAGGAGAACAAGAGTGACGAGGGATATTAAGGTGGGAAATAGAGCCAGCGTGAAGAGGGAGATTAAACTGGGAAGGAGACCAAGAGTGAAGAGGGATGTTAAAATGGGAAGTAGTGCCAACGTGTAGAGGGAGGTTAAACTGGGAAGGAGAGCAAGAGTGAAGAGAGAGATTAAGAGGGGGAAAAGAGCAAGAGTGAAGAGGGAGATTAAAATGGGAAGGAGAGCACGAGTGAAGAGGAAGATTAAGATGGGAAGAAGAAACAGAGTGAAGAGGGAGATAAAGGTAGGAATGAGACCAAGAGTGAAGAGGAAGATTAAACTGGTAAGAAGACAAAGAGAGATTAAGATGGGAAGGCGATCAAGAGAGAAGAGGGAGAATAAATGCTAACGAGAGCAAGAGTGAAGAGGGAGATTAAACTGGGAAGGAGGACAAGAGTGGAGAGGGGAATAAACTGGGAAGTAGAGCAAGAGTGGAGACAAAGATTAAGATGGGAAGTAGAGCAAGAGTGAAGAGGGAGATTAATATGGGAATAAGAGCAAGAGTGAAGAGGGAGATTAAACTGGGAACGAGAGCAAGAGTGAAGAGGGAGATTAAGATGGGAATAAGAGCAAGAGTGAAGAGAGAGATTAAGAGGGGAAAAAGAGCAAGAGTGAAGAGGGAGATTAAACTGAGAAGGAGAGCAAGAATGAAGAGCAAGATTAAAATGGGAAAAAGAGCCAGAGTGAAGAGGGAGATTAAAATGGGAAGGAGAGCATGAGTGAAGAGGAAGATTAAGATGGGAAGAAGAAACAGAGTGAAGAGAGAGAAAAAGGTAGGAATGAGACCAAGAGTGAAGAGGGAGATTAAACTGGTAAGAAGACAAAGATTAAAGAGAGAGATTAAGCTGGGAAGGAGATCAAGAGTGAAGAGGGAGATTAAACTGGTAAGAAGACCAAGAGAGATTAAGCTGGGAAGGCGATCAAGAGAGAAGAGGGAGATTAAAATGCGAACGAGAGCAAGAGTGAAGAGGGAGATTAAACTGGGAAGGAGACCAAGAGTTGCGAGGGGGATTAAACTGGGAAGTAGAGCAAGAGTGGAGAGGGAGATTAAGATGGGAAGTAGAGCAAGAGGGAAGAGGGAGATTAATATGGGAAGAAGAGCCAGAGTGAAGAGGGAGATTAAACTGGGAACGAGAGCAAGAGTGAAGAGGGAGATTAAGATGGGAAGCACACCAAGAGTGAAGAGGGTAATTAAACTGGGAAGGAGAGCCCGAGTGAAGAGGGAGATTAAACTGGGAAGGAGAGCAAGAGTGAAGAACGAGATTAAACTGGGAGGGAGAGCCCGAGTGAAGAGGAAGATTAAACTGGGAAGGAGAGCAAGAGTGAAGAGGGAGATTAAGATGGGAATAAGAGCAAGAGTGAAGAGAGAGATTAAGAGGGGAAAAAGAGCAAGAGTGAAGAGGGAGATTAAACTGAGAAGGAGAGCAAGAATGAAGAGCAAGATTAAAATGGGAAAAAGAGCCAGAGTGAAGAGGGAGATTAAAATGGGAAGGAGAGCACGAGTGAAGAGGAAGATTAAGATGGGAAGAAGAAACAGAGTGAAGAGGGAGAAAAAGGTATGAATGAGACCAAGAGTGAAGAGGGAGATTAAACTGGTAAGAAGACAAAGATTAAAGAGAGAGATTAAGCTGGGAAGGAGATCAAGAGTGAAGAGGGAGATTAAACTGGTAAGAAGACCAAGAGAGATTAAGCTGGGAAGGCGATCAAGGGAGAAGAGGGAGATTAAAATGCGAACGAGAGAAAGAGTGAAGTGGGAGATTAAACTGGGAAGGAGACCAAGAGTGGCGAGGGGGATTAAACTGGGAAGTAGAGCAAGAGTGGAGAGGGAGATTAAGATGGGAAGTAGAGCAAGAGGGAAGAGGGAGATTAATATGGGAAGAAGAGCCAGAGTGAAGAGGGAGATTAAACTGGGAACGAGAGCAAGAGTGAAGAGGGAGATTAAGATGGGAAGCACACCAAGAGTGAAGAGGGTAATTAAACTGGGAAGGAGAGCCCGAGTGAAGAGGGAGATTAAACTGGGAAGGAGATCAAGAGTGAAGAGGGAGATTAAACTGGTAAGAAGACCAAGAGAGATTAATCTGGGAAGGCGATCAAGAGAGAAGAGGGAGATTAAAATGCGAACGAGAGCAAGAGTGAAGTGGGAGATTAAACTGGGAAGGAGACCAAGAGTGGCGAGGGGGATTAAACTGGGAAGTAGAGCAAGAGTGGAGAGGGAGATTAAGATGGGAAGTAGAGCAAGGGGGAATAGGGAGATTAATATGGGAAGAAGAGCCAGAGTGAAGAGGGAGATTAAACTGGGAACGAGAGCAAGAGTGAAGAGGGAGATTAAGATGGGAAGCACACCAAGAGTGAAGAGGGTAATTAAACTGGGAAGGAGAGCCCGAGTGAAGAGGGAGATTAAACTGGGAAGGAGAGCAAGAGTGAAGAACGAGATTAAACTGGAAGGAGAGCCCGAGTGAAGAAGAAGATTAAACTGGGAAGGAGAGCAAGAGTGAAGAGGGAGATTAAGATGGGAATAAGAGCCAGAGTGAAGAGGGAGATTAAGTTGGGAAGAAGAGAAAGTGTGAAGAACGAGATTAAACTGGGAAGGAGAGCCCAAGTGAAGAGGGTGATTAAAATGAGAAGGAGAGCAAGAGTGAAGAGGGGGATTAAACTGTAAAAAAGAGCAAGAGGCAAGGGTGAGATTAAAATGGGAAGGGGAGCCAGAGTGAAGAGGGAGATAAAACTGGGAAAGAGAGCCAGAGTGAAGAGGGAGATTAAGATGGAAAAGAGAGCCAGAGTGAGAGGGAGATTAAGCTGGGAAGCAGAAGAAGAATGAAGAGGGAGATCAAACTGGGAACGAGAACAAGAATGACGAGGGATATTAAGGTGGGAAGTAGAGCCAACGTGTAGAGGGAGGTTAAACTGGGAAGGAGACCAAGAGTGAAGAGGGATGTTAATATGGGAAGTAGAGCCAACGTGTAGAGGGAGGTTAAACTGGGAAGGAGAGCAAGAGTGAAGAGAGAGATTAAGAGGGGAAAAAGAGCAAGAGTGAAGAGGGAGCTTAAACTGGGAAGGAGAGCAAGAGTGAAGAGGGAGATTAAGATGGGAAAAAGAACCAGAGTGAAGAGGGAGATTAAGTTGGGAAGAAGAGAAAGTGTGAAGAACGAGATTAAACTGGGAAGGAGAGCCCACGTGAAGAGGGAGATTAAAATGAGAAGGAAAGCAAGAGTGAAGAGGGGGATTAAACTGTAAAAAAGAGCAAGAGGCAAGCGTGAGATTAAAATGGGAAGGGGAGCCAGAGTGAAGAGGGAGATAAAACTGGGAAAGAGAGCCAGAGTGAAGAGGGAGATTAAGATGGAAAAGAGAGCCAGAGTGAGAGGGAGATTAAGCTGGGAAGCAGAAGAAGAATGAAGAGGGAGATCAAACTGGGAAGGAGAACAAGAATGACGAGGGATATTAAGGTGGGAAGTAGAGCCAACGTGTAGAGGGAGGTTAAACTGGGAAGGAGACCAAGAGTGAAGAGGGATGTTAATATGGGAAGTAGAGCCAACGTGTAGAGGGAGGTTAAACTGGGAAGGAGAGCAAGAGTGAAGAGAGAGATTAAGAGGGGAAAAAGAGCAAGAGTGAAGAGGGAGGTTAAAATGGGAAGGAGAGCAAGAGTGAAGAGGGAGATTAAACTGCAAAAGAGAGCAAGAGGGAAGCGTATGATTAAACTGGGAAGGGGAGCCAGAGTGAGGAGGGAGATAAAACTGCAAAAAAGAGCAAGAGGGAAGCGTGAGATTAAGCTGGGAAGGGGAGCCAGAGTGAAGATGGAGATAAAACTGGGAAAGAGAGCCAGAGTGAAGACAGAGATTAAGATGGGAAAGAGAGCCAGAGTGAGAGGGAGATTAAGCTGGGAAGCAGAAGAAGAGTGAAGAGGGAGATTAAACTGGGAAGGAGAACAAGAGTGACGAGGGATATTAAGGTGGGAAATAGAGCCAGCGTGAAGAGGGAGATTAAACTGGGAAGGAGACCAAGAGTGAAGAGGGATGTTAAAATGGGAAGTAGAGCGAACGTGTAGAGGGAGGTTAAACTGGGAAGGAGAGCAAGAGTGAAGAGAGAGATTAAGAGGGGGAAAAGAGCAAGAGTGAAGAGAGAGATTAAACTGGGAAGGGGAGCAAGAGTGAAGAGGAAGATTAAAATGGGAAAAAGAGCCAGAGTGAAGAGGGAGATTAAAATGGGAAGGAGAGCACGAGTGAAGAGGAAGATTAAGATGGGAAGAAGAAAGAGAGTGAAGAGGGAGATAAAGGTAGGAATGAGACCAAGAGTGAAGAGGAAGATTAAACTGGTAAGAAGACAAAGAGAGATTAAGATGGGAAGGCGATCAAGAGAGAAGAGGGAGAATAAATGCTAACGAGAGCAAGAGTGAAGATGGAGATTAAACTGGGAAGGAGAACAAGAGTGGAGAGGGGAATAAACTGGGAAGTAGAGCAAGAGTGGAGACAAAGATTAAGATGGGAAGTAGAGCAAGAGTGAAGAGGGAGATTAATATGGGAAGAAGAGCCAGAGTGAAGAGGGAGATTAAACTGGGAACGAGAGCAAGAGTGAAGAGGGAGATTAAGATGGGAAGTACACCAAGAGTGAAGAGGGTAATTAAACTGGGAAGGAGAGCCCGAGTGAAGAGGGAGATGAAACTGGGAAGGAGAGCAAGAGTGAAGAACGAGATTAAACTGGGAGGGAGAGCCCGAGTGAAGAGGAAGATTAAACTGGGAAGGGGAGCAAGAGTGAAGAGGGAGATTAAGATGGGAATAAGAGCAAGAGTGAAGAGAGAGATTAAGAGGGGAAAAAGAGCAAGAGTGAAGAGGGAGATTAAACTGAGAAGGAGAGCAAGAATGAAGAGCAAGATTAAAATGGAAAAAAGAGCCAGAGTGAAGAGGGAGATTAAAATGGGAAGGAGAGCACGAGTGAAGAGGAAGATTAAGATGGGAAGAAGAAACAGAGTGAAGAGGGAGAAAAAGGTAGGAATGAGACCAAGAGTGAAGAGGGAGATTAAACTGGTAAAAAGACAAAGATTAAAGAGAGTGATTAAGCTGGGAAGGAGATCAAGAGTGAAGAGGGAGATTAAACTGGTAAGAAGACCAAGAGAGATTAAGCTGGGAAGGCGATCAAGAGAGAAGAGGGAGATTAAAATGCGAATGAGAGCAAGAGTGAAGAGGGAGATTAAACTGGGAAGGAGACCAAGAGTGGCGAGGGGGATTAAACTGGGAAGTAGAGCAAGAGTGGAGAGGGAGATTAAGATGGGAATTACACCAAGAGTGAAGAGGGTAATTAAACTGGGAAGGAGAGCCCGAGTGAAGAGGGAGATTAAACTGGGAAGGAGAGCAAGAGTGAAGAACGAGATTAAACTGGAAGGAGAGCCCGAGTGAAGAGGAAGATTAAACTGGGAAGGAGAGCAAGAGTGAAGAGGGAGATTAAGATGGGAATAAGAGCCAGAGTGAAGAGGGAGATTAAGTTGGGAAGAAGAGAAAGTGTGAAGAACGAGATTGAACTGGGAAGGAGAGCCCAAGTGAAGAGGGAGATTAAAATGAGAAGGAGAGCAAGAGTGAAGAGGGGGTTTAAACTGTAAAAAAGAGCAAGAGGCAAGCGTGAGATTAAAATGGGAAGGGGAGCCAGAGTGAAGAGGGAGATAAAACTGGGAAAGAGAGCCAGAGTGAAGAGGGAGATTAAGATGGAAAAGAGAGCCAGAGTGAGAGGGAGATTAAGCTGGGAAGCAGAAGAAGAATGAAGAGGGAGATTAAACTGGGAAGGAGAACAAGAATGACGAGGGATATTAAGGTGGGAAGTAGAGCCAACGTGTAGAGGGAGGTTAAACTGGGAAGGAGACCAAGAGTGAAGAGGGATGTTAATATGGGAAGTAGAGCCAACATGTAGAGGGAGGTTAAACTGGGAAGGAGAGCAAGAGTGAAGAGAGAGATTAAGAGGGGAAAAAGAGCAAGAGTGAAGAGGGAGATTAAACTGGGAAGGAGAGCAAGAGTGAAGAGGGAGATTAAGATGGGAAAGAGAGCCAGAGTGAAGAGGGAGATTAAGATGGAAAAGAGAGCCAGAGTGAGAGGGAGATTAAGCTGGGAAGCAGAAGAAGAATGAAGAGGGAGATTAAACTGGGAAGGAGAACAAGAATGACGAGGGATATTAAGGTGGGAAGTAGAGCCAATGTGTAGAGGGAGGTTAAACTGGGAAGGAGACCAAGAGTGAAGAGGGATGTTAATATGGGAAGTAGAGCCAACGTGTAGAGGGAGGTTAAACTGGGAAGGAGAGCAAGAGTGAAGAGAGAGATTAAGAGGGGAAAAAGAGCAAGAGTGAAGAGGGAGATTAAACTGGGAAGGAGAGCACGAGTGAAGAGGGAGATTAAGGTGAGAAGGAGAGCAAGAGTGAAGAGGGAGATTAAACTGCAAAAGAGAGCAAGAGGGAAGCGTATGATTAAACTGGGAAGGGGAGCCAGAGTGAGGAGGGAGATAAAACTGGAAAAAAGAGACAGAGTGAAGAGGGAGATTAAGATGGGAAAGAGAGCCAGAGTGAGCGGGAGATTAAACTGGGAAGCAGAAGAAGAGGGAAGACGGAGATTAAACTGGGAAGGAGAACAAGAGTGACGAGGGATATTAAGGTGGGAAATAGAGCCAGCGTGAAGAGGGAGATTAAACTGGGAAGGAGACCAAGAGTGAAGAGGGATGTTAAAATGGGAAGTAGAGCCAACGTGTAGAGGGAGGTTAAACTGGGAAGGAGAGAAAGAGTGAAAAAGGGAGATTAAGATGGGGAAAAGAGCCAGAGTGAAGAGGGGGATTAAAATGGGAAGGAGAGCACGAGTGAAGAGGGAGATTAAGATGAGAAGGAGAGCAAGAGTGAAGAGGGAGATTAAACTGGGAAGGAGATTAAGAGTGACAAGGGATATTAAGGTGGGAAATAGAGCCAGCGTGAAGAGGGAGATTAAACTGGGAAGGAGACCAAGAGTGAAGAGGGATGTTAAGATGGGAAGTAGAGCCAATGTGTAGAGGGAGGTTAAACTGGGAAGGAGAGCAAGAGTGACGAGGGAGATTAAGATGGGAAAAAGAGCCAGAGTGAAGAGGGAGATTAAAATGAGAAGGAGAACATGAGTGAAGATGGAGATTAAGATGGGAAGAAGAAACAGAGTGAAGAGGGAGATTAAACTGGGAAGGTGTTACCACCTCACTTACCTGTCGGAGGGGGCGCGCCTATGGGTCCCGACGCGCCCCATCCTGGCGCTGTTATCCCCGATACCGGCTGGGGGGACCGCGGTCATCCACGGCACTCGGCGCTTCCGGGGTTTCTGTGTCCCGGGGTCTGCGCATGCGCGGAAGACCACGTCTCGGTCTTCGCGCATGCGCAGTCCTCGAGACGCTTGGGAAGCCACAAGCTTGCTTCCCAAGCCTCGTTTCGGGCCCAGCAGCGCTCGGGGATAGCACGGCTTGCGTTCCAAGCCTCCTGAGAGCTGCCGGCCCTATTTAAGGAGCGAGATCCCGAGACTCGCCGCGTCTCAACGCGGTTTGTCTATCGGATCGTGTTTTCGCTCCTGTAGCCTCCTGCTACTCCAGTTTCCTGTTGATCCCTGCTCCAGCCTTGCTCTTCAGCCTACCCCACAGCCTTACCTGCTCCAGCCTAGCCCTCAGCCTTGCCTGCCTCAGCCTGCCCTACAGCCTTGCCTGCCTCAGCCTGCCCTACAGCCTTGCCTGCTTCTGCCTGCTCCTCAGCCTTGCCTGCCTCAGCCTGCCCTACAGCCTTGCCTGCCTCAGCCTGCCCTACAGCCTTGCCTGCTTCTGCCTGCCCTACAGCCTTGCCTGCCTCAGCCTGCCCTACTGCCTTGCCTGCTTCAGCCTGCCCTACAGCCTTACCTGCTCCAGCCTGCCCTACAGCCTTGCTCCACGGCCTCATCTTCCTCGATCTACCTGCCTCTCTCTTCCTGCATTCCCGCTGCTTCCAGTTTCGAACTCTCTACTCTGTTCTACTATTGGGTTCCCAGTTGTTTTCCCTGGCATCTGGCCTTATATATTTGGCGGACAGTTACTTCACTCATCAGTCTACCTTTGTGTTCCTCTCTGAAGAATACCACAGCATACTGTTCGCAACACAATCTTGCAGACTGCTCTGGCTCCACAAGAATCAGGAAGGAGCACACTTGTGGCGTTGGGAGCTGGCCCACCCCTAACCCTGTTGACTTCAGGGTAAGGGCTGCACCGGTTTCTCGCGTTACATCATCTACCGAAACCTGTCGGACAGCCTGGCGACCACACCACAAACAACTACCGGAAGCCCAGGTACTCTGCGTCCTAGAGACGCCATCTTTAACAGATTGAGACGCCTACCTTCCGACTCCGAGATGGACGAGGCTCAAGATCTCCGGGAGGAGATGCGTGTTCTTGGGCCGAAGTGACCGCACTCCGTCAAGAGAACATTGGTCTAAGACAGATGGTGTCACAATCCTCCGGGGTATCGTCACAGGGAGAAGGGGCTATGTCCCAGACTACACCCATCAAGTTTGACGGAGACCCAAGACGTGTGGCAGAGTTTTGCAATCATTGCAGAATACATTTCCTCTTTAGAGCCTCTCATTTCAGTTCTGACAAAGCCAAGATAGGATATATCTTGGGTAATTTGACTGGAAATGCCCTGGCTTGGGCCGCCCCATTGGTGTCCGCCAATAGCCCCATACTCAATGACTTCGCAGCTTTTGAAAAAGCATTTCTGGAGGTTTTTCAATCACCTAATTTGGCCTCCACAGCCCAGAATCAATTGATGGATTTGAAACAGGGTGTTATGGATATCATAGCCTACATTGGCCGTTTCCGTCAATTGGCAACTGACTCCCAGTGGCCTGAGATAACTCAAAAGACTTTGTTCCGAAGAGGTTTAAGAGAGGAGTACAAGGACGAATTACTACATATTCCAGAGCCAGACACCCTACTACAATTAATTGAACAAGTGTTGCGAATAGATCACAGATTGGCAGAACGGAAGGGTGAGAGACGACGAGCTGAACGGATGTTCACTAGACCACCCAACGCTCAGGCTGGAAATCCCGGGCCTTCGGACTCCGGCCCCGAACCCATGCAGTTGGGAGCCGTTAGGGGTCCACTCTCGGAAGCTGAACGGAAACGCAGACGAAATTTAAGACTTTGCTTATACTGTGGGGCTGCTGGGCATTTCCTGGGTACTTGTCCTTTACGCCCACAAAGGAAGTCGGAAAACTAGTAGGCCTGTCGTCAGTAGGAAGGGCAACGACAGGTCCAGATTCGTATTCAGTCCTTTCCAGTTCCGCCTCTTTTCAACCCATGCAACCGGCTGTTTTACTGGTGGTAAGGATCAAGTTATCATCGTTAAACAAGGAGACAGAGGTGCTAGGCTTGTTGGATTGTGGGGCCTCCGGAAACTATATAGACGAGACATTTGCAGTCTGCCATGAAATACCCTTGCTCACCCGGAGAAGTGTCTTGCCCGTCGAGGTTATCGATGGAACCCCATTATCTTCTGGTCCAATTCGTCAACAAACCATGTGCCTACATATGCAGATTAAAGAACATGGGGAAAGAATCGCCTTGGATGTCATCAGATCACCCTCCTATCCCGTAGTCTTGGGTTTACCTTGGCTTCTTCACCATAATCCAACCATCGATTGGGGAGCTCGCATTTTGGATTTCACCTCATCTCTCTGCCTCCAAGATTGCTGTTTGCCTGGTGTGTCAAGAAAGGAGATTTCCTCCATACCCCTCACTAGGGGTACTGGCTCTCCTGAATTCTGTGCTTTGTTGTCTGTCCCTCAGGAATATGCCGAATTCCAGCCAGTATTTTCTGAACCCGAAGACATACCACTACAACCTCATCGACTATTTGACTGTACTATTGATTTGGTACCTGGTTCTGTGATACCTCATGGGAAAGTATACGCCTTATCCCTTACTGAGAAGGCGGTTCTTCAGGAATACTTGTCGGACTGTATCAGGAAGGGATACATCACTCCCTCGAAATCACCAGCTGGATTTCCGCTATTTTTTGTGAAAAAAAAGGAAGGAACCCTACGACCCTGTATTGACTACCGTCAATTAAATGATATCACAAGAAAGGATAGATATCCATTGCCTTTAATTCGGAGCATCATGGAGTCCCTTCGAACTGCCCAGGTGTTTACTAAGTTGGATCTAAGAGGCGCTTATCATCTAATTCGAATTAAAGACGGAGACGAATGGAAGACGGCTTTTAAGACCCCCTTTGGGCATTACGAATACCGGGTCATGCCATTCGGGTTATGCAATGCCCCGGCTGTTTTTCAGCGTTTTATGGATAACATTTTTGGCGATCTAATCGGGATATCCGTTTGGGTGTATCTCGATGATATCCTCATTTTTTCCGTCTCCCTGGAGCAACATGTGGAACATGTTCAAGAGGTGCTTCGACGTTTGTCTCAGAACCATCTGTACGTTAAGCTTGAGAAGTGTTCTTTTCATCAAAGAAGAATGGAGTTTCTGGGCTATGTGATCAGTGGCACAGGAATCTTCATGGATCCAGCCAAGGTACAAGCCATTCAAGATTGGACTCAGCCTTCTGATGTGAAGTCCCTTCAGCGATTCTTGGGATTTGCTAATTTCTATCGGCAATTTATACCCCATTTCTCTCAACACACGGCTCCCTTATCTCAACTAACGAGCAGTAAAACACCTTTTCTTTGGAATGCACAAGCCACCAAGGCTTTCAACGTCTTGAAACAAGCCTTTAGTACTGCTCCCATTTTGCGTCATCCAAATGACGAGAGGCCTTACATTGTAGAAGCCGACGCCTCCGATTTTGCTGTTGGTGCAGTCCTTTTGCAAAAGGAACCAGGAACTGATGTGGAACACCCCGTGGCATACTTTTCTCGCAAGCTCTCGCCTAGCGAACGAAATTACGAAGTAATTGAGAAGGAATTGTTGGCAATAAAGGCTGCATTTGAAGAGTGGAGACATCATCTCCTTGGAGGCCAGCATTCAGTGGAAGTACGTACTGACCACCGAAATTTGCAGTATTTGAAGTCTCTTCAGTGCCGAACCTCTCGTCAAGCCCGGTGGGCCTTCTTTTTCTCTCACTATGACTTTCACATCACATACATCCCCAGTGCTCAGAATGTAAAGGCCGATGCTTTGTCTCGATCCTTGGAGGTAGAGGCAAGAGAGCAGTGCAGGGATGAGCCAATAATATCCCCAAGGCATTTCCTGTTCGCCCTCTCGCCTTACCTTCAGAAGATTCTACAAGACACAAATTCCGATCCCGATCGGGAAGATCTCATGAAGCATCCACAGGTTACTGAAGAGAATGGGCTGCTTTTCTTCCGGAACAGGCTGTATATCCCCACGACCTCTCGTCGGACTCTTGTGCTTCAGGGGTTTCACGACTCCCGAGTGGGTGGCCATCGTGGAATAGAAACAACTCGAGAAGTAATATCCAGACAGTTCTGGTGGCCTGGTTGGGCAGATGATGTTGCACGTTATGTAAAGAGCTGTCCTGTTTGTGCCCAGGTGAAGACTCCCAGGAAGAGGCCCCTGGGTTTGCTTCATCCCACCGAGATTCCTCCTTACCCTTGGCACACCATTGCGGTTGATTTTATCGTGGAACTTCCTCCGTCTGAAGGATATACCTGTATCATGGTCGTTGTGGACTGTTTTTCCAAAATGGCTCATTTTGTTCCATTCTTTAGAATACCTACTGCTTCACAGATGGCAACGGCATTTCTTCAGGAGATATACAGGTTACACGGATTACCGCAGAAGATCATATCCGACCGAGGGTCTCAATTCTTGTCATCTTTCTGGAGTCAACTATGCAGTCATCTCGACATTCATCGTGCACTTAGTTCTGGTTGTCATCCTCAGACCAACGGCCAGACAGAAAGGACTAACCAGACTCTAGAACAATATCTTCGCTGTTTTGCCAATGCCACCCGGTCGAACTGGAAGTCGCATCTAGTGTTTGCCGAAATCTCCTATAACAACACGGTTCATTCTGCTACGGGCCTGAGTCCGTTTTTCTGTTTGTCTGGCTTGCATCCTAGATTGGTACCCTTTTGTCCTGTATCTTCAAGTGCAGTTCCTTCTGCTGATCATCTCGTCACTTCCATCCAGGATCTACACTCCTTGGCACGCAGTACTTTGGCGGAGGCACAGGCACGGATGAAGCGACAGGCTGATAAGGGAAGGTCCCCGGAACCTGCTTTCCAGGCGGGAGATCTGGTTTGGTTATCCTCCAAGCATCTTCCCATACGTAATTTGCCCACCAAATTGGCTCCCCGATATTTTGGCCCTTTCAGGATCACTAAGCGTCTGTCTGCTGTGGCTTTTCGCTTGCGATTGCCTCAGACATGGCGGGTGCATCCAGTTTTCCATGTCTCCCTGCTGAAACCATACGTGGTTGACACTTTTGGCCGATCTGCCTCTCGTCCTACGCCTGTATTTGTCCGGGGGTCCCCTGAATTTGAGGTACAAGAAATTTGCGATTCTCGCATCAGGCGTGGGGTACTCCAGTATCTAGTGGACTGGAAGGGCTACCCAGCTTGTGATAGGACTTGGGAACCACGTAGTTATGTACATGCTCCCCGCCTGATCCATGATTTTTATCGCCGCTTTCCTTGGAAACCTGGGGCTCCTGGCCTTTCTGGGAGGGGGCAAAGTGTTACCACCTCACTTACCTGTCGGAGGGGCCGCGCCTATGGGTCCCGACGCGCCCCATCCTGGCGCTGTTATCCCCGATACCGGCTGGGGGGACCGCGGCACTCAGCGCTTCCGGGGTTTCTGTGTCCCGGGGTCTGCGCATGCGCGGAAGACCGCGTCTCGGTCTTCGCGCATGCGCAGTCCTCGAGACGCTTGGGAAGCCACAAGCTTGCTTCCCAAGCCTCGTTTCGGGCCCAGCAGCGCTCGGGGATAGCACGGCTTGCGTTCCAAGCCTCCTGAGTGCTGCCGGCCCTATTTAAGGAGCGAGATCCCGAGACTCGCCGCGTCTCAACGCGGTTTGTCTATCGGATCGTGTTTTCGCTCCTGTAGCCTCCTGCTACTCCAGTTTCCTGTTGATCCCTGCTCCAGCCTTGCTCTTCAGCCTACCCCACAGCCTTACCTGCTCCAGCCTAGCCCTCAGCCTTGCCTGCCTCAGCCTGCCCTACAGCCTTGCCTGCCTCAGCCTGCCCTACAGCCTTGCCTGCTTCTGCCTGCTCCTCAGCCTTGCCTGCCTCAGCCTGCCCTACAGCCTTGCCTGCCTCAGCCTGCCCTACAGCCTTGCCTGCTTCTGCCTGCCCTACAGCCTTGCCTGCCTCAGCCTGCCCTACTGCCTTGCCTGCTTCAGCCTACCCCACAGCCTTACCTGCTCCAGCCTAGCCCTCAGCCTTGCCTGCCTCAGCCTGCCCTACAGCCTTGCCTGCCTCAGCCTGTCCTACAGCCTTGCCTGCTTCTGCCTGCTCCTCAGCCTTGCCTGCCTCAGCCTGCCCTACAGCCTTGCCTGCCTCAGCCTGCCCTACAGCCTTGCCTGCTTCTGCCTGCCCTACAGCCTTGCCTGCCTCAGCCTGCCCTACTGCCTTGCCTGCTTCAGCCTGCCCTACAGCCTTACCTGCTCCAGCCTGCCCTACAGCCTTGCTCCACGGCCTCATCTTCCTCGATCTACCTGCCTCTCTCTTCCTGCATTCCCGCTGCTTCCAGTTTCGAACTCTCTACTCTGTTCTACTATTGGGTTCCCAGTTGTTTTCCCTGGCATCTGGCCTTATATATTTGGCGGACAGTTACTTCACTCATCAGTCTACCTTTGTGTTCCTCTCTGAAGAATACCACAGCATACTGTTCGCAACACAATCTTGCAGACTGCTCCGGCGCCACAGGAATCAGGAAGGAGCACACTTGTGGCATTGGGAGCTGGTCCACCCCTAACCCTGTTGACTTCAGGGTAAGGGCTGCACCGGTTTCTCGCGTTACATCATCTACCGAAACCTGTTGGACAGCCTGGCGACCACACCACGAACAACTATCGGAAGCCCACGTACTCTGCGTCCTAGAGACACCATCTTTAACAGAAGGAGAGCAAGAATGAAGAGGGAGATTAAGATGGGAAGTACACCAAGAGTGAAGAGGGTAATTAAACTGGGAGGGAGAGCCCGAGTGAAGAGGGAGATTAAACTGGGAAGGAGAGCAAGAGTGAAGAGGGAGATTAAGCTGGGAAGGAGAGCAAGAGTGAAGTGTGAGATTAAACTGGGAAGGGGAGCCAAAGTGAACAGGGAGATTAAGATGGGAAAGAGAGCCAGAGTGAAGAGGGATATTAAACTGGCAAGGTGAGCAAGAGTGAAGAGAGATATTAAAATGGGAAAGAGAGCAAGAGTGAAGAGGCAGATTAAGCTGGGAAGGAGAGCCAGAGTGAAGAGGGAGATTTAACTGGGGAGGAGAGACAGAGTGAAGAGGGAGATTAAACTGGGACGGAGAGCAAGAGTGAAGTAGGAGTTTAAGATGGGGGAAAAAGAGCCAGAGTGAAGCGGGTCTCAGATTCCGCAGGTTTATCACTCACACTTTGCTTACCACTAGCCCACTTCTCACCTGATGATTCTGTGTGTGTCTTTACGGATTTGTCGGATGAGCTATCCGGCTTTTTCCTCCAGGCTGTCTTTGTCTTTGTCCTGATGACCTTATTCTTCTGTTTGACGAGATAGGGGTGTGCTCCCCCGGAGGCCACCATGCCTATAAAGCCATTAGCCCAGCAGCGGGGGACTCTGTGGAGCCCACCCCAAACCAGGGAAAAGCCTTGCCGAAAAACCCTGGAATATCTTGTAGCTGTAGTTGGCAGTGGTGAGTTGTAGTTATCCAGAGAGGTAGTTGTTGGCGTGCACTGGTATCTGGACTTCAATACCCAGCATGCACGAGTAGGTAAAGTAGCAATATATAGTTCTAATGTACTCAGGTTCTGGGGTTAACGGACTACCCAAACCAACATGCACTGGAAAGCAGAGCAGCTATGTCCAGTTCCAGCGTACTCGGTTTCATAGAGTACTGGACCACAATAACCAGCATGCACTGGTAATTATTTGTAGTAGATTGAGGAATAACGATCCAGTGCGGAACAGCACAAACAGTTCAGTAATCCGATGTACTCAAGCAAAGTAGCGCTCCCAACATAGAGCGTCTGATGGCAGGTGAGACACCGTAGCAGGAACGCGTACAAGAAGGCAGCGCGGAGCACGGCACAACAGCGGGAAGCTGAAACAGACAGGTAAGCAAATGGAGCGGGAGAGGGGAAACCGCGAACAGCGGTAACGTAAAGACATGGGCAGACGAACAAGGGAGGAAGGCAAGGGAACACAGAGGAACAACGGGAGGCAGAGAACGAGTGTTGTGAAACTCACGTAAGCGGCAAGAAAGTTCCAACGCACAGGTGTTCTCCATTCCCAGGTACTTGTAAGTACTACAACTGAAAGACTAGACCGCACCTTGCAGTGAGTCTAGTCCTTCTTCAACATCGCCCATCTGCTCCATACTTTCCATGGGCGATATATGACACCGGGAGAATAAACTGGGAAGAAGAGCAAGAGTGAAGAGGGAGATTAAACTGCAAAACAGAACAAGAGTGAAGCATGAGATTAAGCTGGGAAGGATAGCAACAGTGAATAGGGAGATTAAAATGGGAAGGAGAGCAAGAGTGAAGAGGGAGATTAAAATGGGAAAGAGAGCCAGAGTGAAGAGGGTGATTAAACTGGGAAGGAGAGCAAGAGTGAAGAGGGAGATTAAGATGGGAAGGAGAGCAAGAGTGAAGAGGGAGATTAAGATGGGAAAGAGATCCAGAGTGAAGAGGGAGATTAAACTGTGAAGGTGAGTAAGAGTGAAGAAAGACATTAAAACAGGAAAGAGAGCAAGAGTGAAGAGGCAGATTAAGATGGAAAGGGGAGCCAGAGTGAAGAGGGAGATTAAACTGGGAAGGTGATCAAGAATGAAGAGAGATATTAAAACGGGAAAGAGAGTAAAAGTGAAGAGGGAGATTAACATGGGAAGGAGAGCAAGAATGAAGAGGGAGCTTAAGATGGGAAGGAGAGCCAGAGTGAAGAGGGAGATGAAACTGGGATGGAGAGCAAGAGAAAAGAGAGCGATTAAGATGGGAAGGAGAGAAAGAGTGAAGAGGTAGATTAAGGTGGGAAGGAGAGCACGAGTGAAGAGGGTGATTAAACTGGGTAGGTGAGCAAGAGTGAAGAGAGATATTAAAACGGGAACAAGAGCAAGAGTGAAGAGGCAGATTAGGCTGGGAAGGAGAGCCAGAGTGAAGAGGGAGATTAAACTGGCGAGGAGAGCCAGAGTGAAGAGGGAGATGAAACTGGGACAGAGAGCAAGAGTGAAGTAGGAGAATAAACTGGGAAGAAGAGCAAGAGTGAAGAGGGAGATTTAGCTGGGAAGGAGAGCAAGAGTGAAGAGGGGAATTAAAATGTAAAAGAGAACAAGAGTGAAGCGTGAGATTAAGATGGGAAGGAGAGCCAGAGTGAAGAGGGAGGTTAAACTGGGGAGGTGAGCCAGAGTGAAGAGGGAGATTAAACTGGGAAAGAGAGCAAGAGTGAAGAGGGAGATTAAAATGGGAAAGAGAGCCAGAGTGAAGAGGGAGATTAAACTGGGAAGAAGAGCAAGAGTGAAGAGGGAGATTAAACTGGGAAGGAGGCCAAGGGTGAAGAGGAAGATTAAAATGGGAAGTAGAGCCAGTGCGAAGACTGAGGTTAAACTGTGAAGGGGACCAAGAGTGAAGAGGTAGATTAAGGTGGGAAGGAGAGCACGAGTGAAGAGGGTGATTAAACTGGGTAGGTGAGCAAGAGTGAAGAGAGATATTAAAACGGGAACAAGAGCAAGAGTGAAGAGGCAGATTAGGCTGGGAAGGAGAGCCAGAGTGAAGAGGGAGATTAAACTGGCGAGGAGAGCCAGAGTGAAGAGGGAGATGAAACTGGGACAGAGAGCTAGAGTGAAGGAGGAGAATAAACTGGGAAGAAGAGCAAGAGTGAAGAGGGAGATTTAGCTGGGAAGGAGAGCAAGAGTGAAGAGGGGAATTAAAATGTAAAAGAGAACAAGAGTGAAGCGTGAGATTAAGATGGGAAGGAGAGCCAGAGTGAAGAGGGAGGTTAAACTGGAGAGGTGAGCCAGAGTGAAGAGGGAGATTAAACTGGGAAAGAGAGCAAGAGTGAAGAGGGAGATTAAAATGGGAAAGAGAGCCAGAGTGAAGAGGGAGATTAAACTGGGAAGAAGAGCAAGAGTGAAGAGGGAGCTTAAACTGGGAAGGAGGCCAAGGGTGAAGAGGAAGATTAAAATGGGATGTAGAGCCAGTGCGAAGACTGAGGTTAAACTGTGAAGGGGACCAAGTGTGAAGAGGGAGATTAAGATGGGAAGGGGAGCCAGAGTGAAGAGGGAGATTAAACTGGGAAGGTGATCAAGAGTGAAGAGAGAGATATTAAAACGGGAAAGAGAGTAAAAGTGAAGAGGGAGATTAACATGGGAAGGAGAGCAAGAATGAAGAGGGAGATTAAAATGGGAAGGAGAACAAGAGTGAAGAGGGAGATTAAGATGGGAAGGAGAGCAAGAATGAAGAGGGATCTTAAGATGGGAAGGAGAGCCAATGTGTAGAGGGAGGTTAAACTGGGGAGGCAAACCACAGTGAAGAGGGAGATTAAACTGGGAAAGAGAGCAAGAGTGAAGAGGGAGACTAAAATGGGAAATAGAGCCAGAGTGAAGATGGTGATTAAGCTGGGAAGAAGAGCAAGAGTGAAGAGTGAGATTAAACTGGGAAGGAGACCAAGGGTGAAGAGGAAGATTAAAATGGGAAGTAGAGCCAGTGCGAAGACTGAGGTTAAACTGTGAAGGGGACCAAGAGTGAAGAGGGAGATTAAGATGGGAAGGGGAGCCAGAGTGAAGAGGGAGATTAAACTGGGAAGGTGATCAAGAGTGAAGAGAGATACTAAAATGGGAAAGAGAGCAAAAGTGAAGAGGGATATTAACATGGGAAGGAGAGTAAGAATGAAGAGGGAGATTAAAATGGGAAGGAGAACAAGAGTGAACAGTGAGATTAAGATAGGAAGGAGAGCAAGAATGAAGAGGGAGCTTAAGATGGGAAGGAGAGCCAATGTGTAGAGGGAGGTTAAACTGGGGAGGCAAACCAGAGTGAAGAGGGAGATTAAACTGGGAAAGAGAGCAAGAGTGACGAGGGAGATTAAAATGGGAAATAGAGCCAGAGTGAAGAGGGAGATTAAACTGGGAACAAGAGCAAGAGTGAAGAGGGACATTAAACTGGGAAGGAGACCAAGGGTGAAGAGGGAGATTAAAATGGGAAGTAGAGCCAGTGCGAAGACTGAGGTTAAACTGTGAAGGGGACCAAGAGTGAAGAGGTAGATTAAGGTGGGAAGGAGAGCACGAGTGAAGAGGGTGATTAAACTGGGTAGGTGAGCAAGAGTGAAGAGAGATATTAAAACGGGAACAAGAGCAAGAGTGAAGAGGCAGATTAGGCTGGGAAGGAGAGCCAGAGTGAAGAGGGAGATTAAACTGGCGAGGAGAGCCAGAGTGAAGAGGGAGATGAAACTGGGACAGAGAGCTAGAGTGAAGGAGGAGAATAAACTGGGAAGAAGAGCAAGAGTGAAGAGGGAGATTTAGCTGGGAAGGAGAGCAAGAGTGAAGAGGGGAATTAAAATGTAAAAGAGAACAAGAGTGAAGCGTGAGATTAAGATGGGAAGGAGAGCCAGAGTGAAGAGGGAGGTTAAACTGGAGAGGTGAGCCAGAGTGAAGAGGGAGATTAAACTGGGAAAGAGAGCAAGAGTGAAGAGGGAGATTAAAATGGGAAAGAGAGCCAGAGTGAAGAGGGAGATTAAACTGGGAAGAAGAGCAAGAGTGAAGAGGGAGCTTAAACTGGGAAGGAGGCCAAGGGTGAAGAGGAAGATTAAAATGGGATGTAGAGCCAGTGCGAAGACTGAGGTTAAACTGTGAAGGGATCCAAGTGTGAAGAGGGAGATTAAGATGGGAAGGGGAGCCAGAGTGAAGAGGGAGATTAAACTGGGAAGGTGATCAAGAGTGAAGAGAGAGATATTAAAACGGGAAAGAGAGTAAAAGTGAAGAGGGAGATTAACATGGGAAGGAGAGCAAGAATGAAGAGGGAGATTAAAATGGGAAGGAGAACAAGAGTGAAGAGGGAGATTAAGATGGGAAGGAGAGCAAGAATGAAGAGGGATCTTAAGATGGGAAGGAGAGCCAATGTGTAGAGGGAGGTTAAACTGGGGAGGCAAACCACAGTGAAGAGGGAGATTAAACTGGGAAAGAGAGCAAGAGTGAAGAGGGAGACTAAAATGGGAAATAGAGCCAGAGTGAAGATGGTGATTAAGCTGGGAAGAAGAGCAAGAGTGAAGAGTGAGATTAAACTGGGAAGGAGACCAAGGGTGAAGAGGAAGATTAAAATGGGAAGTAGAGCCAGTGCGAAGACTGAGGTTAAACTGTGAAGGGGACCAAGAGTGAAGAGGGAGATTAAGATGGGAAGGGGAGCCAGAGTGAAGAGGGAGATTAAACTGGGAAGGTGATCAAGAGTGAAGAGAGATACTAAAATGGGAAAGAGAGCAAAAGTGAAGAGGGATATTAACATGGGAAGGAGAGTAAGAATGAAGAGGGAGATTAAAATGGGAAGGAGAACAAGAGTGAACAGTGAGATTAAGATAGGAAGGAGAGCAAGAATGAAGAGGGAGCTTAAGATGGGAAGGAGAGCCAATGTGTAGAGGGAGGTTAAACTGGGGAGGCAAACCAGAGTGAAGAGGGAGATTAAACTGGGAAAGAGAGCAAGAGTGACGAGGGAGATTAAAATGGGAAATAGAGCCAGAGTGAAGAGGGAGATTAAACTGGGAACAAGAGCAAGAGTGAAGAGGGACATTAAACTGGGAAGGAGACCAAGGGTGAAGAGGGAGATTAAAATGGGAAGTAGAGCCAGCGCAAAGACTGAGGTTAAACTGTGAAGGGGACCAAGAGTGAAGAGGGAGATTAAGCCGGGAAGGGGAGCCAGAGTGAAGAGGGAGATTAAACTGGGAAGGAGACCAAGAGTGAAGAGGGAGATTAAGATGGGAAAGAAAGCCAGAGTGAAGAGGGCGATTAAACTGGGAAGGTGATCAAGAGTGAAGAGAGATATTAAAACGGGAAAGAGAGCAAAAGTGAAGAGGCAGATTAAAATGGGAAGGAGAACAAGAGTGAAGAGGGATATTAAGATGGAAAGGAGAACAAGAGTGCATAGAGAGATTAAGATGGGAAGGAGAACAAGAGTGAAGAGGGAGATTAAGATGGGAAGGAGAGCAAGAATGAAGAGGGAGATTGAGATGGGAAGGAGAGCCAGAGTGAAGAGGGAGATTAAACTAGGGAGGAGAGCGAGAGTGAAGAGGGAGATTAAGCTGCAAAAGAGGACAAGTGTGAAGCGTGAGATTAAGCTGGGAAGGAGAGCCAGAGTGAAGGGGGAGGTTAAACTGAGGAGGCGAGCAAGAATGAAGAGGGAGATTTAACTGGGAAGGGGACCAAGAGTGAAGAGGGAGATTAAGCTAGGAAGGGGAGCCAGAGTGAAGAGCGAGAGTAAACTGGGAAGGAGAGCAAGAGTGAAGAGGGAGATTAAAATGGGAAGGAGAGCAAGAGTGAAGAGGGAGATTAAAATGGGAAAGAGAGCCAGAATGAAGAGGGAGATTAAACTGGGAAGGAGAGCAAGAGTGAAGAGTGAGATTAAGATGGGAAGGAGAGCAAGAGTGAAGAGGGAGATTAAGATGGGAAGGAGAGCAAGAATGAAGAGGGATCTTAAAATAGAAAGGAGATCAAGAGTGAAGAGGGAGATTACGATGGGAAGGAGAGCAAGACTGAAGAGGGAGATTACGATGGGAAGGCAAGAGTGAAGAGGGAGATTAAGATGGGAAGTAGCGCAAGAGTGAAGAGAAAGATTAAGAAGGGAAGAAGAACCAGAGTGAAGAGGGAGATAAAGATGGGAATGAGACCAAGATTGAAGAGGGAGATTAACCTGGGAAGGAGATCAAGAGTCAAGAGGGAGATTAAGCTGGGAAGGAGAGCAAGAGAGAAGAGGGAGATTAAACTGGGAAGGAGAGCAAGAGTGTAGAGGGAGATTAAGATGAGAAGGAACCGAGAGTGAAGAAGGAGATTAAGATGGGAAGTACATCAAGAGTGAAGAGGGAAATTAAACTGGGAAGGAGAGCCCGAGTGAAGACGGCGATTAAACTGGGAAGGAGAGCAAGGGTGGAGAGGGAGATAAAACTGGGACGGAGAGCAAGAGTGAAGAGGGAGATTAAGATGGGAATAAAAGCCAGAGTGAAGAGGGAGATTAAGCTGGGAAGGAGATAAAGTGTGAAGAACGAGATTAAACTGGGGAGGAGAGCCCAAGTGAAGAGGGAGATTATAATGAGAAGGAGAGCAAGAGTGAAGAGGGAGATTAAACTGGGAAGGAGAGCAAGAGTGTAGAGGGAGATTAAAATGGGAAGGAGAACAAGAGTGAAGAGGGAAATTAAGATGGGAAGGAGAGCACGAATGAAGAGGGAGCTTAAGATGGGAAGGAGAGCCAGAGTGAAGAGGGAGATGAAACTAGGATGGAGAGCAAGAGAAAAGAGAGCGATTAAGATGGGAAGGAGAGAAAGAGTGAAGAGGGTTATTAAACTGGGTAGGTGAGCAAGAGTGAAGAGAGATATTAAAACGGGAACAAGAGCAAGAGTGAAGAGGCAGATTAGGCTGGGAAGGAGAGCCAGAGTGAAGAGGGAGATTAAACTGGCGAGGAGAGCCAGAGTGAAGAGGGAGATGAAACTGGGACAGAGAGCAAGAGTGAAGCAGGAGAATAAACTGGGAAGAAGAGCCAGAGTGAAGAGGGAGATTAAGATGGGAAGGATAGCAAGAGTGAAGAGGGAGATTAAGATGGGAATAAGAGCCAGAGTGAAGAGGGAGATTAAGTTGGGAAGAAGAGAAAGTGTGAAGAACGAGATTAAACTGGGAAGGAGAGCCCAAGTGAAGAGGGAGATTAAAATGAGAAGGAGAGCAAGAGTGAAGAGGGGGATTAAACTGTAAAAAAGAGCAAGAGGCAAGCGTGAGATTAAAATGGGAAGGGGAGCCAGAGTGAAGAGGGAGATAAAACTGGGAAAGAGAGCCAGAGTGAAGAGGGAGATTAAGATGGAAAAGAGAGCCAGAGTGAGAGGGAGATTAAGCTGGGAAGCAGAAGAAGAATGAAGAGGGAGATTAAACTGGGAAGGAGAACAAGAATGACGAGGGATATTAAGGTGGGAAGTAGAGCCAACGTGTAGAGGGAGGTTAAACTGGGAAGGAGACCAAGAGTGAAGAGGGATGTTAATATGGGAAGTAGAGCCAACGTGAAGAGGGAGGTTAAACTGGGAAGGAGAGCAAGAGTGAATAGAGAGATTAAGAGGGGATAAAAAGAGCAAGAGTGAAGAGGGAGATTAAACTGGGAAGGAGAGCAAGAGTGAAGAGGGAGATTAAGATGGGAAAAAGAGCCAGAGTGAAGAGGGGGATTAAAATGGGAAGGAGAGCACGAGTGAAGAGGGAGATTTAGATGAGAAGGAGAGCAAGAGTGAAGAGGGAGATTAAACTGCAAAAGAGAGCAAGAGGGAAGCGTATGATTAAACTGGGAAGGGGAGCCAGAGTGAGGAGGGAGATAAAACTGGAAAAAAGAGACAGAGTGAAGAGGGAGATTAAGATGGGAAAGAGAGCCAGAGTGAGAGGGAGATTAAACTGGGAAGCAGAAGAAGAGTGAAGAGGGAGATTAAACTGGGAAGGAGAACAAGAGTGACGAGGGATATTAAGGTGGGAAATAGAGCCAGCGTGAAGAGGGAGATTAAACTGGGAAGGAGACCAAGAGTGAAGAGGGAGATTAAGATGGGAAAGAGAGCCAGAGTGAAGAGGGATATTAAACTGGCAAGGTGAGCAAGAGTGAAGAGAGATATTAAAACGGGAAAGAGAGCAAGAGTGAAGAGGCAGATTAAGCTGGGAAGGAGAGCCAGAGTGAAGAGGGAGATTTAACTGGGGAGGAGAGACAGAGTGAAGAGGGAGATTAAACTGGGACGGAGAGCAAGAGTGAAGTAGGAGTTTAAGATGGGGGAAAAAGAGCCAGAGTGAAGCGGGTCTCAGATTCCGCAGGTTTATCACTCACACTTTCCTTACCACTAGCCCACTTCTCACCTGATGATTCTGTGTGTGTCTTTACGGATTTGTCGGATGAGCAATCCGGCTTTTTCCTCCAGGCTGTCTTTGTCTTTGTCCTGATGGCCTTATTCTTCTGTTTGACGAGATAGGGGTGTGCTCCCCCGGAGGCCACCATGCCTATAAAGCTATTAGCCCGGCAGCGGGGGACTCCGTGGAGCCCACCCCAAACCAGGGAAAAGCCTTGCCGAAAAACCCTGCAATATCTTGTAGCTGTAGTTGGCAGTGGTGAGTTGTAGTTATCCAGAGAGGTAGTTGTTGGCGTGCACTGGTATCTGGACTTCAATACCCAGCATGCACGAGTAGGTAAAGTAGCAATATATAGTTCGAACGTACTCAGGTTCTGGGGTTAACGGACTACCCAAACCAGCATGCACTGGAAAGCAGAGCAGCTATGTCCAGTTCCAGCGTACTCGTTTCATAGAGTACTGGACCACAATAACCAGCATGCACTGGTAATTATTTGTAGTAGATTGAGGAATAACGATCCAGTGCGGAACAGCACAAACAGTTCAGTAATCCGATGTACTCAAGCAAAGTAGCACTCCCAACATAGAGCGTCTGATGGCAGGTGAGACACCGTAGCAGGAACGCGTACAAGAAGGCAGCGCGGAGCACGGCACAACAGCGGGAAGCTGAAACAGACAGGTAAGCAAATGGAGCGGGAGAGGGGAAACCGCGAACAGCGGTAACGGAAAGACACGGGCAGACGAACAAGGGAGGAAGGCAAGGGAACACAGAGGAACAACGGGAGGCAGAGAACGAGTGTTGTGAAACTCACGAAAGCGGCAAGAAAGTTGCAACGCACAGGTGTTCTCCATTCCCAGGTACTTGTAAATACTACAACTGAAAGACTAGACCGCACCTTGCAGTGAGTCTAGTCCTTCTTCCACATCGCCCATCTGCTCCATACTTTCCATGGGCGATATATGACACCGGGAGAATAAACTGGGAAGAAGAGCAAGAGTGAAGAGGGAGATTAAACTGCAAAACAGAACAAGAGTGAAGTATGAGATTAAGCTGGGAAGGATAGCAACAGTGAATAGGGAGATTAAAATGGGAAGGAGAGCAAGAGTGAAGAGGGAGATTAAAATGGGAAAGAGAGCCAGAGTGAAGAGGGAGATTAAACTGGGAAGGAGAGCAAGAGTGAAGAGGGAGATTAAGATGGGAAGGAGAGCAAGAGTGAAGAGGGAGATTAAGATGGGAAAGAGATCCAGAGTGAAGAGGGAGATTAAACTGGGAAGGTGAGTAAGAGTGAAGAAAGACATTAAAACAGGAAAGAGAGCAAGAGTGAAGAGGCAGATTAAAATGGAAAGGGGAGTCAGAGTGAAGAGGGAGATTAAACTGGGAAGGTGATCAAGAGTGAAGAGAGATATTAAAACGGGAAAGAGAGTAAAAGTGAAGAGGGAGATTAACATGGGAAGGAGAGCAAGAATGAAGAGGGAGCTTAAGATGGGAAGGAGAGCCAGAGTGAGGAGGGAGATAAAACTGGAAAAAAGAGACAGAGTGAAGAGGGAGATTAAGATGGGAAAGAGAGCCAGAGTGAGAGGGAGATTAAACTGGGAAGCTGAAGAAGAGTGAAGAGGGAGATTAAACTGGGAAGGAGAACAAGAGTGACGAGGGATATTAAGGTGGGAAATAGAGCCAGCGTGAAGAGGGAGATTAAACTGGGAAGGAGACCAAGAGTGAAGAGGGATGTTAAAATGGGAAGCAGAGCCAACGTGTAGAGGGAGGTTAAACTGGGAAGGAGAGAAAGAGTGAAAAAGGGAGATTAAGATGGGGAAAAGAGCCAGAGTGAAGAGGGGGATTAAAATGGGAAGGAGAGCATGAGTGAAGAGGGAGATTAAGATGAGAAGGAGAGCAAGAGTGAAGAGGGAGATTAAACTGGCGAGGAGAGCCAGAGTGAAGAGGGAGATAAACTGGGACAGAGAGCAAGAGTGAAGCAGGAGAATAAACTGGGAAGAAGAGCCAGAGTGAAGAGGGAGATTAAGATGGGAAGGATAGCAAGAGTGAAGAGGGAGATTAAGATGGGAATAAGAGCCAGAGTGAAGAGGGAGATTAAGTTGGGAAGAAGAGAAAGTGTGAAGAACGAGATTAAACTGGGAAGGAGAGCCCAAGTGAAGAGGGAGATTAAAATGAGAAGGAGAGCAAGAGTGAAGAGGGGGATTAAACTGTAAAAAAGAGCAAGAGGCAAGCGTGAGATTAAAATGGGAAGGGGAGCCAGAGTGAAGAGGGAGATAAAACTGGGAAAGAGAGCCAGAGTGAAGAGGGAGATTAAGATGGAAAAGAGAGCCAGAGTGAGAGGGAGATTAAGCTGGGAAGCAGAAGAAGAATGAAGAGGGAGATTAAACTGGGAAGGAGAACAAGAATGACGAGGGATATTAAGGTGGGAAGTAGAGCCAACGTGTAGAGGGAGGTTAAACTGGGAAGGAGACCAAGAGTGAAGAGGGATGTTAATATGGGAAGTAGAGCCAACGTGAAGAGGGAGGTTAAACTGGGAAGGAGAGCAAGAGTGAATAGAGAGATTAAGAGGGGATAAAAAGAGCAAGAGTGAAGAGGGAGATTAAACTGGGAAGGAGAGCAAGAGTGAAGAGGGAGATTAAGATGGGAAAAAGAGCCAGAGTGAAGAGGGGGATTAAAATGGGAAGGAGAGCACGAGTGAAGAGGGAGATTAAGATGAGAAGGAGAGCAAGAGTGAAGAGGGAGATTAAACTGCAAAAGAGAGCAAGAGGGAAGCGTATGATTAAACTGGGAAGGGGAGCCAGAGTGAGGAGGGAGATAAAACTGGAAAAAAGAGACAGAGTGAAGAGGGAGATTAAGATGGGAAAGAGAGCCAGAGTGAGAGGGAGATTAAACTGGGAAGCAGAAGAAGAGTGAAGAGGGAGATTAAACTGGGAAGGAGAACAAGAGTGACGAGGGATATTAAGGTGGGAAATAGAGCCAGCGTGAAGAGGGAGATTAAACTGGGAAGGAGACCAAGAGTGAAGAGGGATGTTAAAATGGGAAGCAGAGCCAACGTGTAGAGGGAGGTTAAACTGGGAAGGAGAGAAAGAGTGAAAAAGGGAGATTAAGATGGGGAAAAGAGCCAGAGTGAAGAGGGGGATTAAAATGGGAAGGAGAGCATGAGTGAAGAGGGAGATTAAGATGAGAAGGAGAGCAAGAGTGAAGAGGGAGATTAAACTGGGAAGGAGATTAAGAGTGACGAGGGATATTAAGGTGGGAAATAGAGCCAGCGTGAAGAGGGAGATTAAACTGGGAAGGAGACCAAGAGTGAAGAGGGATGTTAAGATGGGAAGTAGAGCCAATGTGTAGAGGGAGGTTAAACTGGGAAGGAGAGCAAGAGTGACGAGGGAGATTAAGATGGGAAAAAGAGCCAGAGTGAAGAGGGAGACTAAAATGAGAAGGAGAACATGAGTGAAGATGGAGATTAAGATGGGAAGAAGAAACAGAGTGAAGAGGGAGATTAAACTGGGAAGGAGAGCAAGAGTGAAGAGGGAGATTAAGATGGGAAGTACACCAAGAGTAAAGAGGGTAATTAAACTGGGAGGGAGAGCCCGAGTGAAGAGGGAGATTAAGCTGGGAAGGAGAGCAAGAGTGAAGTGTGAGATTAAACTGGGAAGGGGAGCCATAGTGAAGAGGGAGATTAAGATGGGAAAGAGAGCCAGAGTGAAGAGGGATATTAAACTGGCAAGGTGAGCAAGAGTGAAGAGAGATATTAAAACGGGAAAGAGAGCAAGAGTGAAGAGGCAGATTAAGCTGGGAAGGAGAGCCAGAGTGAAGAGGGAGATTTAACTGGGGAGGAGAGACAGAGTGAAGAGGGAGATTAAACTGGGACGGAGAGCAAGAGTGAAGTAGGAGTTTAAGATGGGGGAAAAAGAGCCAGAGTGAAGCGGGTCTCAGATTCCGCAGGTTTATCACTCACACTTTCCTTACCACTAGCCCACTTCTCACCTGATGATTCTGTGTGTGTCTTTACGGATTTGTCGGATGAGCTATCCGGCTTTTTCCTCCAGGCTGTCTTTGTCTTTGTCCTGATGGCCTTATTCTTCTGTTTGACGAGATAGGGGTGTGCTCCCCCGGAGGCCACCATGCCTATAAAGCTATTAGCCCGGCAGCGGGGGACTCCGTGGAGCCCACCCCAAACCAGGGAAAAGCCTTGCCGAAAAACCCTGCAATATCTTGTAGCTGTAGTTGCCAGTGGTGAGTTGTAGTTATCCAGAGAGGTAGTTGTTGGCGTGCACTGGTATCTGGACTTCAATACCCAGCATGCAAGAGTAGGTAAAGTAGCAATATATAGTTCGAACGTACTCAGGTTCTGGGGTTAACGGACTACCCAAACCAGCATGCACTGGAAAGCAGAGCAGCTATGTCCAGTTCCAGCGTACTCGTTTCATAGAGTACTGGACCACAATAACCAGCATGCACTGGTAATTATTTGTAGTAGATTGAGGAATAACGATCCAGTGCGGAACAGCACAAACAGTTCAGTAATCCGATGTACTCAAGCAAAGTAGCACTCCCAACATAGAGCGTCTGATGGCAGGTGAGACACCATAGCAGGAACGCGTACAAGAAGGCAGCGCGGAGCACGGCACAACAGCGGGAAGCTGAAACAGACAGGTAAGCAAATGGAGCGGGAGAGGGGAAACCGCGAACAGCGGTAACGGAAAGACACGGGCAGACGAACAAGGGAGGAAGGCAAGGGAACACAGAGGAACAACGGGAGGCAGAGAACGAGTGTTGTGAAACTCACGAAAGCGGCAAGAAAGTTGCAACGCACAGGTGTTCTCCATTCCCAGGTACTTGTAAATACTACAACTGAAAGACTAAACCGCACCTTGCAGTGAGTCTAGTCCTTCTTCCACATCGCCCATCTGCTCCATACTTTCCATGGGCGATATATGACACCGGGAGAATAAACTGGGAAGAAGAGCAAGAGTGAAGAGGGAGATTAAACTGCAAAACAGAACAAGAGTGAAGTATGAGATTAAGCTGGGAAGGATAGCAACAGTGAATAGGGAGATTAAAATGGGAAGGAGAGCAAGAGTGAAGAGGGAGATTAAAATGGGAAAGAGAGCCAGAGTGAAGAGGGAGATTAAACTGGGAAGGAGAGCAAGAGTGAAGAGGGAGATTAAGATGGGAAGGAGAGCAAGAGTGAAGAGGGAGATTAAGATGGGAAAGAGATCCAGAGTGAAGAGGGAGATTAAACTGGGAAGGTGAGTAAGAGTGAAGAAAGACATTAAAACAGGAAAGAGAGCAAGAGTGAAGAGGCAGATTAAAATGGAAAGGGGTGTCAGAGTGAAGAGGGAGATTAAACTGGGAAGGTGATCAAGAGTGAAGAGAGATATTAAAACGGGAAAGAGAGTAAAAGTGAAGAGGGAGATTAACATGGGAAGGAGAGCAAGAATGAAGAGGGAGCTTAAGATGGGAAGGAGAGCCAGAGTGAAGAGGGAGATGAAACTGGGATGGAGAGCAAGAGAAAAGAGAGCGATTAAGATGGGAAGGAGAGAAAGAGTGAAGAGGTAGATTAAGGTGGGAAGGAGAGCACGAGTGAAGAGGGTGATTAAACTGGGTAGGTGAGCAAGAGTGAAGAGAGATATTAAAACGGGAACAAGAGCAAGAGTGAAGAGGCAGATTAGGCTGGGAAGGAGAGCCAGAGTGAAGAGGGAGATTAAACTGGCGAGGAGAGCCAGAGTGAAGAGGGAGATGAAACTGGGACAGAGAGCAAGAGTGAAGCAGGAGAATAAACTGGGAAGAAGAGCAAGAGTGAAGAGCGAGATTTAGCTGGGAAGGAGAGCAAGAGTGAAGAGGGGAATTAAAATGTAAAAGAGAACAAGAGTGAAGCGTGAGATTAAGATGGGAAGGAGAGCCAGAGTGAAGAGGGAGGTTAAACTGGGGAGGTGAGCCAGAGTGAAGAGGGAGATTAAACTGGGAAAGAGAGCAAGAGTGAAGAGGGAGATTAAAATGGGAAAGAGAGCCAGAGTGAAGAGGGAGATTAAACTGGGAAGAAGAGCAAGAGTGAAGAGGGAGATTAAACTGGGAAGGAGGCCAAGGGTGAAGAGGAAGATTAAAATGGGAAGTAGAGCCAGTGCGAAGACTGAGGTTAAACTGTGAAGGGGACCAAGAGTGAAGAGGT
The DNA here is from genome assembly GCF_040938575.1 of Ambystoma mexicanum. Taxonomy (NCBI): domain Eukaryota; kingdom Metazoa; phylum Chordata; class Amphibia; order Caudata; family Ambystomatidae; genus Ambystoma; species Ambystoma mexicanum. The sequence continues at coordinate 1,182,078,560 of NC_090936.1, read as the reverse complement.
AGATTAAGGTGGGAAGGAGAGCACGAGTGAAGAGGGTGATTAAACTGGGTAGGTGAGCAAGAGTGAAGAGAGATATGAAAACGGGAACAAGAGCAAGAGTGAAGAGGCAGATTAGGCTGGGAAGGAGAGCCAGAGTGAAGAGGGAGATTAAACTGGCGAGTAGAGCCAGAGTGAAGAGGGAAATGAAACTGGGACAGAGAGCAAGAGTGAAGCAGGAGAATAAACTGGGAAGAAGAGCAAGAGTGAAGAGGGAGATTTAGCTGGGAAGGAGAGCAAGAGTGAAGAGGGGATTTAAAATGTAAAAGAGAACAAGAGTGAAGCGTGAGATTAAGATGGGAAGGAGAGCCAGAGTGAAGAGGGAGGTTAAACTGGGGAGGTGAGCCAGAGTGAAGAGGGAGATTAAACTGGGAAAGAGAGCAAGAGTGAAGCGGGAGATTAAAATGGGAAAGAGAGCCAAAGTGAAGAGGGAGATTTCACTGGGAAGAAGAGCAAGAGTGAAGAGGGAGATTAAACTGGGAAGGAGGCCAAGGGTGAAGACGAAGATTAAAATGGGAAGTAGAGCCTGTGCGAAGACTGAGGTTAAACTGTGAAGGGGACCAAGAGTGAAGAGGGAGATTAAGATGGGAAGGGGAGTCAGAGTGAAGAGGGAGATTAAACTGGGAAGGTGATCAAGAGTGAAGAGAGATATTAAAACGGGAAAGAGAGTAAAAGTGAAGAGGGAGATTAACATGGGAAGGAGAGCAAGAATGAAGAGGGAGATTAAAATGGGAAGGAGAACAAGAGTGAAGAGGGAGACTAAAATGGGAAATAGAGCAAGAGTGAAGAGTGAGATTAAACTGGGAAGGAGACCAAGGGTGAAGAGGAAGATTAAAATGGGAAGTAGAGCCAGTGCAAAGACTGAGGTTAAACTGTGAAGGGGACCAAGAGTGAAGAGGGAGATTAAGATGGGAAGGGGAGCCAGAGTGAAGAGGGAGATTAAACTGGGAAGGTGATCAAGAGTGAAGAGAGATATTAAAACGGGAAAGAGAGCAAAAGTGAAAAGGGATATTAACATGGGAAGGAGAGTAAGAATGAAGAGGGAGATTAAAATGGGAAGGAGAACAAGAGTGAAGAGTGAGATTAAGATAGGAAGGAGAGCAAGAATGAAGAGGGAGCTTAAGATGGGAAGGAGAGCCAATGTGTAGAGGGAAGTTAAACTGGGGAGGCAAACCAGAGTGAAGAGGGAGATTAAACTGGGAAAGAGTGCAAGAGTGACGAGGGAGATTAAAATGGGAAATAGAGCCAGAGTGAAGAGGGAGATTAAACTGGGAAGAAGAGCAAGAGTGAAGAGGGACATTAAACTGGGAAGGAGACCAAGGGTGAAGAGGGAGATTAAAATGGGAAGTAGAGCCAGCGCAAAGACTGAGGTTAAACTGTGAAGGGGACCAAGAGTGAAGAGGGAGATTAAGCCGGGAAGGGGAGCCAGAGTGAAGAGGGAGATTAAACTGGGAAGGAGACCAAGAGTGAAGAGGGAGATTAAGATGGGAAAGAAAGCCAGAGTGAAGAGGCCGATTAAACTGGGAAGGTGATCAAGAGTGAAGAGAGATATTAAAACGGGAAAGAGAGCAAAAGTGAAGAGGCAGATTAAAATGGGAAGGAGAACAAGAGTGAAGAGGGATATTAAGATGGAAAGGAGAACAAGAGTGAATAGGGAGATTAAGATGGGAAGGAGAACAAGAGTGAAGAGGGAGATTAAACTGGGAAGGAGAGCAAGAGTGAAGAGGGAGATTAAGATGGGAAAAAGAGCCAGAGTGAAGAGGGGGATTAAAATGGGAAGGAGAGCACGAGTGAAGAGGGAGATTAAGATGAGAAGGAGAGCAAGAGTGAAGAGGGAGATTAAACTGCAAAAGAGAGCAAGAGGGAAGCGTATGATTAAACTGGGAAGGGGAGCCAGAGTGAGGAGGGAGATAAAACTGGAAAAAAGAGACAGAGTGAAGAGGGAGATTAAGATGGGAAAGAGAGCCAGAGTGAGAGGGAGATTAAACTGGGAAGCAGAAGAAGAGTGAAGAGGGAGATTAAACTGGGAAGGAGAACAAGAGTGACGAGGGATATTAAGGTGGGAAATAGAGCCAGCGTGAAGAGGGAGATTAAACTGGGAAGGAGACCAAGAGTGAAGAGGGATGTTAAAATGGGAAGCAGAGCCAACGTGTAGAGGGAGGTTAAACTGGGAAGGAGAGAAAGAGTGAAAAAGGGAGATTAAGATTGGGAAAAGAGCCAGAGTGAAGAGGGGGATTAAAATGGGAAGGAGAGCATGAGTGAAGAGGGAGATTAAGATGAGAAGGAGAGCAAGAGTGAAGAGGGAGATTAAACTGGGAAGGAGATTAAGAGTGACGAGGGATATTAAGGTGGGAAATAGAGCCAGCGTGAAGAGGGAGATTAAACTGGGAAGGAGACCAAGAGTGAAGAGGGATGTTAAGATGGGAAGTAGAGCCAATGTGTAGAGGGAGGTTAAACTGGGAAGGAGAGCAAGAGTGACGAGGGAGATTAAGATGGGAAAAAGAGCCAGAGTGAAGAGGGAGATTAAAATGAGAAGGAGAACATGAGTGAAGATGGAGATTAAGATGGGAAGAAGAAACAGAGTGAAGAGGGAGATTAAACTGGGAAGGAGAGCAAGAGTGAAGAGGGAGATTAAGATGGGAAGTACACCAAGAATGAAGAGGGTAATTAAACTGGGAGGGAGAGCCCGAGTGAAGAGGGAGATTAAGCTGGGAAGGAGAGCAAGAGTGAAGTGTGAGATTAAACTGGGAAGGGGAGCCATAGTGAAGAGGGACATTAAGATGGGAAAGAGAACCAGAGTGAAGAGGGATATTAAACTGGCAAGGTGAGCAAGAGTGAAGAGAGATATTAAAACGGGAAAGAGAGCAAGAGTGAAGAGGCAGATTAAGCTGGGAAGGAGAGCCAGAGTGAAGAGGGAGATTTAACTGGGGAGGAGAGACAGAGTGAAGAGGGAGATTAAACTGGGACGGAGAGCAAGAGTGAAGTAGGAGTTTAAGATGGGGGAAAAAGAGCCAGAGTGAAGCGGGTCTCAGATTCCGCAGGTTTATCACTCACACTTTCCTTACCACTAGCCCACTTCTCACCTGATGATTCTGTGTGTGTCTTTACGGATTTGTCGGATGAGCTATCCGGCTTTTTCCTCCAGGCTGTCTTTGTCTTTGTCCTGATGGCCTTATTCTTCTGTTTGACGAGATAGGGGTGTGCTCCCCCGGAGGCCACCATGCCTATAAAGCTATTAGCCCGGCAGCGGGGGACTCCGTGGAGCCCACCCCAAACCAGGGAAAACCCTTGCCGAAAAACCCTGCAATATCTTGTAGCTGTAGTTGGCAGTGGTGAGTTGTAGTTATCCAGAGAGGTAGTTGTTGGCGTGCACTGGTATCTGGACTTCAATACCCAGCATGCACGAGTAGGTAAAGTAGCAATATATAGTTCAAACGTACTCAGGTTCTGGGGTTAACGGACTACCCAAACCAGCATGCACTGGAAAGCAGAGCAGCTATGTCCAGTTCCAGCGTACTCGTTTCATAGAGTACTGGACCACAATAACCAGCATGCACTGGTAATTATTTGTAGTAGATTGAGGAATAACGATCCAGTGCGGAACAGCACAAACAGTTCAGTAATACGATGTACTCAAGCAAAATAGCGCTCCCAACATAGAGCGTCTGATGGCAGGTGAGACACCGTAGCAGGAACGCGTACAAGAAGGCAGCGCGGAGCACGGCACAACAGCAGGAAGCTGAAACAGACAGGTAAGCAAATGGAGCGGGAGAGGGGAAACCGCGAACAGCGGTAACGGAAAGACACGGGCAGACGAACAAGGGAGGAAGGCAAGGGAACACAGAGGAACAACGGGAGGCAGAGAACGAGTGTTGTGAAACTCACGAAAGCGGCAAGAAAGTTGCAACGCACAGGTGTTCTCCATTCCCAGGTACTTGTAAATACTACAACTGAAAGACTAGACCGCACCTTGCAGTGAGTCTAGTCCTTCTTCCACATCGCCCATCTGCTCCATACTTTCCATGGGCGATATATGACACCGGGAGAATAAACTGGGAAGAAGAGCAAGAGTGAAGAGGGAGATTAAACTGCAAAACAGAACAAGAGTGAAGTATGAGATTAAGCTGGGAAGGATAGCAACAGTGAATAGGGAGATTAAAATGGGAAGGAGAGCAAGAGTGAAGAGGGAGATTAAAATGGGAAAGAGAGCCAGAGTGAAGAGGGAGATTAAACTGGGAAGGAGAGCAAGAGTGAAGAGGGAGATTAAGATGGGAAGGAGAGCATGAGTGAAGAGGGATATTAAGATGGGAAAGAGATCCAGAGTGAAGAGGGAGATTAAACTGGGAAGGTGAGTAAGAGTGAAGAAAGACATTAAAACAGGAAAGAGAGCAAGAGTGAAGAGGCAGATTAAAATGGAAAGGGGAGTCAGAGTGAAGAGGGAGATTAAACTGGGAAGGTGATCAAGAGTGAAGAGAGATATTAAAACGGGAAAGAGAGTAAAAGTGAAGAGGGATATTAACATGGGAAGGAGAGCAAGAATGAAGAGGGAGCTTAAGATGGGAAGGAGAGCCAGAGTGAAGAGGGAGATGAAACTGGGATGGAGAGCAAGAGAAAAGAGAGCGATTAAGATGGGAAGGAGAGAAAGAGTGAAGAGGTAGATTAAGGTGGGAAGGAGAGCACGAGTGAAGAGGGTGATTAAACTGGGTAGGTGAGCAAGAGTGAAGAGAGATATTAAAACGGGAACAAGAGCAAGAGTGAAGAGGCAGATTAGGCTGGGAAGGAGAGCCAGAGTGAAGAGGGAGATTAAACTGGCGAGGAGAGCCAGAGTGAAGAGGGAGATGAAACTGGGACAGAGAGCAAGAGTGAAGCAGGAGAATAAACTGGGAAGAAGAGCCAGAGTGAAGAGGGATATTAAGATGGGAAGGATAGCAAGGGTGAAGGGGGAGATTAAAATGGGAAGGAGAGCAAGAGTGAAGAGGGGAATTAAAATGTAAAAGAGAACAAGAGTGAAGCGTGAGATTAAGATGGGAAGGAGAGCCAGAGTGAAGAGGGAGGTTAAACTGGGGAGGTGAGCCAGAGTGAAGAGGGAGATTAAACTGGGAAAGAGAGCAAGAGTGAAGAGGGAGATTAAAATGGGAAAGAGAGCCAGAGTGAAGAGGGAGATTAAACTGGGAAGAAGAGCAAGAGTGAAGAGGGAGATTAAACTGGGAAGGAGGCCAAGGGTGAAGAGGAAGATTAAAATGGGAAGTAGAGCCAGTGCGAAGACTGAGGTTAAACTGTGAAGGGGACCAAGAGTGAAGAGGTAGATTAAGGTGGGAAGGAGAGCACGAGTGAAGAGGGTGATTAAACTGGGTAGGTGAGCAAGAGTGAAGAGAGATATGAAAACGGGAACAAGAGCAAGAGTGAAGAGGCAGATTAGGCTGGGAAGGAGAGCCAGAGTGAAGAGGGAGATTAAACTGGCGAGGAGAGCCAGAGTGAAGAGGGAGATGAAACTGGGACAGAGAGCAAGAGTGAAGCAGGAGAATAAACTGGGAAGAAGAGCAAGAGTGAAGAGGGAGATTTAGCTGGGAAGGAGAGCAAGAGTGAAGAGGGGAATTAAAATGTAAAAGAGAACAAGAGTGAAGCGTGAGATTAAGATGGGAAGGAGAGCCAGAGTGAAGAGGGAGGTTAAACTGGGGAGGTGAGCCAGAGTGAAGAGGGAGATTAAACTGGGAAAGAGAGCAAGAGTGAAGTGGGAGATTAAAATGGGAAAGACAGCCAAAGTGAAGAGGGAGATTAAACTGGGAAGAAGAGCAAGAGTGAAGAGGGAGATTAAACTGGGAAGGAGGCCAAGGGTGAAGAGGAAGATTAAAATGGGAAGTAGAGCCTGTGCGAAGACTGAGGTTAAACTGTGAAGGGGACCAAGAGTGAAGAGGGAGATTAAGATGGGAAGGGGAGCCAGAGTGAAGAGGGAGATTAAACTGGGAAGGTGATCAAGAGTGAAGAGAGATATTAAAACGGGAAAGAGAGTAAAAGTGAAGAGGGAGATTAACATGGGAAGGAGAGCAAGAATGAAGAGGGAGATTAAAATGGGAAGGAGAACAAGAGTGAAGAGGGAGATTAAGATGGGAAGGAGAGCAAGAATGAAGAGGGAGCTTAAGATGGGAAGGAGAGCCAATGTGTAGAGGGAGGTTAAACTGGGGAGGCAAACCACAGTGAAGAGGGAGATTAAACTGGGAAAGAGAGCAAGAGTGAAGAGGGAGACTAAAATGTGAAATAGAGCAAGAGTGAAGAGTTAGATTAAACTGGGAAGGAGACCAAGGGTGAAGAGGAAGATTAAAATGGGAAGTAGAGCCAGTGCAAAGACTGAGGTTAAACTGTGAAGGGGACCAAGAGTGAAGAGGGAGATTAAGATGGGAAGGGGAGCCAGAGTGAAGAGGGAGATTAAACTGGGAAGGTGATCAAGAGTGAAGAGAGATATTAAAACGGGAAAGAGAGCAAAAGTGAAAAGGGATATTAACATGGGAAGGAGAGTAAGAATGAAGAGGGAGATTAAAATGGGAAGGAGAACAAGAGTGAAGAGTGAGATTAAGATAGGAAGGAGAGCAAGAATGAAGAGGGAGCTTAAGATGGGAAGGAGAGCCAATGTGTAGAGGGAGGTTAAACTGGGGAGGCAAACCAGAGTGAAGAGGGAGATTAAACTGGGAAAGAGAGCAAGAGTGACGAGGGAGATTAAAATGGGAAATAGAGCCAGAGTGAAGAGGGAGATTAAACTGGGAAGAAGAGCAAGAGTGAAGAGGGACATTAAACTGGGAAGGAGACCAAGGGCGAAGAGTGAGATTAAAATGGGAAGTAGAGCCAGCGCAAAGACTGAGGTTAAACTGTGAAGGGGACCAAGAGTGAAGAGGGAGATTAAGCCGGGAAGGGGAGCCAGAGTGAAGAGGGAGATTAAACTGGGAAGGAGACCAAGAGTGAAGAGGGAGATTAAGATGGGAAAGAAAGCCAGAGTGAAGAGGCCGATTAAACTGGGAAGGTGATCAAGAGTGAAGAGAGATATTAAAACGGGAAAGAGAGCAAAAGTGAAGAGGCAGATTAAAATGGGAAGGAGAACAAGAGTGAAGAGGGATATTAAGATGGAAAGGAGAACAAGAGTGAATAGGGAGATTAAGATGGGAAGGAGAACAAGAGTGAAGAGGGAGATTAAGATGGGAAGGAGAGCAAGAATGAAGAGGGAGATTGAGATGGGAAGGAGAGCCAGAGTGAAGAGGGAGATTAAACTAGGGAGGAGAGCGAGAGTGAAGAGGGAGATTAAGCTGCAAAAGAGGACAAGTGTGAAGCGTGAGATTAAGCTGGGAAGGAGAGCCAGAGTGAAGGGGGAGGTTAAACTGAGGAGGCGAGCAAGAATGAAGAGGGAGATTTAACTGGGAAGGAGAGCAAGAGTGAAGAGGGAGATTAAAATGGGAAGGAGACCAAGGGTAAAGAGGGAGATTAAAATGGGAAGTAGAGCCAGCGCAAAGACTGAGGTTAAACTGTGAAGGGGACCAAGAGTGAAGAGGGAGATTAAGCTGGGAAGGGGAGCCAGAGTGAAGAGCGAGAGTAAACTGGGAAGGAGAGCAAGAGTGAAGAGGGAGATTAAAATGGGAAGGAGAGCAAGAGTGAAGAGGGAGATTAAAATGGGAAAGAGAGCCAGAATGAAGAGGGAGATTAAACTGGGAAGGAGAGCAAGAGTGAAGAGGGAGATTAAGATGGGAAGGAGAGCAAGAGTGAAGAGGGAGATTAAGATGGGAAGGAGATCAAGAATGAAGAGGGATCTTAAAATAGAAAGGAGATCAAGAGTGAAGAGGGAGATTACGATGGGAAGGAGAGCAAGACTGAAGAGGGAGATTACGATGGGAAGGCAAGAGTGAAGAAGGAGATTAAGATGGGAAGGAGCGCAAGAGTGAAGAGGAAGATTAAGAAGGGAAGAAGAACCAGAGTGAAGAGGGAGATAAAGATGGGAATGAGACCAAGATTGAAGAGGGAGATTAACCTGGGAAGGAGATCAAGAGTCAAGTGGGAGATTAAGCTGGGAAGGAGAGCAAGAGAGAAGAGGGAGATTAAAATGCAGAGGAGAGCAAGAGTGAAGAGGGAGATTAAACTGGGAAGGAGAGCAAGAGTGTAGAGGGAGATTAAGATGAGAAGGAACCGAGAGTGAAGAAGGAGATTAAGATGGGAAGTACATCAAGAGTGAAGAGGGAAATTAAACTGGGAAGGAGAGCCCGAGTGAAGACGGAGATTATACTGGGAAGGAGAGCAAGGGTGGAGAGGGAGATTAAACTGGGACGGAGAGCAAGAGTGAAGAGGGAGATTAAAATGGGAATAAAAGCCAGAGTGAAGAGGGAGATTAAGCTGGGAAGGAGAGAAAGTGTGAAGAACGAGATTAAACTGGGGAGGAGAGCCCAAGTGAAGAGGGAGATTAAAATGAGAAGGAGAGCAAGAGTGAAGAGGGAGATTAAACTGGGAAGGAGAGCAAGGGTGTAGAGGGAGATTAAAATGGGAAGGAGAACAAGAGTGAAGAGGGCAATTAAGATGGGAAGGAGAGCAAGAATGAAGAGGGTGATTAAACTGGGTAGGTGGCAAGAGTGAAGAGAGATATTAAAACGGGAACAAGAGCAAGAGTGAAGAGGCAGATTAGGCTGGGAAGGAGAGCCAGAGTGAAGAGGGAGATTAAACTGGCGAGGAGAGCCAGAGTGAAGAGGGAGATGAAACTGGGACAGAGAGCAAGAGTGAAGCAGGAGAATAAACTGGGAAGAAGAGCCAGAGTGAAGAGGGAGATTAAGATGGGAAGGATAGCAAGAGTGAAGAGGGAGATTAAAATGGGAAGGAGAGCAAGAGTAAAGAGGGAGATTAAAATGGGAAAGAGAGCCAGAGTGAAGAGGGAGATTAAACTGGGAAGGAGAGCGAGTGTGAAGAGGGAGATTAAGATGGGAAGGAGAGCAAGAGTGAAGAGGGGGATTAAGATGGGAAGGAGAGCAAGAATGAAGAGGGAGATTACGATGGGAACAAGAGCAAGAGTGAAGAGGGAGATTAAGATGGGAAGGAGAACAAGAATGAAGAGGGAGCTTAAAATAGAAAGGAGAGCAAGAGTGAAGAGGGAGATTACGATGGGAAGAAGAGCAAGAGGGAAGAGGGAGATTACGATGGGAATGAGAGCAAGAGTGAAGAGGGAGATTAAGATGGGAAGGAGAGCAAGAATGAAGAGGGAGTTTAAAATAGAAAGGAGAGCAAGAGTGAAGAGGGAGATTACGATGGGAAGGAGACCAAGATTGAAGAGGGAGATTACGACGGGAAGGAGAGCAAGAGTGAAGAGGGAAATTACGATGGGAAGGAGAGCAAGAGTGAAGAGGGAGATTACGATGGGAAGGAGAGCCAGAGTGAAGAGGGAGATTAAGATGGGAAGGAGAGCAAGAGTGAAGAGGGAGATTAAGATGGGAAGGAGAGCAAGAATGAAGAGGGATCTTAAAATAGAAAGGAGATCAAGAGTGAAGAGGGAGATTACGATGGGAAGGAGAGCAAGACTGAAGAGGGAGATTACGATGGAAAGGCAAGAGTGAAGAGGGAGATTAAGATGGGAAGGAGCGCAAGAGTGAAGAGGAAGATTAAGAAGGGAAGAAGAACCAGAGTGAAGAGGGAGATAAAGATGGGAATGAGACCAAGATTGAAGAGGGAGATTATCCTGGGAAGGAGATCAAGAGTCAAGAGGGAGATTAAGCTGGGAAGGAGAGCAAGAGAGAAGAGGGAGATTAAAATGCAGAGGAGAGCAAGAGTGAAGAGGGAGATTAAACTGGGAAGGAGAGCAAGAGTGTAGAGGGAGATTAAGATGGGAAGGAACCGAGAGTGAAGAAGGAGATTAAGATGGGAAGTACATCAAAAGTGACGAGGGAAATTAAACTGGGAAGGAGAGCCCGAGTGAAGACAGAGATCAAACTGGGACGGAGAGCAAGAGTGAAGAGGGAGATTAAGATGGGAATAAGAGCCAGAGTGAAGAGGGAGATTAAGCTGGGAAGGAGAGAAAGTGTGAAGAACGAGATTAAACTGGGAAGGAGAGCCAAAGTGAAGAGGGAGATTAAAATGAGAAGGAGAGCAAGAGTGAAGAGGGAGATTAAACTGGGAAGGAGTGCAAGAGTGTAGAGGGAGATTAAAATGGGAAGGTGAACAAGAGTGAAGAGGGAAATTAAGATGGGAAGGAGAGCAAGAATGAAGAGGGATCTTAAGATGGGAAGGAGAGCAAGAGAGAAGAGGGAGATTAAAATGCAGAGGAGAGCAAGAGTGAAGAGGGAGATGAAACTGGGATGGAGAGCAAGAGAAAAGAGAGCGATTAAGATGGGAAGGAGAGAAAGAGTGAAGAGGTAGATTAAGGTGGGAAGGAGAGCACGAGTGAAGAGGGTGATTAAACTGGGTAGGTGAGCAAGAGTGAAGAGAGATATTAAAACGGGAACAAGAGCAAGAGTGAAGAGGCAGATTAGGCTGGGAAGGAGAGCCAGAGTGAAGAGGGAGATTAAACTGGCGAGGAGAGCCAGAGTGAAGAGGGAGATGAAACTGGGACAGAGAGCAAGAGTGAAGCAGGAGAATAAACTGGGAAGAAGAGCCAGAGTGAAGAGGGATATTAAGATGGGAAGGATAGCAAGGGTGAAGGGGGAGATTAAAATGGGAAGGAGAGCAAGAGTGAAGAGGGAGATTAAAATGGGAAAAAGAGCGAGAATGAAGAGGGAAATTAAACTGGGAAGGTGAGCAAGAGTGAAGAGGTATATTAAAATGGGAAAGAGACCCAGAGTGAAGAGGGAGATTAAGATGGGAAGGAGAGCAAGAGTGGAGAGGGAGATTAAGATGAGAAGGAGAGCAAAAGTGAAGAGGGAGATCAAGATGGGAAGGAGAGCAAGAGTGAAGAGGGAGATTAAACTGGGAAGGAGAGCAAGAGTGTAGAGGGAGATTAAGATGAGAAGGAACCGAGAGTGAAGAAGGAGATTAAGATGGGAAGTACATCAAGAGTGAAGAGGGAAATTAAACTGGGAAGGAGAGCCCGAGTGAAGACGGAGATTATACTGGGAAGGAGAGCAAGGGTGGAGAGGGAGATTAAACTGGGACGGAGAGCAAGAGTGAAGAGGGAGATTAAGATGGGAATAAAAGCCAGAGTGAAGAGGGAGATTAAGCTGGGAAGGAGAGAAAGTGTGAAGAACTAGATTAAACTGGGGAGGAGAGCCCAAGTGAAGAGGGAGATTAAAATGAGAAGGAGAGCAAGAGTGAAGAGGGAGATTAAACTGGGAAAGAGAGCAAGAGTGTAGAGGGAGATTAAAATGGGAAGGAGAACAAGAGTGAAGAGGGAAATTAAGATGGGAAGGAGAGCAAGAATGAAGAGGGAGCTTAAGATGGGAAGGAGAGCCAGGGTGAAGAGGGAGATGAAACTGGGATGGAGAGCAAGAGAAAAGAGAGCGATTAAGATGGGAAGGAGAGAAAGAGTGAAGAGGGTGATTAAACTGGGTAGGTGAGCAAGAGTGAAGAGAGATATTAAAACGGGAACAAGAGCAAGAGTGAAGAGGCAGATTAGGCTGGGAAGGAGAGCCAGAGTGAAGAGGGAGATTAAACTGGCGAGGAGAGCCAGAGTGAAGAGGGAGATGAAACTGGGACAGAGAGCAAGAGTGAAGCAGGAGAATAAACTGGGAAGAAGAGCCAGAGTGAAGAGGGAGATTAAGATGGGAAGGATAGCAAGAGTGAAGAGGGAGATTAAAATGGGAAGGAGAGCAAGAGTAAAGAGGGAGATTAAAATGGGAAAGAGAGCCAGAGTGAAGAGGGAGATTAAACTGGGAAGGAGAGCAAGTGTGAAGAGGGAGATTAAGATGGGAAGGAGAGCAAGAGTGAAGAGGGGGATTAAGATGGGAAGGAGAGCAAGAATGAAGAGGGAGATTACGATGGGAAGAAGAGCAAGAGTGAAGAGGGAGATTAAGATGGGAAGGAGAACAAGAATGAAGAGGGAGCTTAAAATAGAAAGGAGAGCAAGAGTGAAGAGGGAGATTACGATGGGAAGAAGAGCAAGAGGGAAGAGGGAGATTACGATGGGAATGAGAGCAAGAGTGAAGAGGGAGATTAAGATGGGAAGGAGAGCAAGAATGAAGAGGGAGTTTAAAATAGAAAGGAGAGCAAGAGTGAAGAGGGAGATTACGATGGGAAGGAGACCAAGATTGAAGAGGGAGATTACGACGGGAAGGAGAGCAAGAGTGAAGAGGGAAATTACGATGGGAAGGAGAGCAAGAGTGAAGAGGGAGATTACGATGGGAAGGAGAGCCAGAGTGAAGAGGGAGATTAAGATGGGAAGGAGAGCAAGAGTGAAGAGGGAGATTAAGATGGGAAGGAGAGCAAGAATGAAGAGGGATCTTAAAATAGAAAGGAGATCAAGAGTGAAGAGGGAGATTACGATGGGAAGGAGAGCAAGACTGAAGAGGGAGATTACGATGGGAAGGCAAGAGTGAAGAGGGAGATTAAGATGGGAAGGAGCGCAAGAGTGAAGAGGAAGATTAAGAAGGGAAGAAGAACCAGAGTGAAGAGGGAGATAAAGATGGGAATGAGACCAAGATTGAAGAGGGAGATTATCCTGGGAAGGAGATCAAGAGTCAAGAGGGAGATTAAGCTGGGAAGGAGAGCAAGAGAGAAGAGGGAGATTAAAATGCAGAGGAGAGCAAGAGTGAAGAGGGAGATTAAACTGGGAAGGAGAGCAAGAGTGTAGAGGGAGATTAAGATGGGAAGGAACCGAGAGTGAAGAAGGAGATTAAGATGGGAAGTACATCAAGAGTGAAGAGGGAAATTAAACTGGGAAGGAGAGCCCGAGTGAAGACGGAGATCAAACTGGGACGGAGAGCAAGAGTGAAGAGGGAGATTAAGATGGGAATAAGAGCCAGAGTGAAGAGGGAGAATAAGCTGGGAAGGAGAGAAAGTGTGAAGAACGAGATTAAACTGGGAAGGAGAGCCAAAGTGAAGAGGGAGATTAAAATGAGAAGGAGAGCAAGAGTGAAGAGGGAGATTAAACTGGGAAGGAGTGCAAGAGTGTAGAGGGAGATTAAAATGGGAAGGAGAACAAGAGTGAAGAGGGAAATTAAGATGGGAAGGAGAGCAAGAATGAAGAGGGATCTTAAGATGGGAAGGAGAGCCAGAGTGAAGAGGGAGATGAAACTGGGATGGAGAGCAAGAGAAAAGAGAGCGATTAAGATGGGAAGGAGAGAAAGAGTGAAGAGGTAGATTAAGATGGGAAGGAGAGCACGAGTGAAGAGGGTGATTAAACTGGGTAGGTGAGCAAGAGTGAAGAGAGATATTAAAACGGGAACAAGAGCAAGAGTGAAGAGGCAGATTAGGCTGGGAAGGAGAGCCAGAGTGAAGAGGGAGATTAAACTGGCGAGGAGAGCCAGAGTGAAAAGGGAGATGAAACTGGGACAGAGAGCAAGAGTGAAGCAGGAGAATAAACTGGGAAGAAGAGCCAGAGTGAAGAGGGAGATTAAGATGGGAAGGATAGCAAGGGTGAAGAGGGAGATTAAAATGGGAAGGAGAGCAAGAGTGAAGAGGGAGATTAAAATGGGAAAAAGAGCCAGAATGAAGAGGGAAATTAAACTGGGAAGGTGAGCAAGAGTGAAGAGGTATATTAAAATGGGAAAGAGACCCAGAGTGAAGAGGGAGATTAAGATGGGAAGGAGAGCAAGAGTGAAGAGGGAGATTAAGATGAGAAGGAGAGCAAAAGTGAAGAGGGAGATCAAGATGGGAAGGAGCGCAAGAGTGAAGAGGAAGATTAAGAAGGGAAAATGAGCCAGAGTGAAGAGGGAAATTAAACTGAGAAGGTGAGCAAGAGTGAAGAGGTATATTAAAATTGGAAAGAGATCCAGAGTAAAGAGGGAGATTAAGCCGGGAAGGAGAGCAAGAGTGAAGAGGGAGATTAAGATTGGAAGGAGAGCAAAAGTGAAGAGGGAGATCAAGCTGGGAAGGAGAGCAAGAGTAAAGAGGGAGATTAAGATGGGAAGCAGCGCAAGAGTGAAGAGGAAGATTAGGAAGGGAAGAAGAACCAGAGTGAAGAGGGAGATAAAGATGGGAATGAGACCAAGATTGAAGAGGGAGATTAACCTGGGAAGGAGATCAAGAGTCAAGAGGGAGATTAAGCTGGGAAGGAGAGCAAGATTGAAGAGGGAGATTAAAATGCAGAGGAGAGCAAGAGTGAAGAGGGAGATTAAACTGGGAAGGAGAGCAAGAGTGTAGAGGGAGATTAAGATGGGAAGGAACCGAGAGTGAAGAAGGAGATTAAGATGGGAAGTACACCAAGAGTGAAGAGGGAGATTAAGCTGCGAAGGAGAGAAAGTGTGAAGAACGAGATTAAACTGGGAAGGAGAGCCCACGTGAAGAGGGAGATTAAACTACAAAAAAGAGCAAGAGGGAAGTGTGAGATTAAGCTTGGAAGGGGAGCCAGAGTGAAGAGGGAGATAAAACTGGGAAAGAGAGCCAGAGTGAAGAGGGAGATTAAGATGGGAAAGAGAGCCAGAGTGAGAGGGAGATTAAGCTGGGAAGCAGAAGAAGAGTGAAGAGGGAGATTAAACTGGGAAGAACAAAAGTGACGAGGGATATTAAGGTGGGAAAAAGAGCCAGCGTGAAGAGGGAGATTAAACTGGGAAGGAGACCAAGAGTGAAGAGGGATGTTAAAATGGGAAGTAGAGCCAACGTCTTCTACTCATCGGCACACCCACTCCCTCCTTCCCTGCAGCTCTCTGGCCGGCCTCCCTTGGCCCCCTTCCTGCCCCTACCTGCAAGGCTAAAAACCTTGGGGTCATCTTCGACTCCACACTCTCCTTCTCTCCTCATATATCTGACGTCTCTAAGAAGTCACACTACCAGCTGCACCTCCTCAGAGGTATTCTTCCCTTCCTCTCCTTCCCCCAGAAGCTCACTGTCTCCCGAGCCCTGGTTCTCTCAAGGCTGGATTACTGTAACAGCCTCTATCTTAATCTGCCTGCCTCCACTCTCCGCCCTCTGCAATTTATCCAGAACAGAACTGCGAGACTTGTCCTTGGCCTCAAGCCCAGGGACCGTATCTCTCCAGGACTGAAATCTCTTCACTGGCTCCCAGTGGCTGCAAGGATTAAGTTCAAAACCCTCTGCATTGTCCACAAGGCCTTCTGGGGCCTGGGGCCTAAATACCTTCAACTCTCTCTTCCTAAATATCTTCCTTCACGAGCCCTTCGCTCATCCGTCTCCAACTCCCTCATGGTCAGCCGCTTCTCGAAGCAACGAGCTGGGGGTAGATCTCTCTCCACAGCAGGGGCCTCCCTCTGGAACAGCCTTCCTGCCTCCCTGAAACTTGAGGAGAACCATCTCCGGTTCCGGAAGCACCTCAAAACCTTCCTCTTCGCTTCTGCCTTCTCTCTCCCTCTCGCCTGCTAAACCCGCTTAACTCCCCACTGAAATTCTGCACTAAACCTGCATCTTGGCCACTCTCAGCGACCTCGGTCCAGGGCCCAGCCACTCTCCACTTGCACTGCCTCCCTGGCTCCCCCTGCACTGTGGGACTGTCACTGTATCCCTACAGCCCCCTTCCTAGCACTTGCTCTGCACTTACCTCGCACTTGCCACCAGCTGGCCCTTTTATTTATTATTTATTATTTTATTACTCTACTTACCGTGTACTGCACTTTCCGCCCCACCTCCTCCCCCTGCACTTTCTCCTTTTCCCCTTACCTCTGCACTTGCCCGATCTGAATGACACCTGGCCTAGTAGGATCGTTTGTCTGTCTTCCCCTTGTTTCCCTCCCTCCCTGCCTCGTCACGCCTTGAAACACTTGTGTATAGGCGCGTTACAAATACCATATCATATCATATCATATCATAATGTGTAGAGGGAGGTTGAACTGCGAAGGAGAGCAAGAGTGAAGAGAGAGATTAAGAGGGGAAAAAGAGCAAGAGTGAAGAGGGCGATAAAACTGGGAAAGAGAGCCAGAGTGAAGAGGGAGTTTAAGATGGGAAAGAGAGCCAGAGTGAGAGGGAGATTAAGCTGGGAAGCAGAAGAAGAGTGAAGAGGGAGATTAAACTGGGAAGGGGAACAAGAGTGACGAGGGATATTAAGGTGGCAAATAGAGCCAGCGTGAAGAGGGAGTTTAAACTGGGAAGGAGACCAAGAGTGAAGAGGGATGTTAAAATGGGAAGTAGAGCCAACGTGTAGAGGGAGGTTAAACTGGGAAGGAGATCAAGAGTGAAGAGAGGGAAAATTAAGAGGGGAAAAAGAGCCAGAGTGAAAATGGAAATTAAAATGGGAAGGAGAGCACGAGTGAAGAGGAAGATTAAGATGGGAAGAAGAAACAGAGTGAAGTGGCAGATAAAGGTGGGAAGGAGATCAAGAGTGAAGAGGGAGATTAAACTGGTACGAAGACCAAGAGAGATTAAGCTGGGAAGGAGATCAAGAGAGAAGAGGGAGATTAAAATGCGAACGAGGGGAAGAGTGAAGAGGGAGATTAAACTGGGAAGGTGAGCAATAGTGAAGAGGTATATTAAAATGGGAAAGAGACCCAGAGTGAAGAGGGAGATTAAGATGGGAAGGAGAGCAAGAGTGAAGAGGGAGATTAACATGGGAAGGAGAGCAAGAGTGAAGAGGAAGATTAAGAAGGGAAGAAGAAACAGAGTGAAGAGGGAGATAAAGATGGGAATGAGACCAAGATTAAAGAGGGAGATTAAGCTGGGAAGGAGATCAAGAGTAAAGAGGGAGATTAAACTGGGAAGGAGACCAAGAGTCAAGAGGGAGATTAAACTGGGAAGGAGAGCAAGAGTGTAGAGGGAGATTAAGATGGGAAGGAACCGAGAGTGAAGAAGGAGATTAAGATGGGAAGTACACCAAGAGTGAAGAGGGAAATTAAACTGGGAAGGAGAGCCCGAGTGAAGACCTAGATTAAACTGGGAAGGAGAGCTAGGGTGGAGAGGGAGATTAAACTGGGACAGAGAGCAAGAGTGAAGAGGGAGATTAAGATGGGAATAAGAGCCAGAGTGAAGAGGGAGATTAAGCTGGGAAGGAGAGAAAGTGTGAAGAACGAGATTAAACTGGGAAGGAGAGCCCACGTGAAGAGGGAGATTAAACTACAAAAAAGAGCAAGAGGGAAGTGTGAGATTAAGCTTGGAAGGGGAGCCAGAGTGAAGAGGGAGATAAAACTGGGAAAGAGAGCCAGAGTGAAGAGGGAGATTAAGATGGGAAAGAGAGCCAGAGTGAGAGGGAGATTAAGCTGGGAAGCAGAAGAAGAGTGAAGAGGGAGATTAAACTGGGAAGAACAAAAGTGACGAGGGATATTAAGGTGGGAAAAAGAGCCAGCGTGAAGAGGGAGATTAAACTGGGAAGGAGACCAAGAGTGAAGAGGGATGTTAAAATGGGAATTAGAGCCAACGTGTAGAGGGAGGTTAAACTGCGAAGGAGAGCAAGAGTGAAGAGAGAGATTAAGAGGGGAAAAAGAGCAAGAGTGAAGAGGGCGATAAAACTGGGACAGAGAACCAGAGTGAAGAGGGAGTTGAAGATGGGAAAGAGAGCCAGAGTGAGAGGGAGATTAAGCTGGGAAGCAGAAGAAGAGTGAAGAGGGAGATTAAACTGGGAAGGGGAACAAGAGTGACGAGGGATATTAAGGTGGCAAATAGAGCCAGCGTGAAGAGGGAGATTAAACTGGGAAGGAGACCAAGAGTGAAGAGGGATGTTAAAATGGGAAGTAGAGCCAACGTGTAGAGGGAGGTTAAACTGGGAAGGAGATCAAGAGTGAAGAGAGGGAAAATTAAGAGGGGAAAAAGAGCCAGAGTGAAAATGGAAATTAAAATGGGAAGGAGAGCACGAGTGAAGAGGAAGATTAAGATGGGAAGAAGAAACAGAGTGAAGTGGCAGATAAAGTTGGGAAGGAGATCAAGAGTGAAGAGGGAGATTAAACTGGTACGAAGACCAAGAGAGATTAAGCTGGGAAGGAGATCAAGAGAGAAGAGGGAGATTAAAATGCGAACGAGAGCAAGAGTGAAGAGGGAGAGTAAACTGGGAAGGTGAGCAATAGTGAAGAGGTATATTAAAATGGGAAAGAGACCCAGAGTGAAGAGGGAGATTAAGATGGGAAGGAGAGCAAGAGTGAAGAGGGAGATTAACATGGGAAGGAGAGCAAGAGTGAAGAGGAAGATTAAGAAGGGAAGAAGAAACAGAGTGAAGAGGGAGATAAAGATGGGAATGAGACCAAGATTAAAGAGGGAGATTAAGCTGGGCAGGAGAGCAAGAGTGAAGAGGGAGATTAAAATGGGAAGGAGACCCAGAGTGAAGAGGAAGATTAAGCTGGGAAGGAGAGCAAGAGTGAGAGGGAGATTAAGATGGGAAGGAGAGCAAAAGTGAAGAGGGGGATCAAGATGGGAAGGAGCACAAGAGTGAAGAGGAAGATTAAGAAGGGAAGAAGAACCAGAGTGAAGAGTGAGATTAAACTGGGAAGGAGATCAGGAGTCAAGATGGAGATTAAACTGGGAAGGAGAGCAAGAGAGAAGAGGGAGATTGAAATGCAGAGGCGAGCAAGAGTGAAGACGGATATTAAACTGGGAAGGAGAGCAAGAGTGTAGAGGGAGATTAAAATGGGAAGGAACCGAGAATGAAGAAGGAGATTAAGATGGGAAGAACACCAAGAGTGAAGAGGGAAATTATACTGGGAAGGAGAGCCCGAGTGAAGACGGAGATTAAACCTGGAAGGAGAGCAAGGCTGGAGAGGGAGATTAAACTGGGACAGAGAGCAAGAGTGAAGAGGGAGATTAAGATGGGAATAAGAGCCGAAGTGAAGAGGGGGATTAAAATGAGAAGGAGAGCCAGAGTGAAGAGGGAGATTAAACTGCAAAAAAGAGCAAGAGGGAAGCGTGAGATTAAGCTGGGAAGGGGAGCCAGAGTGAAGATGGAGATAAAACTGGGAAAGAGAGCCAGAGTGAAGACAGAGATTAAGATGGGAAAGAGAGCCAGAGTGAGAGGGAGATTAAGCTGGGAAGCAGAAGAAGAGTGAAGAGGGAGATTAAACTGGGAAGGAGAACAAGAGTGACGAGGGATATTAAGGTGGGAAATAGAGCCAGCGTGAAGAGGGAGATTAAACTGGGAAGGAGACCAAGAGTGAAGAGGGATGTTAAAATGGGAAGTAGAGCCAACGTGTAGAGGGAGGTTGAACTGGGAAGGAGAGCAAGAGTGAAGAGAGAGATTAAGAGGGGGAAAAGAGCAAGAGTGAAGAGGGAGATTAAAATGGGAAGGAGAGCACGAGTGAAGAGGAAGATTAAGATGGGAAGAAGAAACAGAGTGAAGAGGGAGATTAAACTAGTAAGAAGACAAAGAGAGATTAAGATGGGAAGGCGATCAAGAGAGAAGAGGGAGAATAAATGCTAACAAGAGCAAGAGTGAAGATGGAGATTAAACTGGGAAGGAGGACAAGAGTGGAGAGGGGAATAAACTGGGAAGTAGAGCAAGAGTGGAGACAAAGATTAAGATGGGAAGTAGAGCAAGAGTGAAGAGGGAGATTAATATGGGAAGAAGAGCCAGAGTGAAGAGGGAGATTAAACTGGGAACGAGAGCAAGAGTGAAGAGGGAGATTAAGATGGGAAGTACACCAAGAGTGAAGAGGGTAATTAAACTGGGAAGGAGAGCCCGAGTGAAGAGGGAGATGAAACTGGGAAGGAGAGCAAGAGTGAAGAACGAGATTAAACTGGGAGGGAGAGCCCGAGTGAAGAGGAAGATTAAACTGGGAAGGAGAGCAAGAGTGAAGAGGGAGATTAAGATGGGAATAAGAGCAAGAGTGAAGAGAGAGATTAAGAGGGGAAAAAGAGCAAGAGTGAAGAGGGAGATTAAACTGAGAAGGAGAGCAAGAATGAAGAGCAAGATTAAAATGGGAAAAAGAGCCAGAGTGAAGAGTGAGATTAAAATGGGAAGGAGAGCACGAGTGAAGAGGAAGATTAAGATGGGAAGAAGAAACAGACTGAAGAGGGAGAAAAAGGTAGGAATGAGACCAAGAGTGAAGAGGGAGATTAAACTGGTAAGAAGACAAAGATTAAAGAGAGAGATTAAGATGGGAAGGAGATCAAGAGTGAAGAGGGAGATTAAACTGGTAAGAAGACCAAGAGAGATTAAGCTGGGAAGGCGATCAAGAGAGAAGAGGGAGATTAAAATGCGAACGAGAGCAAGAGTGAAGAGGGAGATTAAACTGGGAAGGAGACCAAGAGTGGCGAGGGGGATTAAACTGGGAAGTAGAGCAAGAGTGGAGAGGGAGATTAAGATGGGAAGTAGAGCAAGAGGGAAGAGGGAGATTAATATCGGAAGAAGAGCCAGAGTGAAGAGGGAGATTAAACTGGGACCGAGAGCAAGAGTGAAGAGGGAGATTAAGATGGGAAGCACACCAAGAGTGAAGAGGGTAATTAAACTGGGAAGGAGAGCCCGAGTGAAGAGGGAGATTAAACTGGGAAGGAGAGCAAGAGTGAAGAACGAGATTAAACTGGGAGGGAGAGCCCGAGTGAAGAGGAAGATTAACCTGGGAAGGAGAGCAAAAGTGAAGAGGGAGATTAAGATGGGAATAAGAGCAAGAGTGAAGAGAGAGATTAAGAGGGGAAAAAGAGCAAGAGTGAAGAGGGAGATTAAACTGAGAAGGAGAGCAAGAATGAAGAGCAAGATTAAAATGGGAAAAAGAGCCAGAGTGAAGAGGGAGATTAAAATGGGAAGGAGAGCACGAGTGAAGAGGAAGATTAAGATGGGAAGAAGAAACAGAGTGAAGAGGGAGAAAAAGGTAGGAATGAGACCAAGAGTGAAGAGGGAGATTAAACTGGTAAGAAGACAAAGATTAAAGAGAGAGATTAAGCTGGGAAGGAGATCAAGAGTGAAGAGGGAGATTAAACTGGTAAGAAGACCAAGAGAGATTAAGCTGGGAAGGCGATCAAGAGAGAAGAGGGAGATTAAAATGCGAACGAGAGCAAGAGTGAAGAGGGAAATTAAACTGGGAAGGAGACCAAGAGTGGCGAGGGGCTTTAAACTGGGAAGTAGAGCAAGAGTGGAGAGGGAGATTAAGATGGGAAGTAGAGCAAGAGGGAAGAGGGAGATTAATATGGGAAGAAGAGCCAGAGTGAAGAGGGAGATTAAACTGGGAACGAGAGCAAGAGTGAAGAGGGAGATTAAGATGGGAAGCACACCAAGAGTGAAGAGGGTAATTAAACTGGGAAGGAGAGCCCGAGTGAAGAGGTAGATTAAACTGGGAAGGAGAGCAAGAGTGAAGAGGGAGATTAAGATGGGAATAAGAGCCAGAGTGAAGAGGGAGATTAAGTTGGGAAGAAGAGAAAGTGTGAAGAACGAGATTAAACTGGGAAGGAGAGCCCAAGTGAAGAGGGAGATTAAAATGAGAAGGAGAGCAAGAGTGAAGAGGGGGATTAAACTGTAAAAAAGAGCAAGAGGCAAGCGTGAGATTAAAATGGGAAGGGGAGCCAGAGTGAAGAGGGAGATAAAACTGGGAAAGAGAGCCAGAGTGAAGAGGGAGATTAAGATGGAAAAGAGAGCCAGAGTGAGAGGGAGATTAAGCTGGGAAGCAGAAGAAGAATGAAGAGGGAGATCAAACTGGGAAGGAGAACAAGAATGACGAGGGATATTAAGGTGGGAAGTAGAGCCAACGTGTAGAGGGAGGTTAAACTGGGAAGGAGACCAAGAGTGAAGAGGGATGTTAATATGGGAAGTAGAGCCAACGTGTAGAGGGAGGTTAAACTGGGAAGGAGAGCAAGAGTGAAGAGAGAGATTAAGAGGGGAAAAAGAGCAAGAGTGAAGAGGGAGATTAAACTGGGAAGGAGAGCAAGAGTGAAGAGGGAGATTAAGATGGGAAAAAGAGCCAGAGTGAAGAGGGGGATTAAAATGGGAAGGAGAGCACGAGTGAAGAGGGAGATTAAGATGAGAAGGAGAGCAAGAGTGAAGAGGGAGATTAAACTGCAAAGGAGAGCAAGAAGGAAGCGTATGATTAAACTGGGAAGGGGAGCCAGAGTGAGGAGGGAGATAAAACTGCAAAAAAGAGCAAGAGGGAAGCGTGAGATTAAGCTGGGAAGGGGAGCCAGAGTGAAGATGGAGATAAACCTGGGAAAGAGAGCCAGAGTGAAGACAGAGATTAAGATGGGAAAGAGAGCCAGAGTGAGAGGGAGATTAAGCTGGGAAGCAGAAGAAGAGTGAAGGAGGAGATTAAACTGGGAAGGAGAACAAGAGTGACGAGGGATATTAAGGTGGGAAATAGAGCCAGCGTGA
This sequence comes from Ambystoma mexicanum, assembly GCF_040938575.1. Lineage (NCBI taxonomy): Eukaryota > Metazoa > Chordata > Amphibia > Caudata > Ambystomatidae > Ambystoma > Ambystoma mexicanum. The sequence continues at coordinate 1,182,056,260 of NC_090936.1, read as the reverse complement.
AGAGGGAGATTAAACTGGGAAGGAGACCAAGAGTGAAGAGGGATGTTAAAATGGGAAGTAGAGCCAACGTGTAGAGGGAGGGTAAACTGGGAAGGAGAGCAAGAGTGAAGAGAGAGATTAAGAGGGGGAAAAGAGCAAGAGTGAAGAGGGAGATTAAACTGGGAAGGGGAGCAAGAGTGAAGAGGAAGATTAAAATGGGAAAAAGAGCCAGAGTGAAGAGGGAGATTAAAATGGGAAGGAGAGCACGAGTGAAGAGGAAGATTAAGATGGGAAGAAGAAACAGAGTGAAGAGGGAGATAAAGGTAGGAATGAGACCAAGAGTGAAGAGGAAGATTAAACTGGTAAGAAGACAAAGAGAGATTAAGATGGGAAGGCGATCAAGAGAGAAGAGGGAGAATAAATGCTAACGAGAGCAAGAGTGAAGAGGGAGATTAAACTGGGAAGGAGAACAAGAGTGGAGAGGGGAATAAACTGGGAAGTAGAGCAAGAGTGGAGACAAAGATTAAGATGGGAAGTAGAGCAAGAGTGAAGAGGGAGATTAATATGGGAAGAAGAGCCAGAGTGAAGAGGGAGATTAAACTGGGAAGGTGATCAAGAGTGAAGAGAGATATTAAAACGGGAAAGAGAGTAAAAGTGAAGAGGGAGATTAACATGGGAAGGAGAGCAAGAATGAAGAGGGAGATTAAAATGGGAAGGAGAACAAGAGTGAAGAGGGAGATTAAGATGGGAAGGAGAGCAAGAATGAAGAGGGAGCTTAAGATGGGAAGGAGAGCCAATGTGTAGAGGGAGGTTAAACTGGGGAGGCAAACCACAGTGAAGAGGGAGATTAAACTGGGAAAGAGAGCAAGAGTGAAGAGGGAGACTAAAATGGGAAATAGAGCAAGAGTGAAGAGTTAGATTAAACTGGGAAGGAGACCAAGGGTGAAGAGGAAGATTAAAATGGGAAGTAGAGCCAGTGCAAAGACTGAGGTTAAACTGTGAAGGGGACCAAGAGTGAAGAGGGAGATTAAGATGGGAAGGGGAGCCAGAGTGAAGAGGGAGATTAAACTGGGAAGGTGATCAAGAGTGAAGAGAGATATTAAAACGGGAAAGAGAGCAAAAGTGAAAAGGGATATTAACATGGGAAGGAGAGTAAGAATGAAGAGGGAGATTAAAATGGGAAGGAGAACAAGAGTGAAGAGTGAGATTAAGATAGGAAGGAGAGCAAGAATGAAGAGGGAGCTTAAGATGGGAAGGAGAGCCAATGTGTAGAGGGAGGTTAAACTGGGGAGGCAAACCAGAGTGAAGAGGGAGATTAAACTGGGAAAGAGAGCAAGAGTGACGAGGGAGATTAAAATGGGAAATAGAGCCAGAGTGAAGAGGGAGATTAAACTGGGAAGAAGAGCAAGAGTGAAGAGGGACATTAAACTGGGAAGGAGACCAAGGGCGAAGAGTGAGATTAAAATGGGAAGTAGAGCCAGCGCAAAGACTGAGGTTAAACTGTGAAGGGGACCAAGAGTGAAGAGGGAGATTAAGCCGGGAAGGGGAGCCAGAGTGAAGAGGGAGATTAAACTGGGAAGGAGACCAAGAGTGAAGAGGGAGATTAAGATGGGAAAGAAAGCCAGAGTGAAGAGGCCGATTAAACTGGGAAGGTGATCAAGAGTGAAGAGAGATATTAAAACGGGAAAGAGAGCAAAAGTGAAGAGGCAGATTAAAATGGGAAGGAGAACAAGAGTGAAGAGGGATATTAAGATGGAAAGGAGAACAAGAGTGAATAGGGAGATTAAGATGGGAAGGAGAACAAGAGTGAAGAGGGAGATTAAGATGGGAAGGAGAGCAAGAATGAAGAGGGAGATTGAGATGGGAAGGAGAGCCAGAGTGAAGAGGGAGATTAAACTAGGGAGGAGAGCGAGAGTGAAGAGGGAGATTAAGCTGCAAAAGAGGACAAGTGTGAAGCGTGAGATTAAGCTGGGAAGGAGAGCCAGAGTGAAGGGGGAGGTTAAACTGAGGAGGCGAGCAAGAATGAAGAGGGAGATTTAACTGGGAAGGAGAGCAAGAGTGAAGAGGGAGATTAAAATGAGAAGGAGACCAAGGGTAAAGAGGGAGATTAAAATGGGAAGTAGAGCCAGCGCAAAGACTGAGGTTAAACTGTGAAGGGGACCAAGAGTGAAGAGGGAGATTAAGCTGGGAAGGGGAGCCAGAGTGAAGAGCGAGAGTAAACTGGGAAGGAGAGCAAGAGTGAAGAGGGAGATTAAAATGGGAAGGAGAGCAAGAGTGAAGAGGGAGATTAAAATGGGAAAGAGAGCCAGAATGAAGAGGGAGATTAAACTGGGAAGGAGAGCAAGAGTGAAGAGGGAGATTAAGATGGGAAGGAGAGCAAGAGTGAAGAGGGAGATTAAGATGGGAAGGAGATCAAGAATGAAGAGGGATCTTAAAATAGAAAGGAGATCAAGAGTGAAGAGGGAGATTACGATGGGAAGGAGAGCAAGACTGAAGAGGGAGATTACGATGGGAAGGCAAGAGTGAAGAAGGAGATTAAGATGGGAAGGAGCGCAAGAGTGAAGAGGAAGATTAAGAAGGGAAGAAGAACCAGAGTGAAGAGGGAGATAAAGATGGGAATGAGACCAAGATTGAAGAGGGAGATTAACCTGGGAAGGAGATCAAGAGTCAAGTGGGAGATTAAGCTGGGAAGGAGAGCAAGAGAGAAGAGGGAGATTAAAATGCAGAGGAGAGCAAGAGTGAAGAGGGAGATTAAACTGGGAAGGAGAGCAAGAGTGTAGAGGGAGATTAAGATGAGAAGGAACCGAGAGTGAAGAAGGAGATTAAGATGGGAAGTACATCAAGAGTGAAGAGGGAAATTAAACTGGGAAGGAGAGCCCGAGTGAAGACGGAGATTATACTGGGAAGGAGAGCAAGGGTGGAGAGGGAGATTAAACTGGGACGGAGAGCAAGAGTGAAGAGGGAGATTAAAATGGGAATAAAAGCCAGAGTGAAGAGGGAGATTAAGCTGGGAAGGAGAGAAAGTGTGAAGAACGAGATTAAACTGGGGAGGAGAGCCCAAGTGAAGAGGGAGATTAAAATGAGAAGGAGAGCAAGAGTGAAGAGGGAGATTAAACTGGGAAGGAGAGCAAGGGTGTAGAGGGAGATTAAAATGGGAAGGAGAACAAGAGTGAAGAGGGCAATTAAGATGGGAAGGAGAGCAAGAATGAAGAGGGTGATTAAACTGGGTAGGTGGCAAGAGTGAAGAGAGATATTAAAACGGGAACAAGAGCAAGAGTGAAGAGGCAGATTAGGCTGGGAAGGAGAGCCAGAGTGAAGAGGGAGATTAAACTGGCGAGGAGAGCCAGAGTGAAGAGGGAGATGAAACTGGGACAGAGAGCAAGAGTGAAGCAGGAGAATAAACTGGGAAGAAGAGCCAGAGTGAAGAGGGAGATTAAGATGGGAAGGATAGCAAGAGTGAAGAGGGAGATTAAAATGGGAAGGAGAGCAAGAGTAAAGAGGGAGATTAAAATGGGAAAGAGAGCCAGAGTGAAGAGGGAGATTAAACTGGGAAGGAGAGCGAGTGTGAAGAGGGAGATTAAGATGGGAAGGAGAGCAAGAGTGAAGAGGGAGATTAAGATGGGAAGGAGATCAAGAATGAAGAGGGATCTTAAAATAGAAAGGAGATCAAGAGTGAAGAGGGAGATTACGATGGGAAGGAGAGCAAGACTGAAGAGGGAGATTACGATGGGAAGGCAAGAGTGAAGAAGGAGATTAAGATGGGAAGGAGCGCAAGAGTGAAGAGGAAGATTAAGAAGGGAAGAAGAACCAGAGTGAAGAGGGAGATAAAGATGGGAATGAGACCAAGATTGAAGAGGGAGATTAACCTGGGAAGGAGATCAAGAGTCAAGTGGGAGATTAAGCTGGGAAGGAGAGCAAGAGAGAAGAGGGAGATTAAAATGCAGAGGAGAGCAAGAGTGAAGAGGGAGATTAAACTGGGAAGGAGAGCAAGAGTGTAGAGGGAGATTAAGATGAGAAGGAACCGAGAGTGAAGAAGGAGATTAAGATGGGAAGTACATCAAGAGTGAAGAGGGAAATTAAACTGGGAAGGAGAGCCCGAGTGAAGACGGAGATTATACTGGGAAGGAGAGCAAGGGTGGAGAGGGAGATTAAACTGGGACGGAGAGCAAGAGTGAAGAGGGAGATTAAAATGGGAATAAAAGCCAGAGTGAAGAGGGAGATTAAGCTGGGAAGGAGAGAAAGTGTGAAGAACGAGATTAAACTGGGGAGGAGAGCCCAAGTGAAGAGGGAGATTAAAATGAGAAGGAGAGCAAGAGTGAAGAGGGAGATTAAACTGGGAAGGAGAGCAAGGGTGTAGAGGGAGATTAAAATGGGAAGGAGAACAAGAGTGAAGAGGGCAATTAAGATGGGAAGGAGAGCAAGAATGAAGAGGGTGATTAAACTGGGTAGGTGGCAAGAGTGAAGAGAGATATTAAAACGGGAACAAGAGCAAGAGTGAAGAGGCAGATTAGGCTGGGAAGGAGAGCCAGAGTGAAGAGGGAGATTAAACTGGCGAGGAGAGCCAGAGTGAAGAGGGAGATGAAACTGGGACAGAGAGCAAGAGTGAAGCAGGAGAATAAACTGGGAAGAAGAGCCAGAGTGAAGAGGGAGATTAAGATGGGAAGGATAGCAAGAGTGAAGAGGGAGATTAAAATGGGAAGGAGAGCAAGAGTAAAGAGGGAGATTAAAATGGGAAAGAGAGCCAGAGTGAAGAGGGAGATTAAACTGGGAAGGAGAGCGAGTGTGAAGAGGGAGATTAAGATGGGAAGGAGAGCAAGAGTGAAGAGGGGGATTAAGATGGGAAGGAGAGCAAGAATGAAGAGGGAGATTACGATGGGAACAAGAGCAAGAGTGAAGAGGGAGATTAAGATGGGAAGGAGAACAAGAATGAAGAGGGAGCTTAAAATAGAAAGGAGAGCAAGAGTGAAGAGGGAGATTACGATGGGAAGAAGAGCAAGAGGGAAGAGGGAGATTACGATGGGAATGAGAGCAAGAGTGAAGAGGGAGATTAAAATGGGAAGGAGAGCAAGAATGAAGAGGGAGTTTAAAATAGAAAGGAGAGCAAGAGTGAAGAGGGAGATTACGATGGGAAGGAGACCAAGATTGAAGAGGGAGATTACGACGGGAAGGAGAGCAAGAGTGAAGAGGGAAATTACGATGGGAAGGAGAGCAAGAGTGAAGAGGGAGATTACGATGGGAAGGAGAGCCAGAGTGAAGAGGGAGATTAAGATGGGAAGGAGAGCAAGAGTGAAGAGGGAGATTAAGATGGGAAGGAGAGCAAGAATGAAGAGGGATCTTAAAATAGAAAGGAGATCAAGAGTGAAGAGGGAGATTACGATGGGAAGGAGAGCAAGACTGAAGAGGGAGATTACGATGGAAAGGCAAGAGTGAAGAGGGAGATTAAGATGGGAAGGAGCGCAAGAGTGAAGAGGAAGAATAAGAAGGGAAGAAGAACCAGAGTGAAGAGGGAGATAAAGATGGGAATGAGACCAAGATTGAAGAGGGAGATTATCCTGGGAAGGAGATCAAGAGTCAAGAGGGAGATTAAGCTGGGAAGGAGAGCAAGAGAGAAGAGGGAGATTAAAATGCAGAGGAGAGCAAGAGTGAAGAGGGAGATTAAACTGGGAAGGAGAGCAAGAGTGTAGAGGGAGATTAAGATGGGAAGGAACCGAGAGTGAAGAAGGAGATTAAGATGGGAAGTACATCAAAAGTGACGAGGGAAATTAAACTGGGAAGGAGAGCCCGAGTGAAGACGGAGATCAAACTGGGACGGAGAGCAAGAGTGAAGAGGGAGATTAAGATGGGAATAAGAGCCAGAGTGAAGAGGGAGATTAAGCTGGGAAGGAGAGAAAGTGTGAAGAACGAGATTAAACTGGGAAGGAGAGCCAAAGTGAAGAGGGAGATTAAAATGAGAAGGAGAGCAAGAGTGAAGAGGGAGATTAAACTGGGAAGGAGTGCAAGAGTGTAGAGGGAGATTAAAATGGGAAGGTGAACAAGAGTGAAGAGGGAAATTAAGATGGGAAGGAGAGCAAGAATGAAGAGGGATCTTAAGAAGGGAAGGAGAGCAAGAGAGAAGAGGGAGATTAAAATGCAGAGGAGAGCAAGAGTGAAGAGGGAGATGAAACTGGGATGGAGAGCAAGAGAAAAGAGAGCGATTAAGATGGGAAGGAGAGAAAGAGTGAAGAGGTAGATTAAGGTGGGAAGGAGAGCACGAGTGAAGAGGGTGATTAAACTGGGTAGGTGAGCAAGAGTGAAGAGAGATATTAAAACGGGAACAAGAGCAAGAGTGAAGAGGCAGATTAGGCTGGGAAGGAGAGCCAGAGTGAAGAGGGAGATTAAACTGGCGAGGAGAGCCAGAGTGAAGAGGGAGATGAAACTGGGACAGAGAGCAAGAGTGAAGCAGGAGAATAAACTGGGAAGAAGAGCCAGAGTGAAGAGGGATATTAAGATGGGAAGGATAGCAAGGGTGAAGGGGGAGATTAAAATGGGAAGGAGAGCAAGAGTGAAGAGGGAGATTAAAATGGGAAAAAGAGCGAGAATGAAGAGGGAAATTAAACTGGGAAGGTGAGCAAGAGTGAAGAGGTATATTAAAATGGGAAAGAGACCCAGAGTGAAGAGGGAGATTAAGATGGGAAGGAGAGCAAGAGTGGAGAGGGAGATTAAGATGAGAAGGAGAGCAAAAGTGAAGAGGGAGATCAAGATGGGAAGGAGAGCAAGAGTGAAGAGGGAGATTAAACTGGGAAGGAGAGCCAGAGTGAAGAGGGAGATGAAACTGGGACAGAGAGCAAGAGTGAAGCAGGAGAATAAACTGGGAAGAAGAGCCAGAGTGAAGAGGGATATTAAGATGGGAAGGATAGCAAGGGTGAAGGGGGAGATTAAAATGGGAAGGAGAGCAAGAGTGAAGAGGGAGATTAAAATGGGAAAAAGAGCGAGAATGAAGAGGGAAATTAAACTGGGAAGGTGAGCAAGAGTGAAGAGGTATATTAAAATGGGAAAGAGACCCAGAGTGAAGAGGGAGATTAAGATGGGAAGGAGAGCAAGAGTGGAGAGGGAGATTAAGATGAGAAGGAGAGCAAAAGTGAAGAGGGAGATCAAGATGGGAAGGAGAGCAAGAGTGAAGAGGGAGATTAAACTGGGAAGGAGAGCAAGAGTGTAGAGGGAGATTAAGATGAGAAGGAACCGAGAGTGAAGAAGGAGATTAAGATGGGAAGTACATCAAGAGTGAAGAGGGAAATTAAACTGGGAAGGAGAGCCCGAGTGAAGACGGAGATTATACTGGGAAGGAGAGCAAGGGTGGAGAGGGAGATTAAACTGGGACGGAGAGCAAGAGTGAAGAGGGAGATTAAGATGGGAATAAAAGCCAGAGTGAAGAGGGAGATTAAGCTGGGAAGGAGAGAAAGTGTGAAGAACTAGATTAAACTGGGGAGGAGAGCCCAAGTGAAGAGGGAGATTAAAATGAGAAGGAGAGCAAGAGTGAAGAGGGAGATTAAACTGGGAAAGAGAGCAAGAGTGTAGAGGGAGATTAAAATGGGAAGGAGAACAAGAGTGAAGAGGGAAATTAAGATGGGAAGGAGAGCAAGAATGAAGAGGGAGCTTAAGATGGGAAGGAGAGCCAGGGTGAAGAGGGAGATGAAACTGGGATGGAGAGCAAGAGAAAAGAGAGCGATTAAGATGGGAAGGAGAGAAAGAGTGAAGAGGGTGATTAAACTGGGTAGGTGAGCAAGAGTGAAGAGAGATATTAAAACGGGAACAAGAGCAAGAGTGAAGAGGCAGATTAGGCTGGGAAGGAGAGCCAGAGTGAAGAGGGAGATTAAACTGGCGAGGAGAGCCAGAGTGAAGAGGGAGATGAAACTGGGACAGAGAGCAAGAGTGAAGCAGGAGAATAAACTGGGAAGAAGAGCCAGAGTGAAGAGGGAGATTAAGATGGGAAGGATAGCAAGAGTGAAGAGGGAGATTAAAATGGGAAGGAGAGCAAGAGTAAAGAGGGAGATTAAAATGGGAAAGAGAGCCAGAGTGAAGAGGGAGATTAAACTGGGAAGGAGAGCAAGTGTGAAGAGGGAGATTAAGATGGGAAGGAGAGCAAGAGTGAAGAGGGGGATTAAGATGGGAAGGAGAGCAAGAATGAAGAGGGAGATTACGATGGGAAGAAGAGCAAGAGTGAAGAGGGAGATTAAGATGGGAAGGAGAACAAGAATGAAGAGGGAGCTTAAAATAGAAAGGAGAGCAAGAGTGAAGAGGGAGATTACGATGGGAAGAAGAGCAAGAGGGAAGAGGGAGATTACGATGGGAATGAGAGCAAGAGTGAAGAGGGAGATTAAGATGGGAAGGAGAGCAAGAATGAAGAGGGAGTTTAAAATAGAAAGGAGAGCAAGAGTGAAGAGGGAGATTACGATGGGAAGGAGACCAAGATTGAAGAGGGAGATTACGACGGGAAGGAGAGCAAGAGTGAAGAGGGAAATTACGATGGGAAGGAGAGCAAGAGTGAAGAGGGAGATTACGATGGGAAGGAGAGCCAGAGTGAAGAGGGAGATTAAGATGGGAAGGAGAGCAAGAGTGAAGAGGGAGATTAAGATGGGAAGGAGAGCAAGAATGAAGAGGGATCTTAAAATAGAAAGGAGATCAAGAGTGAAGAGGGAGATTACGATGGGAAGGAGAGCAAGACTGAAGAGGGAGATTACGATGGGAAGGCAAGAGTGAAGAGGGAGATTAAGATGGGAAGGAGCGCAAGAGTGAAGAGGAAGATTAAGAAGGGAAGAAGAACCAGAGTGAAGAGGGAGATAAAGATGGGAATGAGACCAAGATTGAAGAGGGAGATTATCCTGGGAAGGAGATCAAGAGTCAAGAGGGAGATTAAGCTGGGAAGGAGAGCAAGAGAGAAGAGGGAGATTAAAATGCAGAGGAGAGCAAGAGTGAAGAGGGAGATTAAACTGGGAAGGAGAGCAAGAGTGTAGAGGGAGATTAAGATGGGAAGGAACCGAGAGTGAAGAAGGAGATTAAGATGGGAAGTACATCAAGAGTGAAGAGGGAAATTAAACTGGGAAGGAGAGCCCGAGTGAAGACGGAGATCAAACTGGGACGGAGAGCAAGAGTGAAGAGGGAGATTAAGATGGGAATAAGAGCCAGAGTGAAGAGGGAGAATAAGCTGGGAAGGAGAGAAAGTGTGAAGAACGAGATTAAACTGGGAAGGAGAGCCAAAGTGAAGAGGGAGATTAAAATGAGAAGGAGAGCAAGAGTGAAGAGGGAGATTAAACTGGGAAGGAGTGCAAGAGTGTAGAGGGAGATTAAAATGGGAAGGAGAACAAGAGTGAAGAGGGAAATTAAGATGGGAAGGAGAGCAAGAATGAAGAGGGATCTTAAGATGGGAAGGAGAGCCAGAGTGAAGAGGGAGATGAAACTGGGATGGAGAGCAAGAGAAAAGAGAGCGATTAAGATGGGAAGGAGAGAAAGAGTGAAGAGGTAGATTAAGGTGGGAAGGAGAGCACGAGTGAAGAGGGTGATTAAACTGGGTAGGTGAGCAAGAGTGAAGAGAGATATTAAAACGGGAACAAGAGCAAGAGTGAAGAGGCAGATTAGGCTGGGAAGGAGAGCCAGAGTGAAGAGGGAGATTAAACTGGCGAGGAGAGCCAGAGTGAAAAGGGAGATGAAACTGGGACAGAGAGCAAGAGTGAAGCAGGAGAATAAACTGGGAAGAAGAGCCAGAGTGAAGAGGGAGATTAAGATGGGAAGGATAGCAAGGGTGAAGAGGGAGATTAAAATGGGAAGGAGAGCAAGAGTGAAGAGGGAGATTAAAATGGGAAAAAGAGCCAGAATGAAGAGGGAAATTAAACTGGGAAGGTGAGCAAGAGTGAAGAGGTATATTAAAATGGGAAAGAGACCCAGAGTGAAGAGGGAGATTAAGATGGGAAGGAGAGCAAGAGTGAAGAGGGAGATTAAGATGAGAAGGAGAGCAAAAGTGAAGAGGGAGATCAAGATGGGAAGGAGCGCAAGAGTGAAGAGGAAGATTAAGAAGGGAAAATGAGCCAGAGTGAAGAGGGAAATTAAACTGAGAAGGTGAGCAAGAGTGAAGAGGTATATTAAAATTGGAAAGAGATCCAGAGTAAAGAGGGAGATTAAGCCGGGAAGGAGAGCAAGAGTGAAGAGGGAGATTAAGATTGGAAGGAGAGCAAAAGTGAAGAGGGAGATCAAGCTGGGAAGGAGAGCAAGAGTAAAGAGGGAGATTAAGATGGGAAGCAGCGCAAGAGTGAAGAGGAAGATTAGGAAGGGAAGAAGAACCAGAGTGAAGAGGGAGATAAAGATGGGAATGAGACCAAGATTGAAGAGGGAGATTAACCTGGGAAGGAGATCAAGAGTCAAGAGGGAGATTAAGCTGGGAAGGAGAGCAAGATTGAAGAGGGAGATTAAAATGCAGAGGAGAGCAAGAGTGAAGAGGGAGATTAAACTGGGAAGGAGAGCAAGAGTGTAGAGGGAGATTAAGATGGGAAGGAACCGAGAGTGAAGAAGGAGATTAAGATGGGAAGTACACCAAGAGTGAAGAGGGAAATTAAACTGGGAAGGAGAGCCCGAGTGAAGACCTAGATTAAACTGGGAAGGAGAGCTAGGGTGGAGAGGGAGATTAAACTGGGACGGAGAGCAAGAGTGAAGAGGGAGATTAAGATGGGAATAAGAGCCAGAGTGAAGAGGGAGATTAAGCTGCGAAGGAGAGAAAGTGTGAAGAACGAGATTAAACTGGGAAGGAGAGCCCACGTGAAGAGGGAGATTAAACTACAAAAAAGAGCAAGAGGGAAGTGTGAGATTAAGCTTGGAAGGGGAGCCAGAGTGAAGAGGGAGATAAAACTGGGAAAGAGAGCCAGAGTGAAGAGGGAGATTAAGATGGGAAAGAGAGCCAGAGTGAGAGGGAGATTAAGCTGGGAAGCAGAAGAAGAGTGAAGAGGGAGATTAAACTGGGAAGAACAAAAGTGACGAGGGATATTAAGGTGGGAAAAAGAGCCAGCGTGAAGAGGGAGATTAAACTGGGAAGGAGACCAAGAGTGAAGAGGGATGTTAAAATGGGAAGTAGAGCCAACGTCTTCTACTCATCGGCACACCCACTCCCTCCTTCCCTGCAGCTCTCTGGCCGGCCTCCCTTGGCCCCCTTCCTGCCCCTACCTGCAAGGCTAAAAACCTTGGGGTCATCTTCGACTCCACACTCTCCTTCTCTCCTCATATATCTGACGTCTCTAAGAAGTCACACTACCAGCTGCACCTCCTCAGAGGTATTCTTCCCTTCCTCTCCTTCCCCCAGAAGCTCACTGTCTCCCGAGCCCTGGTTCTCTCAAGGCTGGATTACTGTAACAGCCTCTATCTTAATCTGCCTGCCTCCACTCTCCGCCCTCTGCAATTTATCCAGAACAGAACTGCGAGACTTGTCCTTGGCCTCAAGCCCAGGGACCGTATCTCTCCAGGACTGAAATCTCTTCACTGGCTCCCAGTGGCTGCAAGGATTAAGTTCAAAACCCTCTGCATTGTCCACAAGGCCTTCTGGGGCCTGGGGCCTAAATACCTTCAACTCTCTCTTCCTAAATATCTTCCTTCACGAGCCCTTCGCTCATCCGTCTCCAACTCCCTCATGGTCAGCCGCTTCTCGAAGCAACGAGCTGGGGGTAGATCTCTCTCCACAGCAGGGGCCTCCCTCTGGAACAGCCTTCCTGCCTCCCTGAAACTTGAGGAGAACCATCTCCGGTTCCGGAAGCACCTCAAAACCTTCCTCTTCGCTTCTGCCTTCTCTCTCCCTCTCGCCTGCTAAACCTGCTTAACTCCCCACTGAAATTCTGCACTAAACCTGCATCTTGGCCACTCTCAGCGACCTCGGTCCAGGGCCCAGCCACTCTCCACTTGCACTGCCTCCCTGGCTCCCCCTGCACTGTGGGACTGTCACTGTATCCCTACAGCCCCCTTCCTAGCACTTGCTCTGCACTTACCTCGCACTTGCCACCAGCTGGCCCTTTTATTTATTATTTATTATTTTATTACTCTACTTACCGTGTACTGCACTTTCCGCCCCACCTCCTCCCCCTGCACTTTCTCCTTTTCCCCTTACCTCTGCACTTGCCCGATCTGAATGACACCTGGCCTAGTAGGATCGTTTGTCTGTCTTCCCCTTGTTTCCCTCCCTCCCTGCCTCGTCACGCCTTGAAACACTTGTGTATAGGCGCGTTACAAATACCATATCATATCATATCATATCATAACGTGTAGAGGGAGGTTGAACTGCGAAGGAGAGCAAGAGTGAAGAGAGAGATTAAGAGGGGAAAAAGAGCAAGAGTGAAGAGGGCGATAAAACTGGGAAAGAGAGCCAGAGTGAAGAGGGAGTTTAAGATGGGAAAGAGAGCCAGAGTGAGAGGGAGATTAAGCTGGGAAGCAGAAGAAGAGTGAAGAGGGAGATTAAACTGGGAAGGGGAACAAGAGTGACGAGGGATATTAAGGTGGCAAATAGAGCCAGCGTGAAGAGGGAGTTTAAACTGGGAAGGAGACCAAGAGTGAAGAGGGATGTTAAAATGGGAAGTAGAGCCAACGTGTAGAGGGAGGTTAAACTGGGAAGGAGATCAAGAGTGAAGAGAGGGAAAATTAAGAGGGGAAAAAGAGCCAGAGTGAAAATGGAAATTAAAATGGGAAGGAGAGCACGAGTGAAGAGGAAGATTAAGATGGGAAGAAGAAACAGAGTGAAGTGGCAGATAAAGGTGGGAAGGAGATCAAGAGTGAAGAGGGAGATTAAACTGGTACGAAGACCAAGAGAGATTAAGCTGGGAAGGAGATCAAGAGAGAAGAGGGAGATTAAAATGCGAACGAGGGGAAGAGTGAAGAGGGAGATTAAACTGGGAAGGTGAGCAATAGTGAAGAGGTATATTAAAATGGGAAAGAGACCCAGAGTGAAGAGGGAGATTAAGATGGGAAGGAGAGCAAGAGTGAAGAGGGAGATTAACATGGGAAGGAGAGCAAGAGTGAAGAGGAAGATTAAGAAGGGAAGAAGAAACAGAGTGAAGAGGGAGATAAAGATGGGAATGAGACCAAGATTAAAGAGGGAGATTGAGCTGGGAAGGAGATCAAGAGTAAAGAGGGAGATTAAACTGGGAAGGAGACCAAGAGTCAAGAGGGAGATTAAACTGGGAAGGAGAGCAAGAGTGAAGAGGAAGATTAAACTGGGAAAGAGAATACGAGTGAAGAGGCAGATTACGATGGGCAGGAGAGCAAGAGTGAAGAGGGAGATTAAAATGGGAAGGAGACCCAGAGTGAAGAGGAAGATTAAGCTGGGAAGGAGAGCAAGAGTGAGAGGGAGATTAAGATGGGAAGGAGAGCAAAAGTGAAGAGGGGGATCAAGATGGGAAGGAGCACAAGAGTGAAGAGGAAGATTAAACTGGGAAGGAGAGCAAGAGTGTAGAGGGAGATTAAGATGGGAAGGAACCGAGAGTGAAGAAGGAGATTAAGATGGGAAGTACACCAAGAGTGAAGAGGGAAATTAAACTGGGAAGGAGAGCCCGAGTGAAGACCTAGATTAAACTGGGAAGGAGAGCTAGGGTGGAGAGGGAGATTAAACTGGGACGGAGAGCAAGAGTGAAGAGGGAGATTAAGATGGGAATAAGAGCCAGAGTGAAGAGGGAGATTAAGCTGGGAAGGAGAGAAAGTGTGAAGAACGAGATTAAACTGGGAAGGAGAGCCCACGTGAAGAGGGAGATTAAACTACAAAAAAGAGCAAGAGGGAAGTGTGAGATTAAGCTTGGAAGGGGAGCCAGAGTGAAGAGGGAGATAAAACTGGGAAAGAGAGCCAGAGTGAAGAGGGAGATTAAGATGGGAAAGAGAGCCAGAGTGAGAGGGAGATTAAGCTGGGAAGCAGAAGAAGAGTGAAGAGGGAGATTAAACTGGGAAGAACAAAAGTGACGAGGGATATTAAGGTGGGAAAAAGAGCCAGCGTGAAGAGGGAGATTAAACTGGGAAGGAGACCAAGAGTGAAGAGGGATGTTAAAATGGGAATTAGAGCCAACGTGTAGAGGGAGGTTAAACTGCGAAGGAGAGCAAGAGTGAAGAGAGAGATTAAGAGGGGAAAAAGAGCAAGAGTGAAGAGGGCGATAAAACTGGGAAAGAGAACCAGAGTGAAGAGGGAGTTGAAGATGGGAAAGAGAGCCAGAGTGAGAGGGAGATTAAGCTGGGAAGCAGAAGAAGAGTGAAGAGGGAGATTAAACTGGGAAGGGGAACAAGAGTGACGAGGGATATTAAGGTGGCAAATAGAGCCAGCGTGAAGAGGGAGATTAAACTGGGAAGGAGACCAAGAGTGAAGAGGGATGTTAAAATGGGAAGTAGAGCCAACGTGTAGAGGGAGGTTAAACTGGGAAGGAGATCAAGAGTGAAGAGAGGGAAAATTAAGAGGGGAAAAAGAGCCAGAGTGAAAATGGAAATTAAAATGGGAAGGAGAGCACGAGTGAAGAGGAAGATTAAGATGGGAAGAAGAAACAGAGTGAAGTGGCAGATAAAGTTGGGAAGGAGATCAAGAGTGAAGAGGGAGATTAAACTGGTACGAAGACCAAGAGAGATTAAGCTGGGAAGGAGATCAAGAGAGAAGAGGGAGATTAAAATGCGAACGAGAGCAAGAGTGAAGAGGGAGAGTAAACTGGGAAGGTGAGCAATAGTGAAGAGGTATATTAAAATGGGAAAGAGACCCAGAGTGAAGAGGGAGATTAAGATGGGAAGGAGAGCAAGAGTGAAGAGGGAGATTAACATGGGAAGGAGAGCAAGAGTGAAGAGGAAGATTAAGAAGGGAAGAAGAAACAGAGTGAAGAGGGAGATAAAGATGGGAATGAGACCAAGATTAAAGAGGGAGATTAAGCTGGGCAGGAGAGCAAGAGTGAAGAGGGAGATTAAAATGGGAAGGAGACCCAGAGTGAAGAGGAAGATTAAGCTGGGAAGGAGAGCAAGAGTGAGAGGGAGATTAAGATGGGAAGGAGAGCAAAAGTGAAGAGGGGGATCAAGATGGGAAGGAGCACAAGAGTGAAGAGGAAGATTAAGAAGGGAAGAAGAACCAGAGTGAAGAGTGAGATTAAACTGGGAAGGAGATCAGGAGTCAAGATGGAGATTAAACTGGGAAGGAGAGCAAGAGAGAAGAGGGAGATTGAAATGCAGAGGCGAGCAAGAGTGAAGACGGATATTAAACTGGGAAGGAGAGCAAGAGTGTAGAGGGAGATTAAAATGGGAAGGAACCGAGAATGAAGAAGGAGATTAAGATGGGAAGAACACCAAGAGTGAAGAGGGAAATTATACTGGGAAGGAGAGCCCGAGTGAAGACGGAGATTAAACCTGGAAGGAGAGCAAGGCTGGAGAGGGAGATTAAACTGGGACAGAGAGCAAGAGTGAAGAGGGAGATTAAGATGGGAATAAGAGCCGAAGTGAAGAGGGGGATTAAAATGAGAAGGAGAGCCAGAGTGAAGAGGGGGATTAAACTGCAAAAAAGAGCAAGAGGGAAGCGTGAGATTAAGCTGGGAAGGGGAGCCAGAGTGAAGATGGAGATAAAACTGGGAAAGAGAGCCAGAGTGAAGACAGAGATTAAGATGGGAAAGAGAGCCAGAGTGAGAGGGAGATTAAGCTGGGAAGCAGAAGAAGAGTGAAGAGGGAGATTAAACTGGGAAGGAGAACAAGAGTGACGAGGGATATTAAGGTGGGAAATAGAGCCAACGTGAAGAGGGAGATTAAACTGGGAAGGAGACCAAGAGTGAAGAGGGATGTTAAAATGGGAAGTAGAGCCAACGTGTAGAGGGAGGTTGAACTGGGAAGGAGAGCAAGAGTGAAGAGAGAGATTAAGAGGGGGAAAAGAGCAAGAGTGAAGAGGGAGATTAAAATGGGAAGGAGAGCACGAGTGAAGAGGAAGATTAAGATGGGAAGAAGAAACAGAGTGAAGAGGGAGATTAAACTAGTAAGAAGACAAAGAGAGATTAAGATGGGAAGGCGATCAAGAGAGAAGAGGGAGAATAAATGCTAACAAGAGCAAGAGTGAAGATGGAGATTAAACTGGGAAGGAGGACAAGAGTGGAGAGGGGAATAAACTGGGAAGTAGAGCAAGAGTGGAGACAAAGATTAAGATGGGAAGTAGAGCAAGAGTGAAGAGGGAGATTAATATGGGAAGAAGAGCCAGAGTGAAGAGGGAGATTAAACTGGGAACGAGAGCAAGAGTGAAGAGGGAGATTAAGATGGGAAGTACACCAAGAGTGAAGAGGGTAATTAAACTGGGAAGGAGAGCCCGAGTGAAGAGGGAGATGAAACTGGGAAGGAGAGCAAGAGTGAAGAACGAGATTAAACTGGGAGGGAGAGCCCGAGTGAAGAGGAAGATTAAACTGGGAAGGAGAGCAAGAGTGAAGAGGGAGATTAAGATGGGAATAAGAGCAAGAGTGAAGAGAGAGATTAAGAGGGGAAAAAGAGCAAGAGTGAAGAGGGAGATTAAACTGAGAAGGAGAGCAAGAATGAAGAGCAAGATTAAAATGGGAAAAAGAGCCAGAGTGAAGAGTGAGATTAAAATGGGAAGGAGAGCACGAGTGAAGAGGAAGATTAAGATGGGAAGAAGAAACAGACTGAAGAGGGAGAAAAAGGTAGGAATGAGACCAAGAGTGAAGAGGGAGATTAAACTGGTAAGAAGACAAAGATTAAAGAGAGAGATTAAGATGGGAAGGAGATCAAGAGTGAAGAGGGAGATTAAACTGGTAAGAAGACCAAGAGAGATTAAGCTGGGAAGGCGATCAAGAGAGAAGAGGGAGATTAAAATGCGAACGAGAGCAAGAGTGAAGAGGGAGATTAAACTGGGAAGGAGACCAAGAGTGGCGAGGGGGATTAAACTGGGAAGTAGAGCAAGAGTGGAGAGGGAGATTAAGATGGGAAGTAGAGCAAGAGGGAAGAGGGAGATTAATATCGGAAGAAGAGCCAGAGTGAAGAGGGAGATTAAACTGGGACCGAGAGCAAGAGTGAAGAGGGAGATTAAGATGGGAAGCACACCAAGAGTGAAGAGGGTAATTAAACTGGGAAGGAGAGCCCGAGTGAAGAGGGAGATTAAACTGGGAAGGAGAGCAAGAGTGAAGAACGAGATTAAACTGGGAGGGAGTGCCCGAGTGAAGAGGAAGATTAACCTGGGAAGGAGAGCAAAAGTGAAGAGGGAGATTAAGATGGGAATAAGAGCAAGAGTGAAGAGAGAGATTAAGAGGGGAAAAAGAGCAAGAGTGAAGAGGGAGATTAAACTGAGAAGGAGAGCAAGAATGAAGAGCAAGATTAAAATGGGAAAAAGAGCCAGAGTGAAGAGGGAGATTAAAATGGGAAGGAGAGCACGAGTGAAGAGGAAGATTAAGATGGGAAGAAGAAACAGAGTGAAGAGGGAGAAAAAGGTAGGAATGAGACCAAGAGTGAAGAGGGAGATTAAACTGGTAAGAAGACAAAGATTAAAGAGAGAGATTAAGCTGGGAAGGAGATCAAGAGTGAAGAGGGAGATTAAACTGGTAAGAAGACCAAGAGAGATTAAGCTGGGAAGGCGATCAAGAGAGAAGAGGGAGATTAAAATGCGAACGAGAGCAAGAGTGAAGAGGGAAATTAAACTGGGAAGGAGACCAAGAGTGGCGAGGGGCTTTAAACTGGGAAGTAGAGCAAGAGTGGAGAGGGAGATTAAGATGGGAAGTAGAGCAAGAGGGAAGAGGGAGATTAATATGGGAAGAAGAGCCAGAGTGAAGAGGGAGATTAAACTGGGAACGAGAGCAAGAGTGAAGAGGGAGATTAAGATGGGAAGCACACCAAGAGTGAAGAGGGTAATTAAACTGGGAAGGAGAGCCCGAGTGAAGAGGTAGATTAAACTGGGAAGGAGAGCAAGAGTGAAGAGGGAGATTAAGATGGGAATAAGAGCCAGAGTGAAGAGGGAGATTAAGTTGGGAAGAAGAGAAAGTGTGAAGAACGAGATTAAACTGGGAAGGAGAGCCCAAGTGAAGAGGGAGATTAAAATGAGAAGGAGAGCAAGAGTGAAGAGGGGGATTAAACTGTAAAAAAGAGCAAGAGGCAAGCGTGAGATTAAAATGGGAAGGGGAGCCAGAGTGAAGAGGGAGATAAAACTGGGAAAGAGAGCCAGAGTGAAGAGGGAGATTAAGATGGAAAAGAGAGCCAGAGTGAGAGGGAGATTAAGCTGGGAAGCAGAAGAAGAATGAAGAGGGAGATCAAACTGGGAAGGAGAACAAGAATGACGAGGGATATTAAGGTGGGAAGTAGAGCCAACGTGTAGAGGGAGGTTAAACTGGGAAGGAGACCAAGAGTGAAGAGGGATGTTAATATGGGAAGTAGAGCCAACGTGTAGAGGGAGGTTAAACTGGGAAGGAGAGCAAGAGTGAAGAGAGAGATTAAGAGGGGAAAAAGAGCAAGAGTGAAGAGGGAGATTAAACTGGGAAGGAGAGCAAGAGTGAAGAGGGAGATTAAGATGGGAAAAAGAGCCAGAGTGAAGAGGGGGATTAAAATGGGAAGGAGAGCACGAGTGAAGAGGGAGATTAAGATGAGAAGGAGAGCAAGAGTGAAGAGGGAGATTAAACTGCAAAGGAGAGCAAGAAGGAAGCGTATGATTAAACTGGGAAGGGGAGCCAGAGTGAGGAGGGAGATAAAACTGCAAAAAAGAGCAAGAGGGAAGCGTGAGATTAAGCTGGGAAGGGGAGCCAGAGTGAAGATGGAGATAAACCTGGGAAAGAGAGCCAGAGTGAAGACAGAGATTAAGATGGGAAAGAGAGCCAGAGTGAGAGGGAGATTAAGCTGGGAAGCAGAAGAAGAGTGAAGGAGGAGATTAAACTGGGAAGGAGAACAAGAGTGACGAGGGATATTAAGGTGGGAAATAGAGCCAGCGTGAAGAGGGAGATTAAACTGGGAAGGAGACCAAGAGTGAAGAGGGATGTTAAAATGGGAAGTAGAGCCAACGTGTAGAGGGAGGGTAAACTGGGAAGGAGAGCAAGAGTGAAGAGAGAGATTAAGAGGGGGAAAAGAGCAAGAGTGAAGAGGGAGATTAAACTGGGAAGGGGAGCAAGAGTGAAGAGGAAGATTAAAATGGGAAAAAGAGCCAGAGTGAAGAGGGAGATTAAAATGGGAAGGAGAGCACGAGTGAAGAGGAAGATTAAGATGGGAAGAAGAAACAGAGTGAAGAGGGAGATAAAGGTAGGAATGAGACCAAGAGTGAAGAGGAAGATTAAACTGGTAAGAAGACAAAGAGAGATTAAGATGGGAAGGCGATCAAGAGAGAAGAGGGAGAATAAATGCTAACGAGAGCAAGAGTGAAGAGGGAGATTAAACTGGGAAGGAGAACAAGAGTGGAGAGGGGAATAAACTGGGAAGTAGAGCAAGAGTGGAGACAAAGATTAAGATGGGAAGTAGAGCAAGAGTGAAGAGGGAGATTAATATGGGAAGAAGAGCCAGAGTGAAGAGGGAGATTAAACTGGGAAGGTGATCAAGAGTGAAGAGAGATATTAAAACGGGAAAGAGAGTAAAAGTGAAGAGGGAGATTAACATGGGAAGGAGAGCAAGAATGAAGAGGGAGATTAAAATGGGAAGGAGAACAAGAGTGAAGAGGGAGATTAAGATGGGAAGGAGAGCAAGAATGAAGAGGGAGCTTAAGATGGGAAGGAGAGCCAATGTGTAGAGGGAGGTTAAACTGGGGAGGCAAACCACAGTGAAGAGGGAGATTAAACTGGGAAAGAGAGCAAGAGTGAAGAGGGAGACTAAAATGGGAAATAGAGCAAGAGTGAAGAGTTAGATTAAACTGGGAAGGAGACCAAGGGTGAAGAGGAAGATTAAAATGGGAAGTAGAGCCAGTGCAAAGACTGAGGTTAAACTGTGAAGGGGACCAAGAGTGAAGAGGGAGATTAAGATGGGAAGGGAAGCCAGAGTGAAGAGGGAGATTAAACTGGGAAGGTGATCAAGAGTGAAGAGAGATATTAAAACGGGAAAGAGAGCAAAAGTGAAAAGGGATATTAACATGGGAAGGAGAGTAAGAATGAAGAGGGAGATTAAAATGGGAAGGAGAACAAGAGTGAAGAGTGAGATTAAGATAGGAAGGAGAGCAAGAATGAAGAGGGAGCTTAAGATGGGAAGGAGAGCCAATGTGTAGAGGGAGGTTAAACTGGGGAGGCAAACCAGAGTGAAGAGGGAGATTAAACTGGGAAAGAGAGCAAGAGTGACGAGGGAGATTAAAATGGGAAATAGAGCCAGAGTGAAGAGGGAGATTAAACTGGGAAGAAGAGCAAGAGTGAAGAGGGACATTAAACTGGGAAGGAGACCAAGGGCGAAGAGTGAGATTAAAATGGGAAGTAGAGCCAGCGCAAAGACTGAGGTTAAACTGTGAAGGGGACCAAGAGTGAAGAGGGAGATTAAGCCGGGAAGGGGAGCCAGAGTGAAGAGGGAGATTAAACTGGGAAGGAGACCAAGAGTGAAGAGGGAGATTAAGATGGGAAAGAAAGCCAGAGTGAAGAGGCCGATTAAACTGGGAAGGTGATCAAGAGTGAAGAGAGATATTAAAACGGGAAAGAGAGCAAAAGTGAAGAGGCAGATTAAAATGGGAAGGAGAACAAGAGTGAAGAGGGATATTAAGATGGAAAGGAGAACAAGAGTGAATAGGGAGATTAAGATGGGAAGGAGAACAAGAGTGAAGAGGGAGATTAAGATGGGAAGGAGAGCAAGAATGAAGAGGGAGATTGAGATGGGAAGGAGAGCCAGAGTGAAGAGGGAGATTAAACTAGGGAGGAGAGCGAGAGTGAAGAGGGAGATTAAGCTGCAAAAGAGGACAAGTGTGAAGCGTGAGATTAAGCTGGGAAGGAGAGCCAGAGTGAAGGGGGAGGTTAAACTGAGGAGGCGAGCAAGAATGAAGAGGGAGATTTAACTGGGAAGGAGAGCAAGAGTGAAGAGGGAGATTAAAATGGGAAGGAGACCAAGGGTAAAGAGGGAGATTAAAATGGGAAGTAGAGCCAGCGCAAAGACTGAGGTTAAACTGTGAAGGGGACCAAGAGTGAAGAGGGAGATTAAGCTGGGAAGGGGAGCCAGAGTGAAGAGCGAGAGTAAACTGGGAAGGAGAGCAAGAGTGAAGAGGGAGATTAAAATGGGAAGGAGAGTAAGAGTGAAGAGGGAGATTAAAATGGGAAAGAGAGCCAGAATGAAGAGGGAGATTAAACTGGGAAGGAGAGCAAGAGTGAAGAGGGAGATTAAGATGGGAAGGAGAGCAAGAGTGAAGAGGGAGATTAAGATGGGAAGGAGATCAAGAATGAAGAGGGATCTTAAAATAGAAAGGAGATCAAGAGTGAAGAGGGAGATTACGATGGGAAGGAGAGCAAGACTGAAGAGGGAGATTACGATGGGAAGGCAAGAGTGAAGAAGGAGATTAAGATGGGAAGGAGCGCAAGAGTGAAGAGGAAGATTAAGAAGGGAAGAAGAACCAGAGTGAAGAGGGAGATAAAGATGGGAATGAGACCAAGATTGAAGAGGGAGATTAACCTGGGAAGGAGATCAAGAGTCAAGTGGGAGATTAAGCTGGGAAGGAGAGCAAGAGAGAAGAGGGAGATTAAAATGCAGAGCAGAGCAAGAGTGAAGAGGGAGATTAAACTGGGAAGGAGAGCAAGAGTGTAGAGGGAGATTAAGATGAGAAGGAACCGAGAGTGAAGAAGGAGATTAAGATGGGAAGTACATCAAGAGTGAAGAGGGAAATTAAACTGGGAAGGAGAGCCCGAGTGAAGACGGAGATTATACTGGGAAGGAGAGCAAGGGTGGAGAGGGAGATTAAACTGGGACGGAGAGCAAGAGTGAAGAGGGAGATTAAAATGGGAATAAAAGCCAGAGTGAAGAGGGAGATTAAGCTGGGAAGGAGAGAAAGTGTGAAGAACGAGATTAAACTGGGGAGGAGAGCCCAAGTGAAGAGGGAGATTAAAATGAGAAGGAGAGCAAGAGTGAAGAGGGAGATTAAACTGGGAAGGAGAGCAAGGGTGTAGAGGGAGATTAAAATGGGAAGGAGAACAAGAGTGAAGAGGGCAATTAAGATGGGAAGGAGAGCAAGAATGAAGAGGGTGATTAAACTGGGTAGGTGGCAAGAGTGAAGAGAGATATTAAAACGGGAACAAGAGCAAGAGTGAAGAGGCAGATTAGGCTGGGAAGGAGAGCCAGAGTGAAGAGGGAGATTAAACTGGCGAGGAGAGCCAGAGTGAAGAGGGAGATGAAACTGGGACAGAGAGCAAGAGTGAAGCAGGAGAATAAACTGGGAAGAAGAGCCAGAGTGAAGAGGGAGATTAAGATGGGAAGGATAGCAAGAGTGAAGAGGGAGATTAAAATGGGAAGGAGAGCAAGAGTAAAGAGGGAGATTAAAATGGGAAAGAGAGCCAGAGTGAAGAGGGAGATTAAACTGGGAAGGAGAGCGAGTGTGAAGAGGGAGATTAAGATGGGAAGGAGAGCAAGAGTGAAGAGGGGGATTAAGATGGGAAGGAGAGCAAGAATGAAGAGGGAGATTACGATGGGAACAAGAGCAAGAGTGAAGAGGGAGATTAAGATGGGAAGGAGAACAAGAATGAAGAGGGAGCTTAAAATAGAAAGGAGAGCAAGAGTGAAGAGGGAGATTACGATGGGAAGAAGAGCAAGAGGGAAGAGGGAGATTACGATGGGAATGAGAGCAAGAGTGAAGAGGGAGATTAAGATGGGAAGGAGAGCAAGAATGAAGAGGGAGTTTAAAATAGAAAGGAGAGCAAGAGTGAAGAGGGAGATTACGATGGGAAGGAGACCAAGATTGAAGAGGGAGATTACGACGGGAAGGAGAGCAAGAGTGAAGAGGGAAATTACGATGGGAAGGAGAGCAAGAGTGAAGAGGGAGATTACGATGGGAAGGAGAGCCAGAGTGAAGAGGGAGATTAAGATGGGAAGGAGAGCAAGAGTGAAGAGGGAGATTAAGATGGGAAGGAGAGCAAGAATGAAGAGGGATCTTAAAATAGAAAGGAGATCAAGAGTGAAGAGGGAGATTACGATGGGAAGGAGAGCAAGACTGAAGAGGGAGATTACGATGGAAAGGCAAGAGTGAAGAGGGAGATTAAGATGGGAAGGAGCGCAAGAGTGAAGAGGAAGAATAAGAAGGGAAGAAGAACCAGAGTGAAGAGGGAGATAAAGATGGGAATGAGACCAAGATTGAAGAGGGAGATTATCCTGGGAAGGAGATCAAGAGTCAAGAGGGAGATTAAGCTGGGAAGGAGAGCAAGAGAGAAGAGGGAGATTAAAATGCAGAGGAGAGCAAGAGTGAAGAGGGAGATTAAACTGGGAAGGAGAGCAAGAGTGTAGAGGGAGATTAAGATGGGAAGGAACCGAGAGTGAAGAAGGAGATTAAGATGGGAAGTACATCAAAAGTGACGAGGGAAATTAAACTGGGAAGGAGAGCCCGAGTGAAGACGGAGATCAAACTGGGACGGAGAGCAAGAGTGAAGAGGGAGATTAAGATGGGAATAAGAGCCAGAGTGAAGAGGGAGATTAAGCTGGGAAGGAGAGAAAGTGTGAAGAACGAGATTAAACTGGGAAGGAGAGCCAAAGTGAAGAGGGAGATTAAAATGAGAAGGAGAGCAAGAGTGAAGAGGGAGATTAAACTGGGAAGGAGTGCAAGAGTGTAGAGGGAGATTAAAATGGGAAGGTGAACAAGAGTGAAGAGGGAAATTAAGATGGGAAGGAGAGCAAGAATGAAGAGGGATCTTAAGAAGGGAAGGAGAGCAAGAGAGAAGAGGGAGATTAAAATGCAGAGGAGAGCAAGAGTGAAGAGGGAGATGAAACTGGGATGGAGAGCAAGAGAAAAGAGAGCGATTAAGATGGGAAGGAGAGAAAGAGTGAAGAGGTAGATTAAGGTGGGAAGGAGAGCACGAGTGAAGAGGGTGATTAAACTGGGTAGGTGAGCAAGAGTGAAGAGAGATATTAAAACGGGAACAAGAGCAAGAGTGAAGAGGCAGATTAGGCTGGGAAGGAGAGCCAGAGTGAAGAGGGAGATTAAACTGGCGAGGAGAGCCAGAGTGAAGAGGGAGATGAAACTGGGACAGAGAGCAAGAGTGAAGCAGGAGAATAAACTGGGAAGAAGAGCCAGAGTGAAGAGGGATATTAAGATGGGAAGGATAGCAAGGGTGAAGGGGGAGATTAAAATGGGAAGGAGAGCAAGAGTGAAGAGGGAGATTAAAATGGGAAAAAGAGCGAGAATGAAGAGGGAAATTAAACTGGGAAGGTGAGCAAGAGTGAAGAGGTATATTAAAATGGGAAAGAGACCCAGAGTGAAGAGGGAGATTAAGGTGGGAAGGAGAGCAAGAGTGGAGAGGGAGATTAAGATGAGAAGGAGAGCAAAAGTGAAGAGGGAGATCAAGATGGGAAGGAGAGCAAGAGTGAAGAGGGAGATTAAACTGGGAAGGAGAGCAAGAGTGTAGAGGGAGATTAAGATGAGAAGGAACCGAGAGTGAAGAAGGAGATTAAGATGGGAAGTACATCAAGAGTGAAGAGGGAAATTAAACTGGGAAGGAGAGCCCGAGTGAAGACGGAGATTATACTGGGAAGGAGAGCAAGGGTGGAGAGGGAGATTAAACTGGGACGGAGAGCAAGAGTGAAGAGGGAGATTAAGATGGGAATAAAAGCCAGAGTGAAGAGGGAGATTAAGCTGGGAAGGAGAGAAAGTGTGAAGAACTAGATTAAACTGGGGAGGAGAGCCCAAGTGAAGAGGGAGATTAAAATGAGAAGGAGAGCAAGAGTGAAGAGGGAGATTAAACTGGGAAAGAGAGCAAGAGTGTAGAGGGAGATTAAAATGGGAAGGAGAACAAGAGTGAAGAGGGAAATTAAGATGGGAAGGAGAGCAAGAATGAAGAGGGAGCTTAAGATGGGAAGGAGAGCCAGGGTGAAGAGGGCGATGAAACTGGGATGGAGAGCAAGAGAAAAGAGAGCGATTAAGATGGGAAGGAGAGAAAGAGTGAAGAGGGTGATTAAACTGGGTAGGTGAGCAAGAGTGAAGAGAGATATTAAAACGGGAACAAGAGCAAGAGTGAAGAGGCAGATTAGGCTGGGAAGGAGAGCCAGAGTGAAGAGGGAGATTAAACTGGCGAGGAGAGCCAGAGTGAAGAGGGAGATGAAACTGGGACAGAGAGCAAGAGTGAAGCAGGAGAATAAACTGGGAAGAAGAGCCAGAGTGAAGAGGGAGATTAAGATGGGAAGGATAGCAAGAGTGAAGAGGGAGATTAAAATGGGAAGGAGAACAAGAATGAAGAGGGAGCTTAAAATAGAAAGGAGAGCAAGAGTGAAGAGGGAGATTACGATGGGAAGAAGAGCAAGAGGGAAGACGGAGATTACGATGGGAATGAGAGCAAGAGTGAAGAGGGAGATTAAGATGGGAAGGAGAGCAAGAATGAAGAGGGAGTTTAAAATAGAAAGGAGAGCAAGAGTGAAGAGGGAGATTACGATGGGAAGGAGACCAAGATTGAAGAGGGAGATTACGACGGGAAGGAGAGCAAGAGTGAAGAGGGAAATTACGATGGGAAGGAGAGCAAGAGTGAAGAGGGAGATTACGATGGGAAGGAGAGCCAGAGTGAAGAGGGAGATTAAGATGGGAAGGAGAGCAAGAGTGAAGAGGGAGATTAAGATGGGAAGGAGAGCAAGAATGAAGAGGGATCTTAAAATAGAAAGGAGATCAAGAGTGAAGAGGGAGATTACGATGGGAAGGAGAGCAAGACTGAAGAGGGAGATTACGATGGGAAGGCAAGAGTGAAGAGGGAGATTAAGATGGGAAGGAGCGCAAGAGTGAAGAGGAAGATTAAGAAGGGAAGAAGAACCAGAGTGAAGAGGGAGATAAAGATGGGAATGAGACCAAGATTGAAGAGGGAGATTATCCTGGGAAGGAGATCAAGAGTCAAGAGGGAGATTAAGCTGGGAAGGAGAGCAAGAGAGAAGAGGGAGATTAAAATGCAGAGGAGAGCAAGAGTGAAGAGGGAGATTAAACTGGGAAGGAGAGCAAGAGTGTAGAGGGAGATTAAGATGGGAAGGAACCGAGAGTGAAGAAGGAGATTAAGATGGGAAGTACATCAAGAGTGAAGAGGGAAATTAAACTGGGAAGGAGAGCCCGAGTGAAGACGGAGATCAAACTGGGACGGAGAGCAAGAGTGAAGAGGGAGATTAAGATGGGAATAAGAGCCAGAGTGAAGAGGGAGAATAAGCTGGGAAGGAGAGAAAGTGTGAAGAACGAGATTAAACTGGGAAGGAGAGCCAAAGTGAAGAGGGAGATTAAAATGAGAAGGAGAGCAAGAGTGAAGAGGGAGATTAAACTGGGAAGGAGTGCAAGAGTGTAGAGGGAGATTAAAATGGGAAGGAGAACAAGAGTGAAGAGGGAAATTAAGATGGGAAGGAGAGCAAGAATGAAGAGGGATCTTAAGATGGGAAGGAGAGCCAGAGTGAAGAGGGAGATGAAACTGGGATGGAGAGCAAGAGAAAAGAGAGCGATTAAGATGGGAAGGAGAGAAAGAGTGAAGAGGTAGATTAAGGTGGGAAGGAGAGCACGAGTGAAGAGGGTGATTAAACTGGGTAGGTGAGCAAGAGTGAAGAGAGATATTAAAACGGGAACAAGAGCAAGAGTGAAGAGGCAGATTAGGCTGGGAAGGAGAGCCAGAGTGAAGAGGGAGATTAAACTGGCGAGGAGAGCCAGAGTGAAAAGGGAGATGAAACTGGGACAGAGAGCAAGAGTGAAGCAGGAGAATAAACTGGGAAGAAGAGCCAGAGTGAAGAGGGAGATTAAGATGGGAAGGATAGCAAGGGTGAAGAGGGAGATTAAAATGGGAAGGAGAGCAAGAGTGAAGAGGGAGATTAAAATGGGAAAAAGAGCCAGAATGAAGAGGGAAATTAAACTGGGAAGGTGAGCAAGAGTGAAGAGGTATATTAAAATGGGAAAGAGACCCAGAGTGAAGAGGGAGATTAAGATGGGAAGGAGAGCAAGAGTGAAGAGGGAGATTAAGATGAGAAGGAGAGCAAAAGTGAAGAGGGAGATCAAGATGGGAAGGAGCGCAAGAGTGAAGAGGAAGATTAAGAAGGGAAAATGAGCCAGAGTGAAGAGGGAAATTAAACTGAGAAGGTGAGCAAGAGTGAAGAGGTATATTAAAATTGGAAAGAGATCCCGAGTAAAGAGGGAGATTAAGCCGGGAAGGAGAGCAAGAGTGAAGAGGGAGATTAAGATTGGAAGGAGAGCAAAAGTGAAGAGGGAGATCAAGCTGGGAAGGAGAGCAAGAGTAAAGAGGGAGATTAAGATGGGAAGCAGCGCAAGAGTGAAGAGGAAGATTAGGAAGGGAAGAAGAACCAGAGTGAAGAGGGAGATAAAGATGGGAATGAGACCAAGATTGAAGAGGGAGATTAACCTGGGAAGGAGATCAAGAGTCAAGAGGGAGATTAAGCTGGGAAGGAGAGCAAGATTGAAGAGGGAGATTAAAATGCAGAGGAGAGCAAGAGTGAAGAGGGAGATTAAACTGGGAAGGAGAGCAAGAGTGTAGAGGGAGATTAAGATGGGAAGGAACCGAGAGTGAAGAAGGAGATTAAGATGGGAAGTACACCAAGAGTGAAGAGGGAAATTAAACTGGGAAGGAGAGCCCGAGTGAAGACCTAGATTAAACTGGGAAGGAGAGCTAGGGTGGAGAGGGAGATTAAACTGGGACGGAGAGCAAGAGTGAAGAGGGAGATTAAGATGGGAATAAGAGCCAGAGTGAAGAGGGAGATTAAGCTGCGAAGGAGAGAAAGTGTGAAGAACGAGATTAAACTGGGAAGGAGAGCCCACGTGAAGAGGGAGATTAAACTACAAAAAAGAGCAAGAGGGAAGTGTGAGATTAAGCTTGGAAGGGGAGCCAGAGTGAAGAGGGAGATAAAACTGGGAAAGAGAGCCAGAGTGAAGAGGGAGATTAAGATGGGAAAGAGAGCCAGAGTGAGAGGGAGATTAAGCTGGGAAGCAGAAGAAGAGTGAAGAGGGAGATTAAACTGGGAAGAACAAAAGTGACGAGGGATATTAAGGTGGGAAAAAGAGCCAGCGTGAAGAGGGAGATTAAACTGGGAAGGAGACCAAGAGTGAAGAGGGATGTTAAAATGGGAAGTAGAGCCAACGTCTTCTACTCATCGGCACACCCACTCCCTCCTTCCCTGCAGCTCTCTGGCCGGCCTCCCTTGGCCCCCTTCCTGCCCCTACCTGCAAGGCTAAAAACCTTGGGGTCATCTTCGACTCCACACTCTCCTTCTCTCCTCATATATCTGACGTCTCTAAGAAGTCACACTACCAGCTGCACCTCCTCAGAGGTATTCTTCCCTTCCTCTCCTTCCCCCAGAAGCTCACTGTCTCCCGAGCCCTGGTTCTCTCAAGGCTGGATTACTGTAACAGCCTCTATCTTAATCTGCCTGCCTCCACTCTCCGCCCTCTGCAATTTATCCAGAACAGAACTGCGAGACTTGTCCTTGGCCTCAAGCCCAGGGACCGTATCTCTCCAGGACTGAAATCTCTTCACTGGCTCCCAGTGGCTGCAAGGATTAAGTTCAAAACCCTCTGCATTGTCCACAAGGCCTTCTGGGGCCTGGGGCCTAAATACCTTCAACTCTCTCTTCCTAAATATCTTCCTTCACGAGCCCTTCGCTCATCCGTCTCCAACTCCCTCATGGTCAGCCGCTTCTCGAAGCAACGAGCTGGGGGTAGATCTCTCTCCACAGCAGGGGCCTCCCTCTGGAACAGCCTTCCTGCCTCCCTGAAACTTGAGGAGAACCATCTCCGGTTCCGGAAGCACCTCAAAACCTTCCTCTTCGCTTCTGCCTTCTCTCTCCCTCTCGCCTGCTAAACCTGCTTAACTCCCCACTGAAATTCTGCACTAAACCTGCATCTTGGCCACTCTCAGCGACCTCGGTCCAGGGCCCAGCCACTCTCCACTTGCACTGCCTCCCTGGCTCCCCCTGCACTGTGGGACTGTCACTGTATCCCTACAGCCCCCTTCCTAGCACTTGCTCTGCACTTACCTCGCACTTGCCACCAGCTGGCCCTTTTATTTATTATTTATTATTTTATTACTCTACTTACCGTGTACTGCACTTTCCGCCCCACCTCCTCCCCCTGCACTTTCTCCTTTTCCCCTTACCTCTGCACTTGCCCGATCTGAATGACACCTGGCCTAGTAGGATCGTTTGTCTGTCTTCCCCTTGTTTCCCTCCCTCCCTGCCTCGTCACGCCTTGAAACACTTGTGTATAGGCGCGTTACAAATACCATATCATATCATATCATATCATAACGTGTAGAGGGAGGTTGAACTGCGAAGGAGAGCAAGTGTGAAGAGAGAGATTAAGAGGGGAAAAAGAGCAAGAGTGAAGAGGGCGATAAAACTGGGAAAGAGAGCCAGAGTGAAGAGGGAGTTTAAGATGGGAAAGAGAGCCAGAGTGAGAGGGAGATTAAGCTGGGAAGCAGAAGAAGAGTGAAGAGGGAGATTAAACTGGGAAGGGGAACAAGAGTGACGAGGGATATTAAGGTGGCAAATAGAGCCAGCGTGAAGAGGGAGATTAAACTGGGAAGGAGACCAAGAGTGAAGAGGGATGTTAAAATGGGAAGTAGAGCCAACGTGTAGAGGGAGGTTAAACTGGGAAGGAGATCAAGAGTGAAGAGAGGGAAAATTAAGAGGGGAAAAAGAGCCAGAGTGAAAATGGAAATTAAAATGGGAGGGAGAGCACGAGTGAAGAGGAAGATTAAGATGGGAAGAAGAAACAGAGTGAAGTGGCAGATAAAGGTGGGAAGGAGATCAAGAGTGAAGAGGGAGATTAAACTGGTACGAAGACCAAGAGAGATTAAGCTGGGAAGGAGATCAAGAGAGAAGAGGGAGATTAAAATGCGAACGAGGGGAAGAGTGAAGAGGGAGATTAAACTGGGAAGGTGAGCAATAGTGAAGAGGTATATTAAAATGGGAAAGAGACCCAGAGTGAAGAGGGAGATTAAGATGGGAAGGAGAGCAAGAGTGAAGAGGGAGATTAACATGGGAAGGAGAGCAAGAGTGAAGAGGAAGATTAAGAAGGGAAGAAGAAACAGAGTGAAGAGGGAGATAAAGATGGGAATGAGACCAAGATTAAAGAGGGAGATTAAGCTGGGAAGGAGATCAAGAGTAAAGAGGGAGATTAAACTGGGAAGGAGACCAAGAGTCAAGAGGGAGATTAAACTGGGAAGGAGAGCAAGAGTGAAGAGGAAGA
Source organism: Ambystoma mexicanum (assembly GCF_040938575.1). NCBI lineage: Eukaryota > Metazoa > Chordata > Amphibia > Caudata > Ambystomatidae > Ambystoma > Ambystoma mexicanum. Next base: position 1,182,026,010 of record NC_090936.1, on the reverse strand, counting down.
TTAAACTGGGAAAGAGAATACGAGTGAAGAGGCAGATTACGATGGGCAGGAGAGCAAGAGTGAAGAGGGAGATTAAAATGGGAAGGAGACCCAGAGTGAAGAGGAAGATTAAGCTGGGAAGGAGAGCAAGAGTGAGAGGGAGATTAAGATGGGAAGGAGAGCAAAAGTGAAGAGGGGGATCAAGATGGGAAGGAGCACAAGAGTGAAGAGGAAGATTAAACTGGGAAGGAGAGCAAGAGTGTAGAGGGAGATTAAGATGGGAAGGAACCGAGAGTGAAGAAGGAGATTAAGATGGGAAGTACACCAAGAGTGAAGAGGGAAATTAAACTGGGAAGGAGAGCCCGAGTGAAGAACTAGATTAAACTGGGAAGGAGAGCTAGGGTGGAGAGGTAGATTAAACTGGGACGGAGAGCAAGAGTGAAGAGGGAGATTAAGATGGGAATAAGAGCCAGAGTGAAGAGGGAGATTAAGCTGGGAAGGAGAGAAAGTGTGAAGAACGAGATTAAAATGGGAAGGAGAGCCCACGTGAAGAGGGAGATTAAACTACAAAAAAGAGCAAGAGGGAAGTGTGAGATTAAGCTTGGAAGGGGAGCCAGAGTGAAGAGGGAGATAAAACTGGGAAAGAGAGCCAGAGTGAAGAGGGAGATTAAGATGGGAAAGAGAGCCAGAGTGAGAGGGAGATTAAGCTGGGAAGCAGAAGAAGAGTGAAGAGGGAGATTAAACTGGGAAGAACAAAAGTGACGAGGGATATTAAGGTGGGAAAAAGAGCCAGCGTGAAGAGGGAGATTAAACTGGGAAGGAGACCAAGAGTGAAGAGGGATGTTAAAATGGGAATTAGAGCCAACGTGTAGAGGGAGGTTAAACTGCGAAGGAGAGCAAGAGTGAAGAGAGAGATTAAGAGGGGAAAAAGAGCAAGAGTGAAGAGGGCGATAAAACTGGGAAAGAGAGCCAGAGTGAAGAGGGAGTTGAAGATGGGAAAGAGAGCCAGAGTGAGAGGGAGATTAAGCTGGGAAGCAGAAGAAGAGTGAAGAGGGAGATTAAACTGGGAAGGGGAACAAGAGTGATGAGGGATATTAAGGTGGCAAATAGAGCCAGCGTGAAGAGGGAGATTAAACTGGGAAGGAGACCAAGAGTGAAGAGGGATGTTAAAATGGGAAGTAGAGCCAACGTGTAGAGGGAGGTTAAACTGGGAAGGAGATCAAGAGTGAAGAGAGGGAAAATTAAGAGGGGAAAAAGAGCCAGAGTGAAAATGGAAATTAAAATGGGAAGGAGAGCACGAGTGAAGAGGAAGATTAAGATGGGAAGAAGAAACAGAGTGAAGTGGCAGATAAAGTTGGGAAGGAGATCAAGAGTGAAGAGGGAGATTAAACTGGTACGAAGACCAAGAGAGATTAAGCTGGGAAGGAGATCAAGAGAGAAGAGGGAGATTAAAATGCGAACGAGAGCAAGAGTGAAGAGGGAGAGTAAACTGGGAAGGTGAGCAATAGTGAAGAGGTATATTAAAATGGGAAAGAGACCCAGAGTGAAGAGGGAGATTAAGATGGGAAGGAGAGCAAGAGTGAAGAGGGAGATTAACATGGGAAGGAGAGCAAGAGTGAAGAGGAAGATTAAGAAGGGAAGAAGAAACAGAGTGAAGAGGGAGATAAAGATGGGAATGAGACCAAGATTAAAGAGGGAGATTAAGCTGGGCAGGAGAGCAAGAGTGACGAGGGAGATTAAAATGGGAAGGAGACCCAGAGTGAAGAGGAAGATTAAGCTGGGAAGGAGAGCAAGAGTGAGAGGGAGATTAAGATGGGAAGGAGAGCAAAAGTGAAGAGGGGGATCAAGATGGGAAGGAGCACAAGAGTGAAGAGGAAGATTAAGAAGGGAAGAAGAACCAGAGTGAAGAGTGAGATTAAACTGGGAAGGAGATCAGGAGTCAAGATGGAGATTAAACTGGGAAGGAGAGCAAGAGAGAAGAGGGAGTTTGAAATGCAGAGGCGAGCAAGAGTGAAGACGGATATTAAACTGGGAAGGAGAGCAAGAGTGTAGAGGGAGATTAAAATGGGAAGGAACCGAGAATGAAGAAGGAGATTAAGATGGGAAGAACACCAAGAGTGAAGAGGGAAATTATACTGGGAAGGAGAGCCCGAGTGAAGATGGAGATTAAACCTGGAAGGAGAGCAAGGCTGGAGAGGGAGATTAAACTGGGACAGAGAGCAAGAGTGAAGAGGGAGATTAAGATGGGAATAAGAGCCGAAGTGAAGAGGGGGATTAAAATGAGAAGGAGAGCCAGAGTGAAGAGGGAGATTAAACTGCAAAAAAGAGCAAGAGGGAAGCGTGAGATTAAGCTGGGAAGGGGAGCCAGAGTGAAGATGGAGATAAAACTGGGAAAGAGAGCCAGAGTGAAGACAGAGATTAAGATGGGAAAGAGAGCCAGAGTGAGAGGGAGATTAAGCTGGGAAGCAGAAGAAGAGTGAAGAGGGAGATTAAACTGGGAAGGAGAACAAGAGTGACGAGGGATATTAAGGTGGGAAATAGAGCCAGCGTGAAGAGGGAGATTAAACTGGGAAGGAGACCAAGAGTGAAGAGGGATGTTAAAATGGGAAGTAGAGCCAACGTGTAGAGGGAGGTTGAACTGGGAAGGAGAGCAAGAGTGAAGAGAGAGATTAAGAGGGGGAAAAGAGCAAGAGTGAAGAGGGAGATTAAAATGGGAAGGAGAGCACGAGTGAAGAGGAAGATTAAGATGGGAAGAAGAAACAGAGTGAAGAGGGAGATTAAACTAGTAAGAAGACAAAGAGAGATTAAGATGGGAAGGCGATCAAGAGAGAAGAGGGAGAATAAATGCTAACAAGAGCAAGAGTGAAGATGGAGATTAAACTGGGAAGGAGGACAAGAGTGGAGAGGGGAATAAACTGGGAAGTAGAGCAAGAGTGGAGACAAAGATTAAGATGGGAAGTAGAGCAAGAGTGAAGAGGGAGATTAATATGGGAAGAAGAGCCAGAGTGAAGAGGGAGATTAAACTGGGAACGAGAGCAAGAGTGAAGAGGGAGATTAAAATGGGAAGTACACCAAGAGTGAAGAGGGTAATTAAACTGGGAAGGAGAGCCCGAGTGAAGAGGGAGATGAAACTGGGAAGGAGAGCAAGAGTGAAGAACGAGATTAAACTGAGAGGGAGAGCCCGAGTGAAGAGGAAGATTAAACTGGGAAGGAGAGCAAGAGTGAAGAGGGAGATTAAGATGGGAATAAGAGCAAGAGTGAAGAGAGAGATTAAGAGGGGAAAAAGAGCAAGAGTGAAGAGGGAGATTAAACTGAGAAGGAGAGCAAGAATGAAGAGCAAGATTAAAATGGGAAAAAGAGCCAGAGTGAAGAGTGAGATTAAAATGGGAAGGAGAGCACGAGTGAAGAGGAAGATTAAGATGGGAAGAAGAAACAGACTGAAGAGGGAGAAAAAGGTAGGAATGAGACCAAGAGTGAAGAGGGAGATTAAACTGGTAAGAAGACAAAGATTAAAGAGAGAGATTAAGATGGGAAGGAGATCAAGAGTGAAGAGGGAGATTAAACTGGTAAAAAGACCAAGAGAGATTAAGCTGGGAAGGCGATCAAGAGAGAAGAGGGAGATTAAAATGCGAACGAGAGCAAGAGTGAAGAGGGAGATTAAACTGGGAAGGAGACCAAGAGTGGCGAGGGGGATTAAACTGGGAAGTAGAGCAAGAGTGTAGAGGGAGATTAAGATGGGAAGTAGAGCAAGAGGGAAGAGGGAGATTAATATCGGAAGAAGAGCCAGAGTGAAGAGGGAGATTAAACTGGGACCGAGAGCAAGAGTGAAGAGGGAGATTAAGATGGGAAGCACACCAAGAGTGAAGAGGGTAATTAAACTGGGAAGGAGAGCCCGAGTGAAGAGGGAGATTAAACTGGGAAGGAGAGCAAGAGTGAAGAACGAGATTAAACTGGGAGGGAGAGCCCGAGTGAAGAGGAAGATTAACCTGGGAAGGAGAGCAAAAGTGAAGAGGGAGATTAAGATGGGAATAAGAGCAAGAGTGAAGAGAGAGATTAAGAGGGGAAAAAGAGCAAGAGTGAAGAGGGAGATTAAACTGAGAAGGAGAGCAAGAATGAAGAGCAAGATTAAAATGGGAAAAAGAGCCAGAGTGAAGAGGGAGATTAAAATGGGAAGGAGAGCACGAGTGAAGAGGAAGATTAAGATGGGAAGAAGAAACAGAGTGAAGAGGGAGAAAAAGGTAGGAATGAGACCAAGAGTGAAGAGGGAGATTAAACTGGTAAGAAGACAAAGATTAAAGAGAGAGATTAAGCTGGGAAGGAGATCAAGAGTGAAGAGGGAGATTAAACTGGTAAGAAGACCAAGAGAGATTAAGCTGGGAAGGCGATCAAGAGAGAAGAGGGAGATTAAAATGCGAACGAGAGCAAGAGTGAAGAGGGAAATTAAACTGGGAAGGAGACCAAGAGTGGCGAGGGGCTTTAAACTGGGAAGTAGAGCAAGAGTGGAGAGGGAGATTAAGATGGGAAGTAGAGCAAGAGGGAAGAGGGAGATTAATATGGGAAGAAGAGCCAGAGTGAAGAGGGAGATTAAACTGGGAACGAGAGCAAGAGTGAAGAGGGAGATTAAGATGGGAAGCACACCAAGAGTGAAGAGGGTAATTAAACTGGGAAGGAGAGCCCGAGTGAAGAGGTAGATTAAACTGGGAAGGAGAGCAAGAGTGAAGAGGGAGATTAAGATGGGAATAAGAGCCAGAGTGAAGAGGGAGATTAAGTTGGGAAGAAGAGAAAGTGTGAAGAACGAGATTAAACTGGGAAGGAGAGCCCAAGTGAAGAGGGAGATTAAAATGAGAAGGAGAGCAAGAGTGAAGAGGGGGATTAAACTGTAAAAAAGAGCAAGAGGCAAGCGTGAGATTAAAATGGGAAGGGGAGCCAGAGTGAAGAGGGAGATAAAACTGGGAAAGAGAGCCAGAGTGAAGAGGGAGATTAAGATGGAAAAGAGAGCCAGAGTGAGAGGGAGATTAAGCTGGGAAGCAGAAGAAGAATGAAGAGGGAGATCAAACTGGGAAGGAGAACAAGAATGACGAGGGATATTAAGGTGGGAAGTAGAGCCAACGTGTAGAGGGAGGTTAAACTGGGAAGGAGACCAAGAGTGAAGAGGGATGTTAATATGGGAAGTAGAGCCAACGTGTAGAGGGAGGTTAAACTGGGAAGGAGAGCAAGAGTGAAGAGAGAGATTAAGAGGGGAAAAAGAGCAAGAGTGAAGAGGGAGATTAAACTGGGAAGGAGAGCAAGAGTGAAGAGGGAGATTAAGATGGGAAAAAGAGCCAGAGTGAAGAGGGGGATTAAAATGGGAAGGAGAGCACGAGTGAAGAGGGAGATTAAGATGAGAAGGAGAGCAAGAGTGAAGAGGGAGATTAAACTGCAAAGGAGAGCAAGAAGGAAGCGTATGATTAAACTGGGAAGGGGAGCCAGAGTGAGGAGGGAGATAAAACTGCAAAAAAGAGCAAGAGGGAAGCGTGAGATTAAGCTGGGAAGGGGAGCCAGAGTGAAGATGGAGATAAACCTGGGAAAGAGAGCCAGAGTGAAGACAGAGATTAAGATGGGAAAGAGAGCCAGAGTGAGAGGGAGATTAAGCTGGGAAGCAGAAGAAGAGTGAAGGAGGAGATTAAACTGGGAAGGAGAACAAGAGTGACGAGGGATATTAAGGTGGGAAATAGAGCCAGCGTGAAGAGGGAGATTAAACTGGGAAGGAGACCAAGAGTGAAGAGGGATGTTAAAATGGGAAGTAGAGCCAACGTGTAGAGGGAGGGTAAACTGGGAAGGAGAGCAAGAGTGAAGAGAGAGATTAAGAGGGGGAAAAGAGCAAGAGTGAAGAGGGAGATTAAACTGGGAAGGGGAGCAAGAGTGAAGAGGAAGATTAAAATGGGAAAAAGAGCCAGAGTGAAGAGGGAGATTAAAATGGGAAGGAGAGCACGAGTGAAGAGGAAGATTAAGATGGGAAGAAGAAACAGAGTGAAGAGGGAGATAAAGGTAGGAATGAGACCAAGAGTGAAGAGGAAGATTAAACTGGTAAGAAGACAAAGAGAGATTAAGATGGGAAGGCGATCAAGAGAGAAGAGGGAGAATAAATGCTAACGAGAGCAAGAGTGAAGAGGGAGATTAAACTGGGGAGGAGAACAAGAGTGGAGAGGGGAATAAACTGGGAAGTAGAGCAAGAGTGGAGACAAAGATTAAGATGGGAAGTAGAGCAAGAGTGAAGAGGGAGATTAATATGGGAAGAAGAGCCAGAGTGAAGAGGGAGATTAAACTGGGAACGAGAGCAAGAGTGAAGAGGGAGATTAAGATGGGAAGTACACCAAGAGTGAAGAGGGTAATTAAACTGGGAAGGAGAGCCCGAGTGAAGAGGGAGATGAAACTGGGAAGGAGAGCAAGAGTGAAGAACGAGATTAAACTGGGAGGGAGAGCCCGAGTGAAGAGGAAGATTAAACTGGGAAGGAGAGCAAGAGTGAAGAGGGAGATTAAGATGGGAATAAGAGCAAGAGTGAAGAGAGAGATTAAGAGGGGAAAAAGAGCAAGAGTGAAGAGTGAGATTAAACTGAGAAGGAGAGCAAGAATGAAGAGCAAGATTAAAATGGGAAAAAGAGCCAGAGTGAAGAGGGAGATTAAAATGGGAAGGAGATCACGAGTGAAGAGGAAGATTAAGATGGGAAGAAGAAACAGAGTGAAGAGGGAGAAAAAGGTAGGAATGAGACCAAGAGTGAAGAGGGAGATTAAACTGGTAAGAAGACAAAGATTAAAGAGAGAGATTAAGCTGGGAAGGAGATCAAGAGAGAAGAGGGAGAATAAAATGCGAACGAGAGCAAGAGTGAAGAGGGAGATTAAACTGGGAAGGAGACCAAGAGTAGCGAGGGGGATTAAACTGGGAAGTAGAGCAAGAGTGGAGAGGGAGATTAAGATGGGAGGTAGAGCAAGAGGGAAGAGGGAGATTAATATGGGAAGAAGAGCCCGAGTGAAGAGGGAGATTAAACTGGGAAGGAGAGCAAGAGTGAAGAACGAGATTAAACTGGAAGGAGAGCCCGAGTGAAGAGGAAGATTAAACTGGGAAGGAGAGCAAGAGTGAAGAGGGATGTTAATATGGGAAGTAGAGCAAGAGTGAAGAGGGAGATTAAACTGGGAAGGAGAGCAAGAGTGAAGAGGGAGATTAAGATGGGAAAAAGAGCCAGAGTGAAGAGTAGGATTAAAATGGGAAGGAGAGCACGAGTGAAGAGGGAGATTAAGATGAGAAGGAGAGCAAGAAGGAAGCGTATGATTAAACTGGGAAGGGGAGCCAGAGTGAGGAGGGAGATAAAACTGCAAAAAAGAGCAAGAGCGAAGCGTGAGATTAAGCTGGGAAGGGGAGCCAGAGTGAAGATGGAGATAAACCTGGGAAAGAGAGCCAGAGTGAAGACAGAGATTAAGATGGGAAAGAGAGCCAGAGTGAGAGGGAGATTAAGCTGGGAAGCAGAAGAAGAGTGAAGAGGGAGATTAAACTGGGAAGGAGAACAAGAGTGACGAGGGATATTAAGGTGGGAAATAGAGCCAGCGTGAAGAGGGAGATTAAACTGGGAAGGAGACCAAGAGTGAAGAGGGATGTTAAAATGGGAAGTAGAGCCAACGTGTAGAGGGAGGTTGAACTGGGAAGGAGAGCAAGAGTGAAGAGAGAGATTAAGAGGGGGAAAGAGCAAGAGTGAAGAGGGAGATTAAAATGGGAAGGAGAGCACGAGTGAAGAGGAAGATTAAGATGGGAAGAAGAAACAGAGTGAAGAGGGAGATTAAACTGGTAAGAAGACAAAGAGAGATTAAGATGGGAAGGCGATCAAGAGAGAAGAGGGAGAATAAATGCTAACAAGAGCAAGAGTGAAGAGGGAGATTAAACTGGGAAGGAGGACAAGAGTGGAGAGGGGAATAAACTGGGAAGTAGAGCAAGAGTGGAGACAAAGATTAAGATGGGAAGTAGAGCAAGAGTGAAGAGGGAGATTAATATGGGAAGAAGAGCCAGAGTGAAGAGGGAGATTAAACTGGGAACGAGAGCAAGAGTGAAGAGGGAGATTAAGATGGGAAGTACACCAAGAGTGAAGAGGGTAATTAAACTGGGAAGGAGAGCCCGAGTGAAGAGGGAGATGAAACTGGGAAGGAGAGCAAGAGTGAAGAACGAGATTAAACTGGGAGGGAGAGCCCGAGTGAAGAGGAAGATTAAACTGGGAAGGAGAGCAAGAGTGAAGAGGGAGATTAAGATGGGAATAAGAGCAAGAGTGAAGAGAGAGATTAAGAGGGGAAAAAGAGCAAGAGTGAAGAGGGAGATTAAACTGAGAAGGAGAGCAAGAATGAAGAGCAAGATTAAAATGGGAAAAAGAGCCAGAGTGAAGAGTGAGATTAAAATGGGAAGGAGAGCACGAGTGAAGAGGAAGATTAAGATGGGAAGAAGAAACAGACTGAAGAGGGAGAAAAAGGTAGGAATGAGACCAAGAGTGAAGAGGGAGATTAAACTGGTAAGAAGACAAAGATTAAAGAGAGAGATTAAGCTGGGAAGGAGATCAAGAGTGAAGAGGGAGATTAAACTGGTAAGAAGACCAAGAGAGATTAAGCTGGGAAGGCGATCAAGAGAGAAGAGGGAGATTAAAATGCGAACGAGAGCAAGAGTGAAGAGGGAGATTAAACTGGGAAGGAGACCAAGAGTGGCGAGGGGGATTAAACTGGGAAGTAGAGCAAGAGTGGAGAGGGAGATTAAGATGGGAAGTAGAGCAAGAGGGAAGAGGGAGATTAATATCGGAAGAAGAGCCAGAGTGAAGAGGGAGATTAAACTGGGACCGAGAGCAAGAGTGAAGAGGGAGATTAAGATGGGAAGCACACCAAGAGTGAAGAGGGTAATTAAACTGGGAAGGAGAGCCCGAGTGAAGAGGGAGATTAAACTGGGAAGGAGAGTAAGAGTGAAGAACGAGATTAAACTGGGAGGGAGAGCCCGAGTGAAGAGGAAGATTAACCTGGGAAGGAGAGCAAAAGTGAAGAGGGAGATTAAGATGGGAATAAGAGCAAGAGTGAAGAGAGAGATTAAGAGGGGAAAAAGAGCAAGAGTGAAGAGGGAGATTAAACTGAGAAGGAGAGCAAGAATGAAGAGCAAGATTAAAATGGGAAAAAGAGCCAGAGTGAAGAGTGAGATTAAAATGGGAAGGAGAGCACGAGTGAAGAGGAAGATTAAGATGGGAAGAAGAAACAGAGTGAAGAGGGAGAAAAAGGTAGGAATGAGACCAAGAGTGAAGAGGGAGATTAAACTGGTAAGAAGACAAAGATTAAAGAGAGAGATTAAGCTGGGAAGGAGATCAAGAGTGAAGAGGGAGATTAAACTGGTAAGAAGACCAAGAGAGATTAAGCTGGGAAGGCGATCAAGAGAGAAGAGGGAGATTAAAATGCGAACGAGAGCAAGAGTGAAGAGGGAAATTAAACTGGGAAGGAGACCAAGAGTGGCGAGGGGCTTTAAACTGGGAAGTAGAGCAAGAGTGGAGAGGGAGATTAAGATGGGAAGTAGAGCAAGAGGGAAGAGGGAGATTAATATGGGAAGAAGAGCCAGAGTGAAGAGGGAGATTAAACTGGGAACGAGAGCAAGAGTGAAGAGGGAGATTAAGATGGGAAGCACACCAAGAGTGAAGAGGGTAATTAAACTGGGAAGGAGAGCCCGAGTGAAGAGGTAGATTAAACTGGGAAGGAGAGCAAGAGTGAAGAGGGAGATTAAGATGGGAATAAGAGCCAGAGTGAAGAGGGAGATTAAGTTGGGAAGAAGAGAAAGTGTGAAGAACGAGATTAAACTGGGAAGGAGAGCCCAAGTGAAGAGGGAGATTAAAATGAGAAGGAGAGCAAGAGTGAAGAGGGGGATTAAACTGTAAAAAAGAGCAAGAGGCAAGCGTGAGATTAAAATGGGAAGGGGAGCCAGAGTGAAGAGGGAGATAAAACTGGGAAAGAGAGCCAGAGTGAAGAGGGAGATTAAGATGGAAAAGAGAGCCAGAGTGAGAGGGAGATTAAGCTGGGAAGCAGAAGAAGAATGAAGAGGGAGATCAAACTGGGAAGGAGAACAAGAATGACGAGGGATATTAAGGTGGGAAGTAGAGCCAACGTGTAGAGGGAGGTTAAACTGGGAAGGAGACCAAGAGTGAAGAGGGATGTTAATATGGGAAGTAGAGCCAACGTGTAGAGGGAGGTTAAACTGGGAAGGAGAGCAAGAGTGAAGAGAGAGATTAAGAGGGGAAAAAGAGCAAGAGTGAAGAGGGAGATTAAACTGGGAAGGAGAGCAAGAGTGAAGAGGGAGATTAAGATGGGAAAAAGAGCCAGAGTGAAGAGGGGGATTAAAATGGGAAGGAGAGCACGAGTGAAGAGGGAGATTAAGATGAGAAGGAGAGCAAGAGTGAAGAGGGAGATTAAACTGCAAAGGAGAGCAAGAAGGAAGCGTATGATTAAACTGGGAAGGGGAGCCAGAGTGAGGAGGGAGATAAAACTGCAAAAAAGAGCAAGAGGGAAGCGTGAGATTAAGCTGGGAAGGGGAGCCAGAGTGAAGATGGAGATAAACCTGGGAAAGAGAGCCAGAGTGAAGACAGAGATTAAGATGGGAAAGAGAGCCAGAGTGAGAGGGAGATTAAGCTGGGAAGCAGAAGAAGAGTGAAGGAGGAGATTAAACTGGGAAGGAGAACAAGAGTGACGAGGGATATTAAGGTGGGAAATAGAGCCAGCGTGAAGAGGGAGATTAAACTGGGAAGGAGACCAAGAGTGAAGAGGGATGTTAAAATGGGAAGTAGAGCCAACGTGTAGAGGGAGGGTAAACTGGGAAGGAGAGCAAGAGTGAAGAGAGAGATTAAGAGGGGGAAAAGAGCAAGAGTGAAGAGGGAGATTAAACTGGGAAGGGGAGCAAGAGTGAAGAGGAAGATTAAAATGGGAAAAAGAGCCAGAGTGAAGAGGGAGATTAAAATGGGAAGGAGAGCACGAGTGAAGAGGAAGATTAAGATGGGAAGAAGAAACAGAGTGAAGAGGGAGATAAAGGTAGGAATGAGACCAAGAGTGAAGAGGAAGATTAAACTGGTAAGAAGACAAAGAGAGATTAAGATGGGAAGGCGATCAAGAGAGAAGAGGGAGAATAAATGCTAACGAGAGCAAGAGTGAAGAGGGAGATTAAACTGGGGAGGAGAACAAGAGTGGAGAGGGGAATAAACTGGGAAGTAGAGCAAGAGTGGAGACAAAGATTAAGATGGGAAGTAGAGCAAGAGTGAAGAGGGAGATTAATATGGGAAGAAGAGCCAGAGTGAAGAGGGAGATTAAACTGGGAACGAGAGCAAGAGTGAAGAGGGAGATTAAGATGGGAAGTACACCAAGAGTGAAGAGGGTAATTAAACTGGGAAGGAGAGCCCGAGTGAAGAGGGAGATGAAACTGGGAAGGAGAGCAAGAGTGAAGAACGAGATTAAACTGGGAGGGAGAGCCCGAGTGAAGAGGAAGATTAAACTGGGAAGGAGAGCAAGAGTGAAGAGGGAGATTAAGATGGGAATAAGAGCAAGAGTGAAGAGAGAGATTAAGAGGGGAAAAAGAGCAAGAGTGAAGAGTGAGATTAAACTGAGAAGGAGAGCAAGAATGAAGAGCAAGATTAAAATGGGAAAAAGAGCCAGAGTGAAGAGGGAGATTAAAATGGGAAGGAGATCACGAGTGAAGAGGAAGATTAAGATGGGAAGAAGAAACAGAGTGAAGAGGGAGAAAAAGGTAGGAATGAGACCAAGAGTGAAGAGGGAGATTAAACTGGTAAGAAGACAAAGATTAAAGAGAGAGATTAAGCTGGGAAGGAGATCAAGAGTGAAGAGGGAGATTAAACTGGTAAGAAGACCAAGAGAGATTAAGCTGGGAAGGCGATCAAGAGAGAAGAGGGAGAATAAAATGCGAACGAGAGCAAGAGTGAAGAGGGAGATTAAACTGGGAAGGAGACCAAGAGTAGCGAGGGGGATTAAACTGGGAAGTAGAGCAAGAGTGGAGAGGGAGATTAAGATGGGAGGTAGAGCAAGAGGGAAGAGGGAGATTAATATGGGAAGAAGAGCCCGAGTGAAGAGGGAGATTAAACTGGGAAGGAGAGCAAGAGTGAAGAACGAGATTAAACTGGAAGGAGAGCCCGAGTGAAGAGGAAGATTAAACTGGGAAGGAGAGCAAGAGTGAAGAGGGATGTTAATATGGGAAGTAGAGCAAGAGTGAAGAGGGAGATTAAACTGGGAAGGAGAGCAAGAGTGAAGAGGGAGATTAAGATGGGAAAAAGAGCCAGAGTGAAGAGTAGGATTAAAATGGGAAGGAGAGCACGAGTGAAGAGGGAGATTAAGATGAGAAGGAGAGCAAGAGTGAAGAGGGAGATTAAACTGCAAAGGAGAGCAAGAAGGAAGCGTATGATTAAACTGGGAAGGGGAGCCAGAGTGAGGAGGGAGATAAAACTGCAAAAAAGAGCAAGAGCGAAGCGTGAGATTAAGCTGGGAAGGGGAGCCAGAGTGAAGATGGAGATAAACCTGGGAAAGAGAGCCAGAGTGAAGACAGAGATTAAGATGGGAAAGAGAGCCAGAGTGAGAGGGAGATTAAGCTGGGAAGCAGAAGAAGAGTGAAGAGGGAGATTAAACTGGGAAGGAGAACAAGAGTGACGAGGGATATTAAGGTGGGAAATAGAGCCAGCGTGAAGAGGGAGATTAAACTGGGAAGGAGACCAAGAGTGAAGAGGGATGTTAAAATGGGAAGTAGAGCCAACGTGTAGAGGGAGGTTGAACTGGGAAGGAGAGCAAGAGTGAAGAGAGAGATTAAGAGGGGGAAAGAGCAAGAGTGAAGAGGGAGATTAAAATGGGAAGGAGAGCACGAGTGAAGAGGAAGATTAAGATGGGAAGAAGAAACAGAGTGAAGAGGGAGATTAAACTGGTAAGAAGACAAAGAGAGATTAAGATGGGAAGGCGATCAAGAGAGAAGAGGGAGAATAAATGCTAACAAGAGCAAGAGTGAAGAGGGAGATTAAACTGGGAAGGAGGACAAGAGTGGAGAGGGGAATAAACTGGGAAGTAGAGCAAGAGTGGAGACAAAGATTAAGATGGGAAGTAGAGCAAGAGTGAAGAGGGAGATTAATATGGGAAGAAGAGCCAGAGTGAAGAGGGAGATTAAACTGGGAACGAGAGCAAGAGTGAAGAGGGAGATTAAGATGGGAAGTACACCAAGAGTGAAGAGGGTAATTAAACTGGGAAGGAGAGCCCGAGTGAAGAGGGAGATGAAACTGGGAAGGAGAGCAAGAGTGAAGAACGCGATTAAACTGGGAGGGAGAGCCCGAGTGAAGAGGAAGATTAAACTGGGAAGGAGAGCAAGAGTGAAGAGGGAGATTAAGATGGGAATAAGAGCAAGAGTGAAGAGAGAGATTAAGAGGGGAAAAAGAGCAAGAGTGAAGAGGGAGATTAAACTGAGAAGGAGAGCAAGAATGAAGAGCAAGATTAAAATGGGAAAAAGAGCCAGAGTGAAGAGTGAGATTAAAATGGGAAGGAGAGCACGAGTGAAGAGGAAGATTAAGATGGGAAGAAGAAACAGACTGAAGAGGGAGAAAAAGGTAGGAATGAGACCAAGAGTGAAGAGGGAGATTAAACTGGTAAGAAGACAAAGATTAAAGAGAGAGATTAAGCTGGGAAGGAGATCAAGAGTGAAGAGGGAGATTAAACTGGTAAGAAGACCAAGAGAGATTAAGCTGGGAAGGCGATCAAGAGAGAAGAGGGAGATTAAAATGCGAACGAGAGCAAGAGTGAAGAGGGAGATTAAACTGGGAAGGAGACCAAGAGTGGCGAGGGGGATTAAACTGGGAAGTAGAGCAAGAGTGGAGAGGGAGATTAAGATGGGAAGTAGAGCAAGAGGGAAGAGGGAGATTAATATGGGAAGAAGAGCCAGAGTGAAGAGGGATATTAAACTGGGACCGAGAGCAAGAGTGAAGAGGGAGATTAAGATGGGAAGCACACCAAGAGTGAAGAGGGTAATTAAACTGGGAAGGAGAGCCCGAGTGAAGAGGGAGATTAAACTGGGAAGGAGAGCAAGAGTGAAGAACGAGATTAAACTGGGAGGGAGAGCCCGAGTGAAGAGGAAGATTAAACTGGGAAGGAGAGCAAGAGTGAAGAGGGAGATTAAGATGGGAATAAGAGCAAGAGTGAAGAGAGAGATTAAGAGGGGAAAAAGAGCAAGAGTGAAGAGGGAGATTAAACTGAGAAGGAGAGCAAGAATGAAGAGCAAGATTAAAATGGGAAAAAGAGCCAGAGTGAAGAGGGAGATTAAAATGGGAAGGAGAGCACGAGTGAAGAGGAAGATTAAGATGGGAAGAAGAAACAGAGTGAAGAGGGAGAAAAAGGTAGGAATGAGACCCAGAGTGAAGAGGGAGATTAAACTGGTAAGAAGACAAAGATTAAAGAGAGAGATTAAGCTGGGAAGGAGATCAAGAGTGAAGAGGGAGATTAAACTGGTAAGAAGACCAAGAGAGATTAAGCTGGGAAGGCGATCAAGAGAGAAGAGGGAGATTAAAATGCGAACGAGAGCAAGAGTGAAGAGGGAGATTAAACTGGGAAGGAGACCAAGAGTGGCGAGGGGGATTAAACTGGGAAGTAGAGCAAGAGTGGAGAGGGAGATTAAGATGGGAAGTAGAGCAAGAGGGAAGAGGGAGATTAATATGGGAAGAAGAGCCAGAGTGAAGAGGGAGATTAAACTGGGACCGAGAGCAAGAGTGAAGAGGGAGATTAAGATGGGAAGCACACCAAGAGTGAAGAGGGTAATTAAACTGGGAAGGAGAGCCCGAGTGAAGAGGGAGATTAAACTGGGAAGGAGAGCAAGAGTGAAGAACGAGATTAAACTGGGAGGGAGAGCCCGAGTGAAGAGGAAGATTAAACTGGGAAGGAGAGCAAGAGTGAAGAGGGAGATTAAGATGGGAATAAGAGCAAGAGTGAAGAGAGAGATTAAGAGGGGAAAAAGAGCAAGAGTGAAGAGGGAGATTAAATTGAGAAGGAGAGCAAGAATGAAGAGCAAGATTAAAATGGGAAAAAGAGCCAGAGTGAAGAGGGAGATTAAAATGGGAAGGAGAGCACGAGTGAAGAGGAAGATTAAGATGGGAAGAAGAAACAGAGTGAAGAGGGAGAAAAAGGTAGGAATGAGACCAAGAGTGAAGAGGGAGATTAAACTGGTAAGAAGACAAAGATTAAAGAGAGAGATTAAGCTGGGAAGGAGATCAAGAGTGAAGAGGGAGATTAAACTGGTAAGAAGACCAAGAGAGATTAAGCTGGGAAGGCGATCAAGAGAGAAGAGGGAGATTAAAATGCGAACGAGAGCAAGAGTGAAGAGGGAGATTAAACTGGGAAGGAGACCAAGAGTGGCGAGGGGCTTTAAACTGGGAAGT
Source organism: Ambystoma mexicanum (assembly GCF_040938575.1). Classification (NCBI taxonomy): domain Eukaryota; kingdom Metazoa; phylum Chordata; class Amphibia; order Caudata; family Ambystomatidae; genus Ambystoma; species Ambystoma mexicanum. The sequence goes on along the minus strand of NC_090936.1, from coordinate 1,182,010,597 downwards.
AGAGCCAGAGTGGAGAGGGAGATTAAGATGGGAAGTAGAGCAAGAGGGAAGAGGGAGATTAATATGGGAAGAAGAGCCAGAGTGAAGAGGGAGATTAAACTGGGAACGAGAGCAAGAGTGAAGAGGGAGATTAAGATGGGAAGCACACCAAGAGTGAAGAGGGTAATTAAACTGGGAAGGAGAGCCCGAGTGAAGAGGTAGATTAAACTGGGAAGGAGAGCAAGAGTGAAGAGGGAGATTAAGATGGGAATAAGAGCCAGAGTGAAGAGGGAGATTAAGTTGGGAAGAAGAGAAAGTGTGAATAACGAGATTAAACTGGGAAGGAGAGCCCAAGTGAAGAGGGAGATAAAACTGGGAAAGAGAGCCAGAGTGAAGAGGGAGATTAAGATGGAAAAGAGAGCCAGAGTGAGAGGGAGATTAAGCTGGGAAGCAGAAGAAGAATGAAGAGGGAGATCAAACTGGGAAGGAGAACAAGAATGACGAGGGATATTAAGGTGGGAAGTAGAGCCAACGTGTAGAGGGAGGTTAAACTGGGAAGGAGACCAAGAGTGAAAAGGGATGTTAATATGGGAAGTAGAGCCAACGTGTAGAGGGAGGTTAAACTGGGAAGGAGAGCAAGAGTGAAGAGAGAGATTAAGAGGGGAAAAAGAGCAAGAGTGAAGAGGGGGATTAAAATGGGAAGGAGAGCACGAGTGAAGAGGGAGATTAAGATGAGAAGGAGAGCAAGAGTGAAGAGGGAGATTAAACTGCAAAGGAGAGCAAGAAGGAAGCGTATGATTAAACTGGGAAGGGGAGCCAGAGTGAGGAGGGAGATAAAACTGCAAAAAAGAGCAAGAGGGAAGCGTGAGATTAAGCTGGGAAGGGGAGCCAGAGTGAAGATGGAGATAAACCTGGGAAAGAGAGCCAGAGTGAAGACAGAGATTAAGATGGGAAAGAGAGCCAGAGTGAGAGGGAGATTAAGCTGGGAAGCAGAAGAAGAGTGAAGGAGGAGATTAAACTGGGAAGGAGAACAAGAGTGACAAGGGATATTAAGGTGGGAAATAGAGCCAGCGTGAAGAGGGAGATTAAACTGGGAAGGAGACCAAGAGTGAAGAGGGATGTTAAAATGGGAAGTAGAGCCAACGTGTAGAGGGAGGGTAAACTGGGAAGGAGAGCAAGAGTGAAGAGAGAGATTAAGAGGGGGAAAAGAGCAAGAGTGAAGAGGGAGATTAAACTGGGAAGGGGAGCAAGAGTGAAGAGGAAGATTAAAATGGGAAAAAGAGCCAGAGTGAAGAGGGAGATTAAAATGGGAAGGAGAGCACGAGTGAAGAGGAAGATTAAGATGGGAAGAAGAAACAGAGTGAAGAGGGAGATAAAGGTAGGAATGAGACCAAGAGTGAAGAGGAAGATTAAACTGGTAAGAAGACAAAGAGAGATTAAGATGGGAAGGCGATCAAGAGAGAAGAGGGAAAATAAATGCTAACGAGAGCAAGAGTGAAGAGGGAGATTAAACTGGGAAGGAGAACAAGAGTGGAGAGGGGAATAAACTGGGAAGTAGAGCAAGAGTGGAGACAAAGATTAAGATGGGAAGTAGAGCAAGAGTGAAGAGGGAGATTAATATGGGAAGAAGAGCCAGAGTGAAGAGGGAGATTAAACTGGGAACGAGAGCAAGAGTGAAGAGGGAGATTAAGATGGGAAGTACACCAAGAGTGAAGAGGGTAATTAAACTGGGAAGGAGAGCAAGAGTGAAGAACGAGATTAAACTGGGAGGGAGAGCCCGAGTGAAGAGGAAGATTAAACTGGGAAGGAGAGCAAGAGTGAAGAGGGAGATTAAGATGGGAATAAGAGCAAGAGTGAAGAGAGAGATTAAGAGGGGAAAAAGAGCAAGAGTGAAGAGTGAGATTAAACTGAGAAGGAGAGCAAGAATGAAGAGCAAGATTAAAATGGGGAAAAGAGCCAGAGTGAAGAGGGAGATTAAAATGGGAAGGAGATCACGAGTGAAGAGGAAGATTAAGATGGGAAGAAGAAACAGAGTGAAGAGGGAGAAAAAGGTAGGAATGAGACCACGAGTGAAGAGGGAGATTAAACTGGTAAGAAGACAAAGATTAAAGAGAGAGATTAAGCTGGGAAGGAGATCAAGAGTGAAGAGGGAGATTAAACTGGTAAGAAGACCAAGTGAGATTAAGCTGGGAAGGCGATCAAGAGAGAAGAGGGAGATTAAAATGCGAACGAGAGCAAGAGTGAAGAGGGAGATTAAACTGGGAAGGAGACCAAGAGTGGCGAGGGGGATTAAACTGGGAAGTAGAGCAAGAGTGGAGAGGGAGATTAAGATGGGAGGTAGAGCAAGAGGGAAGAGGGAGATTAATATGGGAAGAAGAGCCCAAGTGAAGAGGGAGATTAAACTGGGAAGGAGAGCAAGAGTGAAGAACGAGATTAAACTGGAAGGAGAGCCCGAGTGAAGAGGAAGATTAAACTGGGAAGGAGAGCAAGAGTGAAGAGGGATGTTAATATGGGAAGTAGAGCCAACGTGTAGAGGGAGGTTAAACTGGGAAGGAGAGCAAGAGTGAAGAGAGAGATTAAGAGGGGAAAAAGAGCAAGAGTGAAGAGGGAGATTAAACTGGGAAGGAGAGCAAGAGTGAAGAGGGAGATTAAGATGGGAAAAAGAGCCAGAGTGAAGAGGGGGATTAAAATGGGAAGGAGAGCACGAGTGAAGAGGGAGATTAAGATGAGAAGGAGAGCAAGAGTGAAGAGGGAGATTAAACTGCAAAGGAGAGCAAGAAGGAAGCGTATGATTAAACTGGGAAGGGGAGCCAGAGTGAGGAGGGAGATAAAACTGCAAAAAAGAGCAAGAGGGAAGCGTGAGATTAAGCTGGGAAGGGGAGCCAGAGTGAAGATGGAGATAAACCTGGGAAAGAGAGCCAGAGTGAAGACAGAGATTAAGATGGGAAAGAGAGCCAGAGTGAGAGGGAGATTAAGCTGGGAAGCAGAAGAAGAGTGAAGAGGGAGATTAAACTGGGAAGGAGAACAAGAGTGACGAGGGATATTAAGGTGGGAAATAGAGCCAGCGTGAAGAGGGAGATTAAACTGGGAAGGAGACCAAGAGTGAAGAGGGATGTTAAAATGGGAAGTAGAGCCAACGTGTAGAGGGAGGTTGAACTGGGAAGGAGAGCAAGAGTGAAGAGAGAGATTAAGAGGGGGGAAAAGAGCAAGAGTGAAGAGGGAGATTAAAATGGGAAGGAGAGCACGAGTGAAGAGGAAGATTAAGATGGGAAGAAGAAACAGAGTGAAGAGGGAGATTAAACTGGTAAGAAGACAAAGAGAGATTAAGATGGGAAGGCGATCAAGAGAGAAGAGGGAGAATAAATGCTAACAAGAGCAAGAGTGAAGAGGGAGATTAAACTGGGAAGGAGGACAAGAGTGGAGAGGGGAATAAACTGGGAAGTAGAGCAAGAGTGGAGACAAAGATTAAGATGGGAAGTAGAGCAAGAGTGAAGAGGGAGATTAATATGGGAAGAAGAGCCAGAGTGAAGAGGGAGATTAAACTGGGAACGAGAGCAAGAGTGAAGAGGGAGATTAAGATGGGAAGTACATCAAGAGTGAAGAGGGTAATTAAACTGGGAAGGAGAGCCCGAGTGAAGAGGGAGATGAAACTGGGAAGGAGAGCAAGAGTGAAGAACGAGATTAAACTGGGAGGGAGAGCCCGAGTGAAGAGGAAGATTAAACTGGGAGGGAGAGCAAGAGTGAAGAGGGAGATTAAGATGGGAATAAGAGCAAGAGTGAAGAGAGAGATTAAGAGGGGAAAAAGAGCAAGAGTGAAGAGGGAGATTAAACTGAGAAGGAGAGCAAGAATGAAGAGCAAGATTAAAATGGGAAAAAGAGCCAGAGTGAAGAGTGAGATTAAAATGGGAAGGAGAGCACGAGTGAAGAGGAAGATTAAGATGGGAAGAAGAAACAGACTGAAGAGGGAGAAAAAGGTAGGAATGAGACCAAGAGTGAAGAGGGAGATTAAACTGGTAAGAAGTCAAAGATTAAAGAGAGAGATTAAGCTGGGAAGGAGATCAAGAGTGAAGAGGGAGATTAAACTGGTAAGAAGACCAAGAGAGATTAAGCTGGGAAGGCGATCAAGAGAGAAGAGGGAGATTAAAATGCGAACGAGAGCAAGAGTGAAGAGGGAGATTAAACTGGGAAGGAGACCAAGAGTGGCGAGGGGGATTAAACTGGGAAGTAGAGCAAGATTGGAGAGGGAGATTAAGATGGGAAGTAGAGCAAGAGGGAAGAGGGAGATTAATATGGGAAGAAGAGCCAGAGTGAAGAGGGAGATTAAACTGGGACCGAGAGCAAGAGTGAAGAGGGAGATTAAGATGGGAAGCACACCAAGAGTGAAGAGGGTAATTAAACTGGGAAGGAGAGCCCGAGTGAAGAGGGAGATTAAACTGGGAAGGAGAGCAAGAGTGAAGAACGAGATTAAACTGGGAGGGAGAGCCCGAGTGAAGAGGAAGATTAAACTGGGAAGGAGAGCAAGAGTGAAGAGGGAGATTAAGATGGGAATAAGAGCAAGAGTGAAGAGAGAGATTAAGAGGGGAAAAAGAGCAAGAGTGAAGAGGGAGATTAAACTGAGAAGGAGAGCAAGAATGAAGAGCAAGATTAAAATGGGAAAAAGAGCCAGAGTGAAGAGGGAGATTAAAATGGGAAGGAGAGCACGAGTGAAGAGGAAGATTAAGATGGGAAGAAGAAACAGAGTGAAGAGGGAGAAAAAGGTAGGAATGAGACCAAGAGTGAAGAGGGAGATTAAACTGGTAAGAAGACAAAGATTAAAGAGAGAGATTAAGCTGGGAAGGAGATCAAGAGTGAAGAGGGAGATTAAACTGGTAAGAAGACCAAGAGAGATTAAGCTGGGAAGGCGATCAAGAGAGAAGAGGGAGATTAAAATGCGAACGAGAGCAAGAGTGAAGAGGGAGATTAAACTGGGAAGGAGACCAAGAGTGGCGAGGGGCTTTAAACTGGGAAGTAGAGCAAGAGTGGAGAGGGAGATTAAGATGGGAAGTAGAGCAAGAGGGAAGAGGGAGATTAATATGGGAAGAAGAGCCAGAGTGAAGAGGGAGATTAAACTGGGAACGAGAGCAAGAGTGAAGAGGGAGATTAAGATGGGAAGCACACCAAGAGTGAAGAGGGTAATTAAACTGGGAAGGAGAGCCCGAGTGAAGAGGGAGATTAAACTGGGAAGGAGAGCAAGAGTGAAGAGGGAGATTAAGATGGGAATAAGAGCCAGAGTGAAGAGGGAGATTAAGTTGGGAAGAAGAGAAAGTGTGAAGAACGAGATTAAACTGGGAAGGAGAGCCCAAGTGAAGAGGGAGATTAAAATGAGAAGGAGAGCAAGAGTGAAGAGGGGGATTAAACTGTAAAAAAGAGCAAGAGGCAAGCGTGAGATTAAAATGGGAAGGGGAGCCAGAGTGAAGAGGGAGATAAAACTGGGAAAGAGAGCCAGAGTGAAGAGGGAGATTAAGATGGAAAAGAGAGCCAGAGTGAGAGGGAGATTAAGCTGGGAAGCAGAAGAAGAATGAAGAGGGAGATCAAACTGGGAAGGAGAACAAGAATGACGAGGGATATTAAGGTGGGAAGTAGAGCCAACGTGTAGAGGGAGGTTAAACTGGGAAGGAGACCAAGAGTGAAGAGGGATGTTAATATGGGAAGTAGAGCCAACGTGTAGAGGGAGGTTAAACTGGGAAGGAGAGCAAGAGTGAAGAGAGAGATTAAGAGGGGAAAAAGAGCAAGAGTGAAGAGGGAGATTAAACTGGGAAGGAGAGCAAGAGTGAAGAGGGAGATTAAGATGGGAAAAAGAGCCAGAGTGAAGAGGGGGATTAAAATGGGAAGGAGAGCACGAGTGAAGAGGGAGATTAAGATGAGAAGGAGAGCAAGAGTGAAGAGGGAGATTAAACTGCAAAGGAGAGCAAGAAGGAAGCGTATGATTAAACTGGGAAGGGGAGCCAGAGTGAGGAGGGAGATAAAACTGCAAAAAAGAGCAAGAGGGAAGCGTGAGATTAAGATGGGAAGGGGAGCCAGAGTGAAGATGGAGATAAACCTGGGAAAGAGAGCCAGAGTGAAGACAGAGATTAAGATGGGAAAGAGAGCCAGAGTGAGAGGGAGATTAAGCTGGGAAGCAGAAGAAGAGTGAAGGAGGAGATTAAACTGGGAAGGAGAACAAGAGTGACGAGGGATATTAAGGTGGGAAATAGAGCCAGCGTGAAGAGGGAGATTAAACTGGGAAGGAGACCAAGAGTGAAGAGGGATGTTAAAATGGGAAGTAGAGCCAACGTGTAGAGGGAGGGTAAACTGGGAAGGAGAGCAAGAGTGAAGAGAGAGATTAAGAGGGGGAAAAGAGCAAGAGTGAAGAGGGAGATTAAACTGGGAAGGGGAGCAAGAGTGAAGAGGAAGATTAAAATGGGAAAAAGAGCCAGAGTGAAGAGGGAGATTAAAATGGGAAGGAGAGCACGAGTGAAGAGGAAGATTAAGATGGGAAGAAGAAACAGAGTGAAGAGGGAGATAAAGGTAGGAATGAGACCAAGAGTGAAGAGGAAGATTAAACTGGTAAGAAGACAAAGAGAGATTAAGATGGGAAGGCGATCAAGAGAGAAGAGGGAGAATAAATGCTAACGAGAGCAAGAGTGAAGAGGGAGATTAAACTGGGAAGGAGAACAAGAGTGGAGAGGGGAATAAACGAGGAAGTAGAGCAAGAGTGGAGACAAAGATTAAGATGGGAAGTAGAGCAAGAGTGAAGAGGGAGATTAATATGGGAAGAAGAGCCAGAGTGAAGAGGGAGATTAAACTGGGAATGAGAGCAAGAGTGAAGAGGGAGATTAAGATGGGAAGTACACCAAGAGTGAAGAGGGTAATTAAACTGGGAAGGAGAGCCCGAGTGAAGAGGGAGATGAAACTGGGAAGGAGAGCAAGAGTGAAGAACGAGATTAAACTGGGAGGGAGAGCCCGAGTGAAGAGGAAGATTAAACTGGGAAGGAGAGCAAGAGTGAAGAGGGAGATTAAGATGGGAATAAGAGCAAGAGTGAAGAGAGAGATTAAGAGGGGAAAAAGAGCAAGAGTGAAGAGTGAGATTAAACTGAGAAGGAGAGCAAGAATGAAGAGCAAGATTAAAATGGGAAAAAGAGCCAGAGTGAAGAGGGAGATTAAAATGGGAAGGAGATCACGAGTGAAGAGGAAGATTAAGATGGGAAGAAGAAACAGAGTGAAGAGGGAGAAAAAGGTAGGAATGAGACCCAGAGTGAAGAGGGAGATTAAACTGGTAAGAAGACAAAGATTAAAGAGAGAGATTAAGCTGGGAAGGAGATCAAGAGTGAAGAGGGAGATTAAACTGGTAAGAAGACCAAGAGAGATTAAGCTGGGAAGGCGATCAAGAGAGAAGAGGGAGATTAAAATGCGAACGAGAGCAAGAGTGAAGAGGGAGATTAAACTGGGAAGGAGACCAAGAGTGGCGAGGGGGATTAAACTGGGAAGTAGAGCAAGAGTGGAGAGGGAGATTAAGATGGGAAGTAGAGCAAGAGGGAAGAGGGAGATTAATATGGGAAGAAGAGCCAGAGTGAAGAGGGAGATTAAACTGGGACCGAGAGCAAGAGTGAAGAGGGAGATTAAGATGGGAAGCACACCAAGAGTGAAGAGGGTAATTAAACTGGGAAGGAGAGCCCGAGTGAAGAGGGAGATTAAACTGGGAAGGAGAGCAAGAGTGAAGAACGAGATTAAACTGGGAGGGAGAGCCCGAGTGAAGAGGAAGATTAAACTGGGAAGGAGAGCAAGAGTGAAGAGGGAGATTAAGATGGGAATAAGAGCAAGAGTGAAGAGAGAGATTAAGAGGGGAAAAAGAGCAAGAGTGAAGAGGGAGATTAAATTGAGAAGGAGAGCAAGAATGAAGAGCAAGATTAAAATGGGAAAAAGAGCCAGAGTGAAGAGGGAGATTAAAATGGGAAGGAGAGCACGAGTGAAGAGGAAGATTAAGATGGGAAGAAGAAACAGAGTGAAGAGGGAGAAAAAGGTAGGAATGAGACCAAGAGTGAAGAGGGAGATTAAACTGGTAAGAAGACAAAGATTAAAGAGAGAGATTAAGCTGGGAAGGAGATCAAGAGTGAAGAGGGAGATTAAACTGGTAAGAAGACCAAGAGAGATTAAGCTGGGAAGGCGATCAAGAGAGAAGAGGGAGATTAAAATGCGAACGAGAGCAAGAGTGAAGAGGGAGATTAAACTGGGAAGGAGACCAAGAGTGGCGAGGGGCTTTAAACTGGGAAGTAGAGCCAGAGTGGAGAGGGAGATTAAGATGGGAAGTAGAGCAAGAGGGAAGAGGGAGATTAATATGGGAAGAAGAGCCAGAGTGAAGAGGGAGATTAAACTGGGAACGAGAGCAAGAGTGAAGAGGGAGATTAAGATGGGAAGCACACCAAGAGTGAAGAGGGTAATTAAACTGGGAAGGAGAGCCCGAGTGAAGAGGTAGATTAAACTGGGAAGGAGAGCAAGAGTGAAGAGGGAGATTAAGATGGGAATAAGAGCCAGAGTGAAGAGGGAGATTAAGTTGGGAAGAAGAGAAAGTGTGAATAACGAGATTAAACTGGGAAGGAGAGCCCAAGTGAAGAGGGAGATAAAACTGGGAAAGAGAGCCAGAGTGAAGAGGGAGATTAAGATGGAAAAGAGAGCCAGAGTGAGAGGGAGATTAAGCTGGGAAGCAGAAGAAGAATGAAGAGGGAGATCAAACTGGGAAGGAGAACAAGAATGACGAGGGATATTAAGGTGGGAAGTAGAGCCAACGTGTAGAGGGAGGTTAAACTGGGAAGGAGACCAAGAGTGAAAAGGGATGTTAATATGGGAAGTAGAGCCAACGTGTAGAGGGAGGTTAAACTGGGAAGGAGAGCAAGAGTGAAGAGAGAGATTAAGAGGGGAAAAAGAGCAAGAGTGAAGAGGGGGATTAAAATGGGAAGGAGAGCACGAGTGAAGAGGGAGATTAAGATGAGAAGGAGAGCAAGAGTGAAGAGGGAGATTAAACTGCAAAGGAGAGCAAGAAGGAAGCGTATGATTAAACTGGGAAGGGGAGCCAGAGTGAGGAGGGAGATAAAACTGCAAAAAAGAGCAAGAGGGAAGCGTGAGATTAAGCTGGGAAGGGGAGCCAGAGTGAAGATGGAGATAAACCTGGGAAAGAGAGCCAGAGTGAAGACAGAGATTAAGATGGGAAAGAGAGCCAGAGTGAGAGGGAGATTAAGCTGGGAAGCAGAAGAAGAGTGAAGGAGGAGATTAAACTGGGAAGGAGAACAAGAGTGACAAGGGATATTAAGGTGGGAAATAGAGCCAGCGTGAAGAGGGAGATTAAACTGGGAAGGAGACCAAGAGTGAAGAGGGATGTTAAAATGGGAAGTAGAGCCAACGTGTAGAGGGAGGGTAAACTGGGAAGGAGAGCAAGAGTGAAGAGAGAGATTAAGAGGGGGAAAAGAGCAAGAGTGAAGAGGGAGATTAAACTGGGAAGGGGAGCAAGAGTGAAGAGGAAGATTAAAATGGGAAAAAGAGCCAGAGTGAAGAGGGAGATTAAAATGGGAAGGAGAGCACGAGTGAAGAGGAAGATTAAGATGGGAAGAAGAAACAGAGTGAAGAGGGAGATAAAGGTAGGAATGAGACCAAGAGTGAAGAGGAAGATTAAACTGGTAAGAAGACAAAGAGAGATTAAGATGGGAAGGCGATCAAGAGAGAAGAGGGAAAATAAATGCTAACGAGAGCAAGAGTGAAGAGGGAGATTAAACTGGGAAGGAGAACAAGAGTGGAGAGGGGAATAAACTGGGAAGTAGAGCAAGAGTGGAGACAAAGATTAAGATGGGAAGTAGAGCAAGAGTGAAGAGGGAGATTAATATGGGAAGAAGAGCCAGAGTGAAGAGGGAGATTAAACTGGGAACGAGAGCAAGAGTGAAGAGGGAGATTAAGATGGGAAGTACACCAAGAGTGAAGAGGGTAATTAAACTGGGAAGGAGAGCAAGAGTGAAGAACGAGATTAAACTGGGAGGGAGAGCCCGAGTGAAGAGGAAGATTAAACTGGGAAGGAGAGCAAGAGTGAAGAGGGAGATTAAGATGGGAATAAGAGCAAGAGTGAAGAGAGAGATTAAGAGGGGAAAAAGAGCAAGAGTGAAGAGTGAGATTAAACTGAGAAGGAGAGCAAGAATGAAGAGCAAGATTAAAATGGGGAAAAGAGCCAGAGTGAAGAGGGAGATTAAAATGGGAAGGAGATCACGAGTGAAGAGGAAGATTAAGATGGGAAGAAGAAACAGAGTGAAGAGGGAGAAAAAGGTAGGAATGAGACCACGAGTGAAGAGGGAGATTAAACTGGTAAGAAGACAAAGATTAAAGAGAGAGATTAAGCTGGGAAGGAGATCAAGAGTGAAGAGGGAGATTAAACTGGTAAGAAGACCAAGTGAGATTAAGCTGGGAAGGCGATCAAGAGAGAAGAGGGAGATTAAAATGCGAACGAGAGCAAGAGTGAAGAGGGAGATTAAACTGGGAAGGAGACCAAGAGTGGCGAGGGGGATTAAACTGGGAAGTAGAGCAAGAGTGGAGAGGGAGATTAAGATGGGAGGTAGAGCAAGAGGGAAGAGGGAGATTAATATGGGAAGAAGAGCCCAAGTGAAGAGGGAGATTAAACTGGGAAGGAGAGCAAGAGTGAAGAACGAGATTAAACTGGAAGGAGAGCCCGAGTGAAGAGGAAGATTAAACTGGGAAGGAGAGCAAGAGTGAAGAGGGATGTTAATATGGGAAGTAGAGCCAACGTGTAGAGGGAGGTTAAACTGGGAAGGAGAGCAAGAGTGAAGAGAGAGATTAAGAGGGGAAAAAGAGCAAGAGTGAAGAGGGAGATTAAACTGGGAAGGAGAGCAAGAGTGAAGAGGGAGATTAAGATGGGAAAAAGAGCCAGAGTGAAGAGGGGGATTAAAATGGGAAGGAGAGCACGAGTGAAGAGGGAGATTAAGATGAGAAGGAGAGCAAGAGTGAAGAGGGAGATTAAACTGCAAAGGAGAGCAAGAAGGAAGCGTATGATTAAACTGGGAAGGGGAGCCAGAGTGAGGAGGGAGATAAAACTGCAAAAAAGAGCAAGAGGGAAGCGTGAGATTAAGCTGGGAAGGGGAGCCAGAGTGAAGATGGAGATAAACCTGGGAAAGAGAGCCAGAGTGAAGACAGAGATTAAGATGGGAAAGAGAGCCAGAGTGAGAGGGAGATTAAGCTGGGAAGCAGAAGAAGAGTGAAGAGGGAGATTAAACTGGGAAGGAGAACAAGAGTGACGAGGGATATTAAGGTGGGAAATAGAGCCAGCGTGAAGAGGGAGATTAAACTGGGAAGGAGACCAAGAGTGAAGAGGGATGTTAAAATGGGAAGTAGAGCCAACGTGTAGAGGGAGGTTGAACTGGGAAGGAGAGCAAGAGTGAAGAGAGAGATTAAGAGGGGGGAAAAGAGCAAGAGTGAAGAGGGAGATTAAAATGGGAAGGAGAGCACGAGTGAAGAGGAAGATTAAGATGGGAAGAAGAAACAGAGTGAAGAGGGAGATTAAACTGGTAAGAAGACAAAGAGAGATTAAGATGGGAAGGCGATCAAGAGAGAAGAGGGAGAATAAATGCTAACAAGAGCAAGAGTGAAGAGGGAGATTAAACTGGGAAGGAGGACAAGAGTGGAGAGGGGAATAAACTGGGAAGTAGAGCAAGAGTGGAGACAAAGATTAAGATGGGAAGTAGAGCAAGAGTGAAGAGGGAGATTAATATGGGAAGAAGAGCCAGAGTGAAGAGGGAGATTAAACTGGGAACGAGAGCAAGAGTGAAGAGGGAGATTAAGATGGGAAGTACACCAAGAGTGAAGAGGGTAATTAAACTGGGAAGGAGAGCCCGAGTGAAGAGGGAGATGAAACTGGGAAGGAGAGCAAGAGTGAAGAACGAGATTAAACTGGGAGGGAGAGCCCGAGTGAAGAGGAAGATTAAACTGGGAGGGAGAGCAAGAGTGAAGAGGGAGATTAAGATGGGAATAAGAGCAAGAGTGAAGAGAGAGATTAAGAGGGGAAAAAGAGCAAGAGTGAAGAGGGAGATTAAACTGAGAAGGAGAGCAAGAATGAAGAGCAAGATTAAAATGGGAAAAAGAGCCAGAGTGAAGAGTGAGATTAAAATGGGAAGGAGAGCACGAGTGAAGAGGAAGATTAAGATGGGAAGAAGAAACAGACTGAAGAGGGAGAAAAAGGTAGGAATGAGACCAAGAGTGAAGAGGGAGATTAAACTGGTAAGAAGTCAAAGATTAAAGAGAGAGATTAAGCTGGGAAGGAGATCAAGAGTGAAGAGGGAGATTAAACTGGTAAGAAGACCAAGAGAGATTAAGCTGGGAAGGCGATCAAGAGAGAAGAGGGAGATTAAAATGCGAACGAGAGCAAGAGTGAAGAGGGAGATTAAACTGGGAAGGAGACCAAGAGTGGCGAGGGGGATTAAACTGGGAAGTAGAGCAAGAGTGGAGAGGGAGATTAAGATGGGAAGTAGAGCAAGAGGGAAGAGGGAGATTAATATGGGAAGAAGAGCCAGAGTGAAGAGGGAGATTAAACTGGGACCGAGAGCAAGAGTGAAGAGGGAGATTAAGATGGGAAGCACACCAAGAGTGAAGAGGGTAATTAAACTGGGAAGGAGAGCCCGAGTGAAGAGGGAGATTAAACTGGGAAGGAGAGCAAGAGTGAAGAACGAGATTAAACTGGGAGGGAGAGCCCGAGTGAAGAGGAAGATTAAACTGGGAAGGAGAGCAAGAGTGAAGAGGGAGATTAAGATGGGAATAAGAGCAAGAGTGAAGAGAGAGATTAAGAGGGGAAAAAGAGCAAGAGTGAAGAGGGAGATTAAACTGAGAAGGAGAGCAAGAATGAAGAGCAAGATTAAAATGGGAAAAAGAGCCAGAGTGAAGAGGGAGATTAAAATGGGAAGGAGAGCACGAGTGAAGAGGAAGATTAAGATGGGAAGAAGAAACAGAGTGAAGAGGGAGAAAAAGGTAGGAATGAGACCAAGAGTGAAGAGGGAGATTAAACTGGTAAGAAGACAAAGATTAAAGAGAGAGATTAAGCTGGGAAGGAGATCAAGAGTGAAGAGGGAGATTAAACTGGTAAGAAGACCAAGAGAGATTAAGCTGGGAAGGCGATCAAGAGAGAAGAGGGAGATTAAAATGCGAACGAGAGCAAGAGTGAAGAGGGAGATTAAACTGGGAAGGAGACCAAGAGTGGCGAGGGGCTTTAAACTGGGAAGTAGAGCAAGAGTGGAGAGGGAGATTAAGATGGGAAGTAGAGCAAGAGGGAAGAGGGAGATTAATATGGGAAGAAGAGCCAGAGTGAAGAGGGAGATTAAACTGGGAACGAGAGCAAGAGTGAAGAGGGAGATTAAGATGGGAAGCACACCAAGAGTGAAGAGGGTAATTAAACTGGGAAGGAGAGCCCGAGTGAAGAGGGAGATTAAACTGGGAAGGAGAGCAAGAGTGAAGAGGGAGATTAAGATGGGAATAAGAGCCAGAGTGAAGAGGGAGATTAAGTTGGGAAGAAGAGAAAGTGTGAAGAACGAGATTAAACTGGGAAGGAGAGCCCAAGTGAAGAGGGAGATTAAAATGAGAAGGAGAGCAAGAGTGAAGAGGGGGATTAAACTGTAAAAAAGAGCAAGAGGCAAGCGTGAGATTAAAATGGGAAGGGGAGCCAGAGTGAAGAGGGAGATAAAACTGGGAAAGAGAGCCAGAGTGAAGAGGGAGATTAAGATGGAAAAGAGAGCCAGAGTGAGAGGGAGATTAAGCTGGGAAGCAGAAGAAGAATGAAGAGGGAGATCAAACTGGGAAGGAGAACAAGAATGACGAGGGATATTAAGGTGGGAAGTAGAGCCAACGTGTAGAGGGAGGTTAAACTGGGAAGGAGACCAAGAGTGAAGAGGGATGTTAATATGGGAAGTGGAGCCAACGTGTAGAGGGAGGTTAAACTGGGAAGGAGAGCAAGAGTGAAGAGAGAGATTAAGAGGGGAAAAAGAGCAAGAGTGAAGAGGGAGATTAAACTGGGAAGGAGAGCAAGAGTGAAGAGGGAGATTAAGATGGGAAAAAGAGCCAGAGTGAAGAGGGGGATTAAAATGGGAAGGAGAGCACGAGTGAAGAGGGAGATTAAGATGAGAAGGAGAGCAAGAGTGAAGAGGGAGATTAAACTGCAAAGGAGAGCAAGAAGGAAGCGTATGATTAAACTGGGAAGGGGAGCCAGAGTGAGGAGGGAGATAAAACTGCAAAAAAGAGCAAGAGGGAAGCGTGAGATTAAGATGGGAAGGGGAGCCAGAGTGAAGATGGAGATAAACCTGGGAAAGAGAGCCAGAGTGAAGACAGAGATTAAGATGGGAAAGAGAGCCAGAGTGAGAGGGAGATTAAGCTGGGAAGCAGAAGAAGAGTGAAGGAGGAGATTAAACTGGGAAGGAGAACAAGAGTGACGAGGGATATTAAGGTGGGAAATAGAGCCAGCGTGAAGAGGGAGATTAAACTGGGAAGGAGACCAAGAGTGAAGAGGGATGTTAAAATGGGAAGTAGAGCCAACGTGTAGAGGGAGGGTAAACTGGGAAGGAGAGCAAGAGTGAAGAGAGAGATTAAGAGGGGGAAAAGAGCAAGAGTGAAGAGGGAGATTAAACTGGGAAGGGGAGCAAGAGTGAAGAGGAAGATTAAAATGGGAAAAAGAGCCAGAGTGAAGAGGGAGATTAAAATGGGAAGGAGAGCACGAGTGAAGAGGAAGATTAAGATGGGAAGAAGAAACAGAGTGAAGAGGGAGATAAAGGTAGGAATGAGACCAAGAGTGAAGAGGAAGATTAAACTGGTAAGAAGACAAAGAGAGATTAAGATGGGAAGGCGATCAAGAGAGAAGAGGGAGAATAAATGCTAACGAGAGCAAGAGTGAAGAGGGAGATTAAACTGGGAAGGAGAACAAGAGTGGAGAGGGGAATAAACGAGGAAGTAGAGCAAGAGTGGAGACAAAGATTAAGATGGGAAGTAGAGCAAGAGTGAAGAGGGAGATTAATATGGGAAGAAGAGCCAGAGTGAAGAGGGAGATTAAACTGGGAATGAGAGCAAGAGTGAAGAGGGAGATTAAGATGGGAAGTACACCAAGAGTGAAGAGGGTAATTAAACTGGGAAGGAGAGCCCGAGTGAAGAGGGAGATGAAACTGGGAAGGAGAGCAAGAGTGAAGAACGAGATTAAACTGGGAGGGAGAGCCCGAGTGAAGAGGAAGATTAAACTGGGAAGGAGAGCAAGAGTGAAGAGGGAGATTAAGATGGGAATAAGAGCAAGAGTGAAGAGAGAGATTAAGAGGGGAAAAAGAGCAAGAGTGAAGAGTGAGATTAAACTGAGAAGGAGAGCAAGAATGAAGAGCAAGATTAAAATGGGAAAAAGAGCCAGAGTGAAGAGGGAGATTAAAATGGGAAGGAGATCACGAGTGAAGAGGAAGATTAAGATGGGAAGAAGAAACAGAGTGAAGAGGGAGAAAAAGGTAGGAATGAGACCAAGAGTGAAGAGGGAGATTAAACTGGTAAGAAGACAAAGATTAAAGAGAGAGATTAAGCTGGGAAGGAGATCAAGAGTGAAGAGGGAGATTAAACTGGTAAGAAGACCAAGAGAGATTAAGCTGGGAAGGCGATCAAGAGAGAAGAGTGAGATTAAAATGCGAACGAGAGCAAGAGTGAAGAGGGAGATTAAACTGGGAAGGAGACCAAGAGTGGCGAGGGGGATTAAACTGGGAAGTAGAGCAAGAGTGGAGAGGGAGATTAAGATGGGAGGTAGAGCAAGAGGGAAGAGGGAGATTAATATGGGAAGAAGAGCCCGAGTGAAGAGGGAGATTAAACTGGGAAGGAGAGCAAGAGTGAAGAACGAGATTAAACTGGAAGGAGAGCCCGAGTGAAGAGGAAGATTAAACTGGGAAGGAGAGCAAGAGTGAAGAGGGAGATTAAGATGGGAATAAGAGCCAGAGTGAAGAGGGAGATTAAGTTGGGAAGAAGAGAAAGTGTGAAGAACGAGATTAAACTGGGAAGGAGAGCCCAAGTGAAGAGGGTGATTAAAATGAGAAGGAGAGCAAGAGTGAAGAGGGGGATTAAACTGTAAAAAATAGCAAGAGGCAAGCGTGAGATTAAAATGGGAAGGGGAGCCAGAGTGAAGAGGGAGATAAAACTGGGAAAGAGAGCCAGAGTGAAGAGGGAGATTAAGATGGAAAAGAGAGCCAGAGTGAGAGGGAGATTAAGCTGGGAAGCAGAAGAAGAATGAAGAGGGAGATTAAACTGGGAAGGAGAACAAGAATGACGAGGGATATTAAGGTGGGAAGTAGAGCCAACGTGTAGAGGGAGGTTAAACTGGGAAGGAGACCAAGAGTGAAGAGGGATGTTAATATGGGAAGTAGAGCCAACGTGTAGAGGGAGGTTAAACTGGGAAGGAGAGCAAGAGTGAAGAGAGAGATTAAGAGGGGAAAAAGAGCAAGAGTGAAGAGGGAGATTAAACTGGGAAGGAGAGCAAGAGTGAAGAGGGAGATTACGATGGGAAGAAGAGCAAGAGGGAAGAGGGAGATTACGATGGGAATGAGAGCAAGAGTGAAGAGGGAGATTAAGATGGGAAGGAGAGCAAGAATGAAGAGGGAGTTTAAAATAGAAAGGAGAGCAAGAGTGAAGAGGGAGATTACGATGGGAAGGAGACCAAGATTGAAGAGGGAGATTACGACGGGAAGGAGAGCAAGAGTGAAGAGGGAAATTACGATGGGAAGGAGAGCAAGAGTGAAGAGGGAGATTACGATGGGAAGGAGAGCCAGAGTGAAGAGGGAGATTAAGATGGGAAGGAGAGCAAGAGTGAAGAGGGAGATTAAGATGGGAAGGAGAGCAAGAATGAAGAGGGATCTTAAAATAGAAAGGAGATCAAGAGTGAAGAGGGAGATTACGATGGGAAGGAGAGCAAGACTGAAGAGGGAGATTACGATGGAAAGGCAAGAGTGAAGAGGGAGATTAAGATGGGAAGGAGCGCAAGAGTGAAGAGGAAGAATAAGAAGGGAAGAAGAACCAGAGTGAAGAGGGAGATAAAGATGGGAATGAGACCAAGATTGAAGAGGGAGATTATCCTGGGAAGGAGATCAAGAGTCAAGAGGGAGATTAAGCTGGGAAGGAGAGCAAGAGAGAAGAGGGAGATTAAAATGCAGAGGAGAGCAAGAGTGAAGAGGGAGATTAAACTGGGAAGGAGAGCAAGAGTGTAGAGGGAGATTAAGATGGGAAGGAACCGAGAGTGAAGAAGGAGATTAAGATGGGAAGTACATCAAAAGTGACGAGGGAAATTAAACTGGGAAGGAGAGCCCGAGTGAAGACGGAGATCAAACTGGGACGGAGAGCAAGAGTGAAGAGGGAGATTAAGATAGGAATAAGAGCCAGAGTGAAGAGGGAGATTAAGCTGGGAAGGAGAGAAAGTGTGAAGAACGAGATTAAACTGGGAAGGAGAGCCAAAGTGAAGAGGGAGATTAAAATGAGAAGGAGAGCAAGAGTGAAGAGGGAGATTAAACTGGGAAGGAGTGCAAGAGTGTAGAGGGAGATTAAAATGGGAAGGTGAACAAGAGTGAAGAGGGAAATTAAGATGGGAAGGAGAGCAAGAATGAAGAGGGATCTTAAGAAGGGAAGGAGAGCAAGAGAGAAGAGGGAGATTAAAATGCAGAGGAGAGCAAGAGTGAAGAGGGAGATGAAACTGGGATGGAGAGCAAGAGAAAAGAGAGCGATTAAGATGGGAAGGAGAGAAAGAGTGAAGAGGTAGATTAAGGTGGGAAGGAGAGCACGAGTGAAGAGGGTGATTAAACTGGGTAGGTGAGCAAGAGTGAAGAGAGATATTAAAACGGGAACAAGAGCAAGAGTGAAGAGGCAGATTAGGCTGGGAAGGAGAGCCAGAGTGAAGAGGGAGATTAAACTGGCGAGGAGAGCCAGAGTGAAGAGGGAGATGAAACTGGGACAGAGAGCAAGAGTGAAGCAGGAGAATAAACTGGGAAGAAGAGCCAGAGTGAAGAGGGATATTAAGATGGGAAGGATAGCAAGGGTGAAGGGGGAGATTAAAATGGGAAGGAGAGCAAGAGTGAAGAGGGAGATTAAAATGGGAAAAAGAGCGAGAATGAAGAGGGAAATTAAACTGGGAAGGTGAGCAAGAGTGAAGAGGTATATTAAAATGGGAAAGAGACCCAGAGTGAAGAGGGAGATTAAGATGGGAAGGAGAGCAAGAGTGGAGAGGGAGATTAAGATGAGAAGGAGAGCAAAAGTGAAGAGGGAGATCAAGATGGGAAGGAGAGCAAGAGTGAAGAGGGAGATTAAACTGGGAAGGAGAGCAAGAGTGTAGAGGGAGATTAAGATGAGAAGGAACCGAGAGTGAAGAAGGAGATTAAGATGGGAAGTACATCAAGAGTGAAGAGGGAAATTAAACTGGGAAGGAGAGCCCGAGTGAAGACGGAGATTATACTGGGAAGGAGAGCAAGGGTGGAGAGGGAGATTAAACTGGGACGGAGAGCAAGAGTGAAGAGGGAGATTAAGATGGGAATAAAAGCCAGAGTGAAGAGGGAGATTAAGCTGGGAAGGAGAGAAAGTGTGAAGAACTAGATTAAACTGGGGAGGAGAGCCCAAGTGAAGAGGGAGATTAAAATGAGAAGGAGAGCAAGAGTGAAGAGGGAGATTAAACTGGGAAAGAGAGCAAGAGTGTAGAGGGAGATTAAAATGGGAAGGAGAACAAGAGTGAAGAGGGAAATTAAGATGGGAAGGAGAGCAAGAATGAAGAGGGAGCTTAAGATGGGAAGGAGAGCCAGGGTGAAGAGGGAGATGAAACTGGGATGGAGAGCAAGAGAAAAGAGAGCGATTAAGATGGGAAGGAGAGAAAGAGTGAAGAGGGTGATTAAACTGGGTAGGTGAGCAAGAGTGAAGAGAGATATTAAAACGGGAACAAGAGCAAGAGTGAAGAGGCAGATTAGGCTGGGAAGGAGAGCCAGGGTGAAGAGGGAGATTAAACTGGCGAGGAGAGCCAGAGTGAAGAGGGAGATGAAACTGGGACAGAGAGCAAGAGTGAAGCAGGAGAATAAACTGGGAAGAAGAGCCAGAGTGAAGAGGGAGATTAAGATGGGACGGATAGCAAGAGTGAAGAGGGAGATTAAAATGGGAAGGAGAACAAGAATGAAGAGGGAGCTTAAAATAGAAAGGAGAGCAAGAGTGAAGAGGGAGATTACGATGGGAAGAAGAGCAAGAGGGAAGACGGAGATTACGATGGGAATGAGAGCAAGAGTGAAGAGGGAGATTAAGATGGGAAGGAGAGCAAGAATGAAGAGGGAGTTTAAAATAGAAAGGAGAGCAAGAGTGAAGAGGGAGATTACGATGGGAAGGAGACCAAGATTGAAGAGGGAGATTACGACGGGAAGGAGAGCAAGAGTGAAGAGGGAAATTACGATGGGAAGGAGAGCAAGAGTGAAGAGGGAGATTACGATGGGAAGGAGAGCCAGAGTGAAGAGGGAGATTAAGATGGGAAGGAGAGCAAGAGTGAAGAGGGAGATTAAGATGGGAAGGAGAGCAAGAATGAAGAGGGATCTTAAAATAGAAAGGAGATCAAGAGTGAAGAGGGAGATTACGATGGGAAGGAGAGCAAGACTGAAGAGGGAGATTACGATGGGAAGGCAAGAGTGAAGAGGGAGATTAAGATGGGAAGGAGCGCAAGAGTGAAGAGGAAGATTAAGAAGGGAAGAAGAACCAGAGTGAAGAGGGAGATAAAGATGGGAATGAGACCAAGATTGAAGAGGGAGATTATCCTGGGAAGGAGATCAAGAGTCAAGAGGGAGATTAAGCTGGGAAGGAGAGCAAGAGAGAAGAGGGAGATTAAAATGCAGAGGAGAGCAAGAGTGAAGAGGGAGATTAAACTGGGAAGGAGAGCAAGAGTGTAGAGGGAGATTAAGATGGGAAGGAACCGAGAGTGAAGAAGGAGATTAAGATGGGAAGTACATCAAGAGTGAAGAGGGAAATTAAACTGGGAAGGAGAGCCCGAGTGAAGACGGAGATCAAACTGGGACGGAGAGCAAGAGTGAAGAGGGAGATTAAGATGGGAATAAGAGCCAGAGTGAAGAGGGAGAATAAGCTGGGAAGGAGAGAAAGTGTGAAGAACGAGATTAAACTGGGAAGGAGAGCCAAAGTGAAGAGGGAGATTAAAATGAGAAGGAGAGCAAGAGTGAAGAGGGAGATTAAACTGGGAAGGAGTGCAAGAGTGTAGAGGGAGATTAAAATGGGAAGGAGAACAAGAGTGAAGAGGGAAATTAAGATGGGAAGGAGAGCAAGAATGAAGAGGGATCTTAAGATGGGAAGGAGAGCCAGAGTGAAGAGGGAGATGAAACTGGGATGGAGAGCAAGAGAAAAGAGAGCGATTAAGATGGGAAGGAGAGAAAGAGTGAAGAGGTAGATTAAGGTGGGAAGGAGAGCACGAGTGAAGAGGGTGATTAAACTGGGTAGGTGAGCAAGAGTGAAGAGAGATATTAAAACGGGAACAAGAGCAAGAGTGAAGAGGCAGATTAGGCTGGGAAGGAGAGCCAGAGTGAAGAGGGAGATTAAACTGGCGAGGAGAGCCAGAGTGAAAAGGGAGATGAAACTGGGACAGAGAGCAAGAGTGAAGCAGGAGAATAAACTGGGAAGAAGAGCCAGAGTGAAGAGGGAGATTAAGATGGGAAGGATAGCAAGGGTGAAGAGGGAGATTAAAATGGGAAGGAGAGCAAGAGTGAAGAGGGAGATTAAAATGGGAAAAAGAGCCAGAATGAAGAGGGAAATTAAACTGGGAAGGTGAGCAAGAGTGAAGAGGTATATTAAAATGGGAAAGAGACCCAGAGTGAAGAGGGAGATTAAGATGGGAAGGAGAGCAAGAGTGAAGAGGGAGATTAAGATGAGAAGGAGAGCAAAAGTGAAGAGGGAGATCAAGATGGGAAGGAGCGCAAGAGTGAAGAGGAAGATTAAGAAGGGAAAATGAGCCAGAGTGAAGAGGGAAATTAAACTGAGAAGGTGAGCAAGAGTGAAGAGGTATATTAAAATTGGAAAGAGATCCAGAGTAAAGAGGGAGATTAAGCCGGGAAGGAGAGCAAGAGTGAAGAGGGAGATTAAGATTGGAAGGAGAGCAAAAGTGAAGAGGGAGATCAAGCTGGGAAGGAGAGCAAGAGTAAAGAGGGAGATTAAGATGGGAAGCAGCGCAAGAGTGAAGAGGAAGATTAGGAAGGGAAGAAGAACCAGAGTGAAGAGGGAGATAAAGATGGGAATGAGACCAAGATTGAAGAGGGAGATTAACCTGGGAAGGAGATCAAGAGTCAAGAGGGAGATTAAGCTGGGAAGGAGAGCAAGATTGAAGAGGGAGATTAAAATGCAGAGGAGAGCAAGAGTGAAGAGGGAGATTAAACTGGGAAGGAGAGCAAGAGTGTAGAGGGAGATTAAGATGGGAAGGAACCGAGAGTGAAGAAGGAGATTAAGATGGGAAGTACACCAAGAGTGAAGAGGGAAATTAAACTGGGAAGGAGAGCCCGAGTGAAGACCTAGATTAAACTGGGAAGGAGAGCTAGGGTGGAGAGGGAGATTAAACTGGGACGGAGAGCAAGAGTGAAGAGGGAGATTAAGATGGGAATAAGAGCCAGAGTGAAGAGGGAGATTAAGCTGCGAAGGAGAGAAAGTGTGAAGAACGAGATTAAACTGGGAAGGAGAGCCCACGTGAAGAGGGAGATTAAACTACAAAAAAGAGCAAGAGGGAAGTGTGAGATTAAGCTTGGAAGGGGAGCCAGAGTGAAGAGGGAGATAAAACTGGGAAAGAGAGCCAGAGTGAAGAGGGAGATTAAGATGGGAAAGAGAGCCAGAGTGAGAGGGAGATTAAGCTGGGAAGCAGAAGAAGAGTGAAGAGGGAGATTAAACTGGGAAGAACAAAAGTGACGAGGGATATTAAGGTGGGAAAAAGAGCCAGCGTGAAGAGGGAGATTAAACTGGGAAGGAGACCAAGAGTGAAGAGGGATGTTAAAATGGGAAGTAGAGCCAACGTCTTCTACTCATCGGCACACCCACTCCCTCCTTCCCTGCAGCTCTCTGGCCGGCCTCCCTTGGCCCCCTTCCTGCCCCTACCTGCAAGGCTAAAAACCTTGGGGTCATCTTCGACTCCACACTCTCCTTCTCTCCTCATATATCTGACGTCTCTAAGAAGTCACACTACCAGCTGCACCTCCTCAGAGGTATTCTTCCCTTCCTCTCCTTCCCCCAGAAGCTCACTGTCTCCCGAGCCCTGGTTCTCTCAAGGCTGGATTACTGTAACAGCCTCTATCTTAATCTGCCTGCCTCCACTCTCCGCCCTCTGCAATTTATCCAGAACAGAACTGCGAGACTTGTCCTTGGCCTCAAGCCCAGGGACCGTATCTCTCCAGGACTGAAATCTCTTCACTGGCTCCCAGTGGCTGCAAGGATTAAGTTCAAAACCCTCTGCATTGTCCACAAGGCCTTCTGGGGCCTGGGGCCTAAATACCTTCAACTCTCTCTTCCTAAATATCTTCCTTCACGAGCCCTTCGCTCATCCGTCTCCAACTCCCTCATGGTCAGCCGCTTCTCGAAGCAACGAGCTGGGGGTAGATCTCTCTCCACAGCAGGGGCCTCCCTCTGGAACAGCCTTCCTGCCTCCCTGAAACTTGAGGAGAACCATCTCCGGTTCCGGAAGCACCTCAAAACCTTCCTCTTCGCTTCTGCCTTCTCTCTCCCTCTCGCCTGCTAAACCTGCTTAACTCCCCACTGAAATTCTGCACTAAACCTGCATCTTGGCCACTCTCAGCGACCTCGGTCCAGGGCCCAGCCACTCTCCACTTGCACTGCCTCCCTGGCTCCCCCTGCACTGTGGGACTGTCACTGTATCCCTACAGCCCCCTTCCTAGCACTTGCTCTGCACTTACCTCGCACTTGCCACCAGCTGGCCCTTTTATTTATTATTTATTATTTTATTACTCTACTTACCGTGTACTGCACTTTCCGCCCCACCTCCTCCCCCTGCACTTTCTCCTTTTCCCCTTACCTCTGCACTTGCCCGATCTGAATGACACCTGGCCTAGTAGGATCGTTTGTCTGTCTTCCCCTTGTTTCCCTCCCTCCCTGCCTCGTCACGCCTTGAAACACTTGTGTATAGGCGCGTTACAAATACCATATCATATCATATCATATCATAACGTGTAGAGGGAGGTTGAACTGCGAAGGAGAGCAAGTGTGAAGAGAGAGATTAAGAGGGGAAAAAGAGCAA
Source organism: Ambystoma mexicanum (assembly GCF_040938575.1). Taxonomy (NCBI): domain Eukaryota; kingdom Metazoa; phylum Chordata; class Amphibia; order Caudata; family Ambystomatidae; genus Ambystoma; species Ambystoma mexicanum. The sequence continues at coordinate 1,181,987,316 of NC_090936.1, read as the reverse complement.
GAGTGAAGAGGGCGATAAAACTGGGAAAGAGAGCCAGAGTGAAGAGGGAGTTTAAGATGGGAAAGAGAGCCAGAGTGAGAGGGAGATTAAGCTGGGAAGCAGAAGAAGAGTGAAGAGGGAGATTAAACTGGGAAGGGGAACAAGAGTGACGAGGGATATTAAGGTGGCAAATAGAGCCAGCGTGAAGAGGGAGATTAAACTGGGAAGGAGACCAAGAGTGAAGAGGGATGTTAAAATGGGAAGTAGAGCCAACGTGTAGAGGGAGGTTAAACTGGGAAGGAGATCAAGAGTGAAGAGAGGGAAAATTAAGAGGGGAAAAAGAGCCAGAGTGAAAATGGAAATTAAAATGGGAGGGAGAGCACGAGTGAAGAGGAAGATTAAGATGGGAAGAAGAAACAGAGTGAAGTGGCAGATAAAGGTGGGAAGGAGATCAAGAGTGAAGAGGGAGATTAAACTGGTACGAAGACCAAGAGAGATTAAGCTGGGAAGGAGATCAAGAGAGAAGAGGGAGATTAAAATGCGAACGAGGGGAAGAGTGAAGAGGGAGATTAAACTGGGAAGGTGAGCAATAGTGAAGAGGTATATTAAAATGGGAAAGAGACCCAGAGTGAAGAGGGAGATTAAGATGGGAAGGAGAGCAAGAGTGAAGAGGGAGATTAACATGGGAAGGAGAGCAAGAGTGAAGAGGAAGATTAAACTGGGAAGGTGAGCAAGAGTGAAGAGGTATATTAAAATGGGAAAGAGACCCAGAGTGAAGAGGGAGATTAAGATGGGAAGGAGAGCAAGAGTGGAGAGGGAGATTAAGATGAGAAGGAGAGCAAAAGTGAAGAGGGAGATCAAGATGGGAAGGAGAGCAAGAGTGAAGAGGGAGATTAAACTGGGAAGGAGAGCAAGAGTGTAGAGGGAGATTAAGATGAGAAGGAACCGAGAGTGAAGAAGGAGATTAAGATGGGAAGTACATCAAGAGTGAAGAGGGAAATTAAACTGGGAAGGAGAGCCCGAGTGAAGACGGAGATTATACTGGGAAGGAGAGCAAGGGTGGAGAGGGAGATTAAACTGGGACGGAGAGCAAGAGTGAAGAGGGAGATTAAGATGGGAATAAAAGCCAGAGTGAAGAGGGAGATTAAGCTGGGAAGGAGAGAAAGTGTGAAGAACTAGATTAAACTGGGGAGGAGAGCCCAAGTGAAGAGGGAGATTAAAATGAGAAGGAGAGCAAGAGTGAAGAGGGAGATTAAACTGGGAAAGAGAGCAAGAGTGTAGAGGGAGATTAAAATGGGAAGGAGAACAAGAGTGAAGAGGGAAATTAAGATGGGAAGGAGAGCAAGAATGAAGAGGGAGCTTAAGATGGGAAGGAGAGCCAGGGTGAAGAGGGAGATGAAACTGGGATGGAGAGCAAGAGAAAAGAGAGCGATTAAGATGGGAAGGAGAGAAAGAGTGAAGAGGGTGATTAAACTGGGTAGGTGAGCAAGAGTGAAGAGAGATATTAAAACGGGAACAAGAGCAAGAGTGAAGAGGCAGATTAGGCTGGGAAGGAGAGCCAGAGTGAAGAGGGAGATTAAACTGGCGAGGAGAGCCAGAGTGAAGAGGGAGATGAAACTGGGACAGAGAGCAAGAGTGAAGCAGGAGAATAAACTGGGAAGAAGAGCCAGAGTGAAGAGGGAGATTAAGATGGGAAGGATAGCAAGAGTGAAGAGGGAGATTAAAATGGGAAGGAGAACAAGAATGAAGAGGGAGCTTAAAATAGAAAGGAGAGCAAGAGTGAAGAGGGAGATTACGATGGGAAGAAGAGCAAGAGGGAAGACGGAGATTACGATGGGAATGAGAGCAAGAGTGAAGAGGGAGATTAAGATGGGAAGGAGAGCAAGAATGAAGAGGGAGTTTAAAATAGAAAGGAGAGCAAGAGTGAAGAGGGAGATTACGATGGGAAGGAGACCAAGATTGAAGAGGGAGATTACGACGGGAAGGAGAGCAAGAGTGAAGAGGGAAATTACGATGGGAAGGAGAGCAAGAGTGAAGAGGGAGATTACGATGGGAAGGAGAGCCAGAGTGAAGAGGGAGATTAAGATGGGAAGGAGAGCAAGAGTGAAGAGGGAGATTAAGATGGGAAGGAGAGCAAGAATGAAGAGGGATCTTAAAATAGAAAGGAGATCAAGAGTGAAGAGGGAGATTACGATGGGAAGGAGAGCAAGACTGAAGAGGGAGATTACGATGGGAAGGCAAGAGTGAAGAGGGAGATTAAGATGGGAAGGAGCGCAAGAGTGAAGAGGAAGATTAAGAAGGGAAGAAGAACCAGAGTGAAGAGGGAGATAAAGATGGGAATGAGACCAAGATTGAAGAGGGAGATTATCCTGGGAAGGAGATCAAGAGTCAAGAGGGAGATTAAGCTGGGAAGGAGAGCAAGAGAGAAGAGGGAGATTAAAATGCAGAGGAGAGCAAGAGTGAAGAGGGAGATTAAACTGGGAAGGAGAGCAAGAGTGTAGAGGGAGATTAAGATGGGAAGGAACCGAGAGTGAAGAAGGAGATTAAGATGGGAAGTACATCAAGAGTGAAGAGGGAAATTAAACTGGGAAGGAGAGCCCGAGTGAAGACGGAGATCAAACTGGGACGGAGAGCAAGAGTGAAGAGGGAGATTAAGATGGGAATAAGAGCCAGAGTGAAGAGGGAGAATAAGCTGGGAAGGAGAGAAAGTGTGAAGAACGAGATTAAACTGGGAAGGAGAGCCAAAGTGAAGAGGGAGATTAAAATGAGAAGGAGAGCAAGAGTGAAGAGGGAGATTAAACTGGGAAGGAGTGCAAGAGTGTAGAGGGAGATTAAAATGGGAAGGAGAACAAGAGTGAAGAGGGAAATTAAGATGGGAAGGAGAGCAAGAATGAAGAGGGATCTTAAGATGGGAAGGAGAGCCAGAGTGAAGAGGGAGATGAAACTGGGATGGAGAGCAAGAGAAAAGAGAGCGATTAAGATGGGAAGGAGAGAAAGAGTGAAGAGGTAGATTAAGGTGGGAAGGAGAGCACGAGTGAAGAGGGTGATTAAACTGGGTAGGTGAGCAAGAGTGAAGAGAGATATTAAAACGGGAACAAGAGCAAGAGTGAAGAGGCAGATTAGGCTGGGAAGGAGAGCCAGAGTGAAGAGGGAGATTAAACTGGCGAGGAGAGCCAGAGTGAAAAGGGAGATGAAACTGGGACAGAGAGCAAGAGTGAAGCAGGAGAATAAACTGGGAAGAAGAGCCAGAGTGAAGAGGGAGATTAAGATGGGAAGGATAGCAAGGGTGAAGAGGGAGATTAAAATGGGAAGGAGAGCAAGAGTGAAGAGGGAGATTAAAATGGGAAAAAGAGCCAGAATGAAGAGGGAAATTAAACTGGGAAGGTGAGCAAGAGTGAAGAGGTATATTAAAATGGGAAAGAGACCCAGAGTGAAGAGGGAGATTAAGATGGGAAGGAGAGCAAGAGTGAAGAGGGAGATTAAGATGAGAAGGAGAGCAAAAGTGAAGAGGGAGATCAAGATGGGAAGGAGCGCAAGAGTGAAGAGGAAGATTAAGAAGGGAAAATGAGCCAGAGTGAAGAGGGAAATTAAACTGAGAAGGTGAGCAAGAGTGAAGAGGTATATTAAAATTGGAAAGAGATCCCGAGTAAAGAGGGAGATTAAGCCGGGAAGGAGAGCAAGAGTGAAGAGGGAGATTAAGATTGGAAGGAGAGCAAAAGTGAAGAGGGAGATCAAGCTGGGAAGGAGAGCAAGAGTAAAGAGGGAGATTAAGATGGGAAGCAGCGCAAGAGTGAAGAGGAAGATTAGGAAGGGAAGAAGAACCAGAGTGAAGAGGGAGATAAAGATGGGAATGAGACCAAGATTGAAGAGGGAGATTAACCTGGGAAGGAGATCAAGAGTCAAGAGGGAGATTAAGCTGGGAAGGAGAGCAAGATTGAAGAGGGAGATTAAAATGCAGAGGAGAGCAAGAGTGAAGAGGGAGATTAAACTGGGAAGGAGAGCAAGAGTGTAGAGGGAGATTAAGATGGGAAGGAACCGAGAGTGAAGAAGGAGATTAAGATGGGAAGTACACCAAGAGTGAAGAGGGAAATTAAACTGGGAAGGAGAGCCCGAGTGAAGACCTAGATTAAACTGGGAAGGAGAGCTAGGGTGGAGAGGGAGATTAAACTGGGACGGAGAGCAAGAGTGAAGAGGGAGATTAAGATGGGAATAAGAGCCAGAGTGAAGAGGGAGATTAAGCTGCGAAGGAGAGAAAGTGTGAAGAACGAGATTAAACTGGGAAGGAGAGCCCACGTGAAGAGGGAGATTAAACTACAAAAAAGAGCAAGAGGGAAGTGTGAGATTAAGCTTGGAAGGGGAGCCAGAGTGAAGAGGGAGATAAAACTGGGAAAGAGAGCCAGAGTGAAGAGGGAGATTAAGATGGGAAAGAGAGCCAGAGTGAGAGGGAGATTAAGCTGGGAAGCAGAAGAAGAGTGAAGAGGGAGATTAAACTGGGAAGAACAAAAGTGACGAGGGATATTAAGGTGGGAAAAAGAGCCAGCGTGAAGAGGGAGATTAAACTGGGAAGGAGACCAAGAGTGAAGAGGGATGTTAAAATGGGAAGTAGAGCCAACGTCTTCTACTCATCGGCACACCCACTCCCTCCTTCCCTGCAGCTCTCTGGCCGGCCTCCCTTGGCCCCCTTCCTGCCCCTACCTGCAAGGCTAAAAACCTTGGGGTCATCTTCGACTCCACACTCTCCTTCTCTCCTCATATATCTGACGTCTCTAAGAAGTCACACTACCAGCTGCACCTCCTCAGAGGTATTCTTCCCTTCCTCTCCTTCCCCCAGAAGCTCACTGTCTCCCGAGCCCTGGTTCTCTCAAGGCTGGATTACTGTAACAGCCTCTATCTTAATCTGCCTGCCTCCACTCTCCGCCCTCTGCAATTTATCCAGAACAGAACTGCGAGACTTGTCCTTGGCCTCAAGCCCAGGGACCGTATCTCTCCAGGACTGAAATCTCTTCACTGGCTCCCAGTGGCTGCAAGGATTAAGTTCAAAACCCTCTGCATTGTCCACAAGGCCTTCTGGGGCCTGGGGCCTAAATACCTTCAACTCTCTCTTCCTAAATATCTTCCTTCACGAGCCCTTCGCTCATCCGTCTCCAACTCCCTCATGGTCAGCCGCTTCTCGAAGCAACGAGCTGGGGGTAGATCTCTCTCCACAGCAGGGGCCTCCCTCTGGAACAGCCTTCCTGCCTCCCTGAAACTTGAGGAGAACCATCTCCGGTTCCGGAAGCACCTCAAAACCTTCCTCTTCGCTTCTGCCTTCTCTCTCCCTCTCGCCTGCTAAACCTGCTTAACTCCCCACTGAAATTCTGCACTAAACCTGCATCTTGGCCACTCTCAGCGACCTCGGTCCAGGGCCCAGCCACTCTCCACTTGCACTGCCTCCCTGGCTCCCCCTGCACTGTGGGACTGTCACTGTATCCCTACAGCCCCCTTCCTAGCACTTGCTCTGCACTTACCTCGCACTTGCCACCAGCTGGCCCTTTTATTTATTATTTATTATTTTATTACTCTACTTACCGTGTACTGCACTTTCCGCCCCACCTCCTCCCCCTGCACTTTCTCCTTTTCCCCTTACCTCTGCACTTGCCCGATCTGAATGACACCTGGCCTAGTAGGATCGTTTGTCTGTCTTCCCCTTGTTTCCCTCCCTCCCTGCCTCGTCACGCCTTGAAACACTTGTGTATAGGCGCGTTACAAATACCATATCATATCATATCATATCATAACGTGTAGAGGGAGGTTGAACTGCGAAGGAGAGCAAGTGTGAAGAGAGAGATTAAGAGGGGAAAAAGAGCAAGAGTGAAGAGGGCGATAAAACTGGGAAAGAGAGCCAGAGTGAAGAGGGAGTTTAAGATGGGAAAGAGAGCCAGAGTGAGAGGGAGATTAAGCTGGGAAGCAGAAGAAGAGTGAAGAGGGAGATTAAACTGGGAAGGGGAACAAGAGTGACGAGGGATATTAAGGTGGCAAATAGAGCCAGCGTGAAGAGGGAGATTAAACTGGGAAGGAGACCAAGAGTGAAGAGGGATGTTAAAATGGGAAGTAGAGCCAACGTGTAGAGGGAGGTTAAACTGGGAAGGAGATCAAGAGTGAAGAGAGGGAAAATTAAGAGGGGAAAAAGAGCCAGAGTGAAAATGGAAATTAAAATGGGAGGGAGAGCACGAGTGAAGAGGAAGATTAAGATGGGAAGAAGAAACAGAGTGAAGTGGCAGATAAAGGTGGGAAGGAGATCAAGAGTGAAGAGGGAGATTAAACTGGTACGAAGACCAAGAGAGATTAAGCTGGGAAGGAGATCAAGAGAGAAGAGGGAGATTAAAATGCGAACGAGGGGAAGAGTGAAGAGGGAGATTAAACTGGGAAGGTGAGCAATAGTGAAGAGGTATATTAAAATGGGAAAGAGACCCAGAGTGAAGAGGGAGATTAAGATGGGAAGGAGAGCAAGAGTGAAGAGGGAGATTAACATGGGAAGGAGAGCAAGAGTGAAGAGGAAGATTAAGAAGGGAAGAAGAAACAGAGTGAAGAGGGAGATAAAGATGGGAATGAGACCAAGATTAAAGAGGGAGATTAAGCTGGGAAGGAGATCAAGAGTAAAGAGGGAGATTAAACTGGGAAGGAGACCAAGAGTCAAGAGGGAGATTAAACTGGGAAGGAGAGCAAGAGTGAAGAGGAAGATTAAACTGGGAAAGAGAATACGAGTGAAGAGGCAGATTACGATGGGCAGGAGAGCAAGAGTGAAGAGGGAGATTAAAATGGGAAGGAGACCCAGAGTGAAGAGGAAGATTAAGCTGGGAAGGAGAGCAAGAGTGAGAGGGAGATTAAGATGGGAAGGAGAGCAAAAGTGAAGAGGGGGATCAAGATGGGAAGGAGCACAAGAGTGAAGAGGAAGATTAAACTGGGAAGGAGAGCAAGAGTGTAGAGGGAGATTAAGATGGGAAGGAACCGAGAGTGAAGAAGGAGATTAAGATGGGAAGTACACCAAGAGTGAAGAGGGAAATTAAACTGGGAAGGAGAGCCCGAGTGAAGAACTAGATTAAACTGGGAAGGAGAGCTAGGGTGGAGAGGTAGATTAAACTGGGACGGAGAGCAAGAGTGAAGAGGGAGATTAAGATGGGAATAAGAGCCAGAGTGAAGAGGGAGATTAAGCTGGGAAGGAGAGAAAGTGTGAAGAACGAGATTAAAATGGGAAGGAGAGCCCACGTGAAGAGGGAGATTAAACTACAAAAAAGAGCAAGAGGGAAGTGTGAGATTAAGCTTGGAAGGGGAGCCAGAGTGAAGAGGGAGATAAAACTGGGAAAGAGAGCCAGAGTGAAGAGGGAGATTAAGATGGGAAAGAGAGCCAGAGTGAGAGGGAGATTAAGCTGGGAAGCAGAAGAAGAGTGAAGAGGGAGATTAAACTGGGAAGAACAAAAGTGACGAGGGATATTAAGGTGGGAAAAAGAGCCAGCGTGAAGAGGGAGATTAAACTGGGAAGGAGACCAAGAGTGAAGAGGGATGTTAAAATGGGAATTAGAGCCAACGTGTAGAGGGAGGTTAAACTGCGAAGGAGAGCAAGAGTGAAGAGAGAGATTAAGAGGGGAAAAAGAGCAAGAGTGAAGAGGGCGATAAAACTGGGAAAGAGAGCCAGAGTGAAGAGGGAGTTGAAGATGGGAAAGAGAGCCAGAGTGAGAGGGAGATTAAGCTGGGAAGCAGAAGAAGAGTGAAGAGGGAGATTAAACTGGGAAGGGGAACAAGAGTGATGAGGGATATTAAGGTGGCAAATAGAGCCAGCGTGAAGAGGGAGATTAAACTGGGAAGGAGACCAAGAGTGAAGAGGGATGTTAAAATGGGAAGTAGAGCCAACGTGTAGAGGGAGGTTAAACTGGGAAGGAGATCAAGAGTGAAGAGAGGGAAAATTAAGAGGGGAAAAAGAGCCAGAGTGAAAATGGAAATTAAAATGGGAAGGAGAGCACGAGTGAAGAGGAAGATTAAGATGGGAAGAAGAAACAGAGTGAAGTGGCAGATAAAGTTGGGAAGGAGATCAAGAGTGAAGAGGGAGATTAAACTGGTACGAAGACCAAGAGAGATTAAGCTGGGAAGGAGATCAAGAGAGAAGAGGGAGATTAAAATGCGAACGAGAGCAAGAGTGAAGAGGGAGAGTAAACTGGGAAGGTGAGCAATAGTGAAGAGGTATATTAAAATGGGAAAGAGACCCAGAGTGAAGAGGGAGATTAAGATGGGAAGGAGAGCAAGAGTGAAGAGGGAGATTAACATGGGAAGGAGAGCAAGAGTGAAGAGGAAGATTAAGAAGGGAAGAAGAAACAGAGTGAAGAGGGAGATAAAGATGGGAATGAGACCAAGATTAAAGAGGGAGATTAAGCTGGGCAGGAGAGCAAGAGTGACGAGGGAGATTAAAATGGGAAGGAGACCCAGAGTGAAGAGGAAGATTAAGCTGGGAAGGAGAGCAAGAGTGAGAGGGAGATTAAGATGGGAAGGAGAGCAAAAGTGAAGAGGGGGATCAAGATGGGAAGGAGCACAAGAGTGAAGAGGAAGATTAAGAAGGGAAGAAGAACCAGAGTGAAGAGTGAGATTAAACTGGGAAGGAGATCAGGAGTCAAGATGGAGATTAAACTGGGAAGGAGAGCAAGAGAGAAGAGGGAGTTTGAAATGCAGAGGCGAGCAAGAGTGAAGACGGATATTAAACTGGGAAGGAGAGCAAGAGTGTAGAGGGAGATTAAAATGGGAAGGAACCGAGAATGAAGAAGGAGATTAAGATGGGAAGAACACCAAGAGTGAAGAGGGAAATTATACTGGGAAGGAGAGCCCGAGTGAAGATGGAGATTAAACCTGGAAGGAGAGCAAGGCTGGAGAGGGAGATTAAACTGGGACAGAGAGCAAGAGTGAAGAGGGAGATTAAGATGGGAATAAGAGCCGAAGTGAAGAGGGGGATTAAAATGAGAAGGAGAGCCAGAGTGAAGAGGGAGATTAAACTGCAAAAAAGAGCAAGAGGGAAGCGTGAGATTAAGCTGGGAAGGGGAGCCAGAGTGAAGATGGAGATAAAACTGGGAAAGAGAGCCAGAGTGAAGACAGAGATTAAGATGGGAAAGAGAGCCAGAGTGAGAGGGAGATTAAGCTGGGAAGCAGAAGAAGAGTGAAGAGGGAGATTAAACTGGGAAGGAGAACAAGAGTGACGAGGGATATTAAGGTGGGAAATAGAGCCAGCGTGAAGAGGGAGATTAAACTGGGAAGGAGACCAAGAGTGAAGAGGGATGTTAAAATGGGAAGTAGAGCCAACGTGTAGAGGGAGGTTGAACTGGGAAGGAGAGCAAGAGTGAAGAGAGAGATTAAGAGGGGGAAAAGAGCAAGAGTGAAGAGGGAGATTAAAATGGGAAGGAGAGCACGAGTGAAGAGGAAGATTAAGATGGGAAGAAGAAACAGAGTGAAGAGGGAGATTAAACTAGTAAGAAGACAAAGAGAGATTAAGATGGGAAGGCGATCAAGAGAGAAGAGGGAGAATAAATGCTAACAAGAGCAAGAGTGAAGATGGAGATTAAACTGGGAAGGAGGACAAGAGTGGAGAGGGGAATAAACTGGGAAGTAGAGCAAGAGTGGAGACAAAGATTAAGATGGGAAGTAGAGCAAGAGTGAAGAGGGAGATTAATATGGGAAGAAGAGCCAGAGTGAAGAGGGAGATTAAACTGGGAACGAGAGCAAGAGTGAAGAGGGAGATTAAAATGGGAAGTACACCAAGAGTGAAGAGGGTAATTAAACTGGGAAGGAGAGCCCGAGTGAAGAGGGAGATGAAACTGGGAAGGAGAGCAAGAGTGAAGAACGAGATTAAACTGAGAGGGAGAGCCCGAGTGAAGAGGAAGATTAAACTGGGAAGGAGAGCAAGAGTGAAGAGGGAGATTAAGATGGGAATAAGAGCAAGAGTGAAGAGAGAGATTAAGAGGGGAAAAAGAGCAAGAGTGAAGAGGGAGATTAAACTGAGAAGGAGAGCAAGAATGAAGAGCAAGATTAAAATGGGAAAAAGAGCCAGAGTGAAGAGTGAGATTAAAATGGGAAGGAGAGCACGAGTGAAGAGGAAGATTAAGATGGGAAGAAGAAACAGACTGAAGAGGGAGAAAAAGGTAGGAATGAGACCAAGAGTGAAGAGGGAGATTAAACTGGTAAGAAGACAAAGATTAAAGAGAGAGATTAAGATGGGAAGGAGATCAAGAGTGAAGAGGGAGATTAAACTGGTAAAAAGACCAAGAGAGATTAAGCTGGGAAGGCGATCAAGAGAGAAGAGGGAGATTAAAATGCGAACGAGAGCAAGAGTGAAGAGGGAGATTAAACTGGGAAGGAGACCAAGAGTGGCGAGGGGGATTAAACTGGGAAGTAGAGCAAGAGTGTAGAGGGAGATTAAGATGGGAAGTAGAGCAAGAGGGAAGAGGGAGATTAATATCGGAAGAAGAGCCAGAGTGAAGAGGGAGATTAAACTGGGACCGAGAGCAAGAGTGAAGAGGGAGATTAAGATGGGAAGCACACCAAGAGTGAAGAGGGTAATTAAACTGGGAAGGAGAGCCCGAGTGAAGAGGGAGATTAAACTGGGAAGGAGAGCAAGAGTGAAGAACGAGATTAAACTGGGAGGGAGAGCCCGAGTGAAGAGGAAGATTAACCTGGGAAGGAGAGCAAAAGTGAAGAGGGAGATTAAGATGGGAATAAGAGCAAGAGTGAAGAGAGAGATTAAGAGGGGAAAAAGAGCAAGAGTGAAGAGGGAGATTAAACTGAGAAGGAGAGCAAGAATGAAGAGCAAGATTAAAATGGGAAAAAGAGCCAGAGTGAAGAGGGAGATTAAAATGGGAAGGAGAGCACGAGTGAAGAGGAAGATTAAGATGGGAAGAAGAAACAGAGTGAAGAGGGAGAAAAAGGTAGGAATGAGACCAAGAGTGAAGAGGGAGATTAAACTGGTAAGAAGACAAAGATTAAAGAGAGAGATTAAGCTGGGAAGGAGATCAAGAGTGAAGAGGGAGATTAAACTGGTAAGAAGACCAAGAGAGATTAAGCTGGGAAGGCGATCAAGAGAGAAGAGGGAGATTAAAATGCGAACGAGAGCAAGAGTGAAGAGGGAAATTAAACTGGGAAGGAGACCAAGAGTGGCGAGGGGCTTTAAACTGGGAAGTAGAGCAAGAGTGGAGAGGGAGATTAAGATGGGAAGTAGAGCAAGAGGGAAGAGGGAGATTAATATGGGAAGAAGAGCCAGAGTGAAGAGGGAGATTAAACTGGGAACGAGAGCAAGAGTGAAGAGGGAGATTAAGATGGGAAGCACACCAAGAGTGAAGAGGGTAATTAAACTGGGAAGGAGAGCCCGAGTGAAGAGGTAGATTAAACTGGGAAGGAGAGCAAGAGTGAAGAGGGAGATTAAGATGGGAATAAGAGCCAGAGTGAAGAGGGAGATTAAGTTGGGAAGAAGAGAAAGTGTGAAGAACGAGATTAAACTGGGAAGGAGAGCCCAAGTGAAGAGGGAGATTAAAATGAGAAGGAGAGCAAGAGTGAAGAGGGGGATTAAACTGTAAAAAAGAGCAAGAGGCAAGCGTGAGATTAAAATGGGAAGGGGAGCCAGAGTGAAGAGGGAGATAAAACTGGGAAAGAGAGCCAGAGTGAAGAGGGAGATTAAGATGGAAAAGAGAGCCAGAGTGAGAGGGAGATTAAGCTGGGAAGCAGAAGAAGAATGAAGAGGGAGATCAAACTGGGAAGGAGAACAAGAATGACGAGGGATATTAAGGTGGGAAGTAGAGCCAACGTGTAGAGGGAGGTTAAACTGGGAAGGAGACCAAGAGTGAAGAGGGATGTTAATATGGGAAGTAGAGCCAACGTGTAGAGGGAGGTTAAACTGGGAAGGAGAGCAAGAGTGAAGAGAGAGATTAAGAGGGGAAAAAGAGCAAGAGTGAAGAGGGAGATTAAACTGGGAAGGAGAGCAAGAGTGAAGAGGGAGATTAAGATGGGAAAAAGAGCCAGAGTGAAGAGGGGGATTAAAATGGGAAGGAGAGCACGAGTGAAGAGGGAGATTAAGATGAGAAGGAGAGCAAGAGTGAAGAGGGAGATTAAACTGCAAAGGAGAGCAAGAAGGAAGCGTATGATTAAACTGGGAAGGGGAGCCAGAGTGAGGAGGGAGATAAAACTGCAAAAAAGAGCAAGAGGGAAGCGTGAGATTAAGCTGGGAAGGGGAGCCAGAGTGAAGATGGAGATAAACCTGGGAAAGAGAGCCAGAGTGAAGACAGAGATTAAGATGGGAAAGAGAGCCAGAGTGAGAGGGAGATTAAGCTGGGAAGCAGAAGAAGAGTGAAGGAGGAGATTAAACTGGGAAGGAGAACAAGAGTGACGAGGGATATTAAGGTGGGAAATAGAGCCAGCGTGAAGAGGGAGATTAAACTGGGAAGGAGACCAAGAGTGAAGAGGGATGTTAAAATGGGAAGTAGAGCCAACGTGTAGAGGGAGGGTAAACTGGGAAGGAGAGCAAGAGTGAAGAGAGAGATTAAGAGGGGGAAAAGAGCAAGAGTGAAGAGGGAGATTAAACTGGGAAGGGGAGCAAGAGTGAAGAGGAAGATTAAAATGGGAAAAAGAGCCAGAGTGAAGAGGGAGATTAAAATGGGAAGGAGAGCACGAGTGAAGAGGAAGATTAAGATGGGAAGAAGAAACAGAGTGAAGAGGGAGATAAAGGTAGGAATGAGACCAAGAGTGAAGAGGAAGATTAAACTGGTAAGAAGACAAAGAGAGATTAAGATGGGAAGGCGATCAAGAGAGAAGAGGGAGAATAAATGCTAACGAGAGCAAGAGTGAAGAGGGAGATTAAACTGGGGAGGAGAACAAGAGTGGAGAGGGGAATAAACTGGGAAGTAGAGCAAGAGTGGAGACAAAGATTAAGATGGGAAGTAGAGCAAGAGTGAAGAGGGAGATTAATATGGGAAGAAGAGCCAGAGTGAAGAGGGAGATTAAACTGGGAACGAGAGCAAGAGTGAAGAGGGAGATTAAGATGGGAAGTACACCAAGAGTGAAGAGGGTAATTAAACTGGGAAGGAGAGCCCGAGTGAAGAGGGAGATGAAACTGGGAAGGAGAGCAAGAGTGAAGAACGAGATTAAACTGGGAGGGAGAGCCCGAGTGAAGAGGAAGATTAAACTGGGAAGGAGAGCAAGAGTGAAGAGGGAGATTAAGATGGGAATAAGAGCAAGAGTGAAGAGAGAGATTAAGAGGGGAAAAAGAGCAAGAGTGAAGAGTGAGATTAAACTGAGAAGGAGAGCAAGAATGAAGAGCAAGATTAAAATGGGAAAAAGAGCCAGAGTGAAGAGGGAGATTAAAATGGGAAGGAGATCACGAGTGAAGAGGAAGATTAAGATGGGAAGAAGAAACAGAGTGAAGAGGGAGAAAAAGGTAGGAATGAGACCAAGAGTGAAGAGGGAGATTAAACTGGTAAGAAGACAAAGATTAAAGAGAGAGATTAAGCTGGGAAGGAGATCAAGAGAGAAGAGGGAGAATAAAATGCGAACGAGAGCAAGAGTGAAGAGGGAGATTAAACTGGGAAGGAGACCAAGAGTAGCGAGGGGGATTAAACTGGGAAGTAGAGCAAGAGTGGAGAGGGAGATTAAGATGGGAGGTAGAGCAAGAGGGAAGAGGGAGATTAATATGGGAAGAAGAGCCCGAGTGAAGAGGGAGATTAAACTGGGAAGGAGAGCAAGAGTGAAGAACGAGATTAAACTGGAAGGAGAGCCCGAGTGAAGAGGAAGATTAAACTGGGAAGGAGAGCAAGAGTGAAGAGGGATGTTAATATGGGAAGTAGAGCAAGAGTGAAGAGGGAGATTAAACTGGGAAGGAGAGCAAGAGTGAAGAGGGAGATTAAGATGGGAAAAAGAGCCAGAGTGAAGAGTAGGATTAAAATGGGAAGGAGAGCACGAGTGAAGAGGGAGATTAAGATGAGAAGGAGAGCAAGAAGGAAGCGTATGATTAAACTGGGAAGGGGAGCCAGAGTGAGGAGGGAGATAAAACTGCAAAAAAGAGCAAGAGCGAAGCGTGAGATTAAGCTGGGAAGGGGAGCCAGAGTGAAGATGGAGATAAACCTGGGAAAGAGAGCCAGAGTGAAGACAGAGATTAAGATGGGAAAGAGAGCCAGAGTGAGAGGGAGATTAAGCTGGGAAGCAGAAGAAGAGTGAAGAGGGAGATTAAACTGGGAAGGAGAACAAGAGTGACGAGGGATATTAAGGTGGGAAATAGAGCCAGCGTGAAGAGGGAGATTAAACTGGGAAGGAGACCAAGAGTGAAGAGGGATGTTAAAATGGGAAGTAGAGCCAACGTGTAGAGGGAGGTTGAACTGGGAAGGAGAGCAAGAGTGAAGAGAGAGATTAAGAGGGGGAAAGAGCAAGAGTGAAGAGGGAGATTAAAATGGGAAGGAGAGCACGAGTGAAGAGGAAGATTAAGATGGGAAGAAGAAACAGAGTGAAGAGGGAGATTAAACTGGTAAGAAGACAAAGAGAGATTAAGATGGGAAGGCGATCAAGAGAGAAGAGGGAGAATAAATGCTAACAAGAGCAAGAGTGAAGAGGGAGATTAAACTGGGAAGGAGGACAAGAGTGGAGAGGGGAATAAACTGGGAAGTAGAGCAAGAGTGGAGACAAAGATTAAGATGGGAAGTAGAGCAAGAGTGAAGAGGGAGATTAATATGGGAAGAAGAGCCAGAGTGAAGAGGGAGATTAAACTGGGAACGAGAGCAAGAGTGAAGAGGGAGATTAAGATGGGAAGTACACCAAGAGTGAAGAGGGTAATTAAACTGGGAAGGAGAGCCCGAGTGAAGAGGGAGATGAAACTGGGAAGGAGAGCAAGAGTGAAGAACGAGATTAAACTGGGAGGGAGAGCCCGAGTGAAGAGGAAGATTAAACTGGGAAGGAGAGCAAGAGTGAAGAGGGAGATTAAGATGGGAATAAGAGCAAGAGTGAAGAGAGAGATTAAGAGGGGAAAAAGAGCAAGAGTGAAGAGGGAGATTAAACTGAGAAGGAGAGCAAGAATGAAGAGCAAGATTAAAATGGGAAAAAGAGCCAGAGTGAAGAGTGAGATTAAAATGGGAAGGAGAGCACGAGTGAAGAGGAAGATTAAGATGGGAAGAAGAAACAGACTGAAGAGGGAGAAAAAGGTAGGAATGAGACCAAGAGTGAAGAGGGAGATTAAACTGGTAAGAAGACAAAGATTAAAGAGAGAGATTAAGCTGGGAAGGAGATCAAGAGTGAAGAGGGAGATTAAACTGGTAAGAAGACCAAGAGAGATTAAGCTGGGAAGGCGATCAAGAGAGAAGAGGGAGATTAAAATGCGAACGAGAGCAAGAGTGAAGAGGGAGATTAAACTGGGAAGGAGACCAAGAGTGGCGAGGGGGATTAAACTGGGAAGTAGAGCAAGAGTGGAGAGGGAGATTAAGATGGGAAGTAGAGCAAGAGGGAAGAGGGAGATTAATATCGGAAGAAGAGCCAGAGTGAAGAGGGAGATTAAACTGGGACCGAGAGCAAGAGTGAAGAGGGAGATTAAGATGGGAAGCACACCAAGAGTGAAGAGGGTAATTAAACTGGGAAGGAGAGCCCGAGTGAAGAGGGAGATTAAACTGGGAAGGAGAGTAAGAGTGAAGAACGAGATTAAACTGGGAGGGAGAGCCCGAGTGAAGAGGAAGATTAACCTGGGAAGGAGAGCAAAAGTGAAGAGGGAGATTAAGATGGGAATAAGAGCAAGAGTGAAGAGAGAGATTAAGAGGGGAAAAAGAGCAAGAGTGAAGAGGGAGATTAAACTGAGAAGGAGAGCAAGAATGAAGAGCAAGATTAAAATGGGAAAAAGAGCCAGAGTGAAGAGTGAGATTAAAATGGGAAGGAGAGCACGAGTGAAGAGGAAGATTAAGATGGGAAGAAGAAACAGAGTGAAGAGGGAGAAAAAGGTAGGAATGAGACCAAGAGTGAAGAGGGAGATTAAACTGGTAAGAAGACAAAGATTAAAGAGAGAGATTAAGCTGGGAAGGAGATCAAGAGTGAAGAGGGAGATTAAACTGGTAAGAAGACCAAGAGAGATTAAGCTGGGAAGGCGATCAAGAGAGAAGAGGGAGATTAAAATGCGAACGAGAGCAAGAGTGAAGAGGGAAATTAAACTGGGAAGGAGACCAAGAGTGGCGAGGGGCTTTAAACTGGGAAGTAGAGCAAGAGTGGAGAGGGAGATTAAGATGGGAAGTAGAGCAAGAGGGAAGAGGGAGATTAATATGGGAAGAAGAGCCAGAGTGAAGAGGGAGATTAAACTGGGAACGAGAGCAAGAGTGAAGAGGGAGATTAAGATGGGAAGCACACCAAGAGTGAAGAGGGTAATTAAACTGGGAAGGAGAGCCCGAGTGAAGAGGTAGATTAAACTGGGAAGGAGAGCAAGAGTGAAGAGGGAGATTAAGATGGGAATAAGAGCCAGAGTGAAGAGGGAGATTAAGTTGGGAAGAAGAGAAAGTGTGAAGAACGAGATTAAACTGGGAAGGAGAGCCCAAGTGAAGAGGGAGATTAAAATGAGAAGGAGAGCAAGAGTGAAGAGGGGGATTAAACTGTAAAAAAGAGCAAGAGGCAAGCGTGAGATTAAAATGGGAAGGGGAGCCAGAGTGAAGAGGGAGATAAAACTGGGAAAGAGAGCCAGAGTGAAGAGGGAGATTAAGATGGAAAAGAGAGCCAGAGTGAGAGGGAGATTAAGCTGGGAAGCAGAAGAAGAATGAAGAGGGAGATCAAACTGGGAAGGAGAACAAGAATGACGAGGGATATTAAGGTGGGAAGTAGAGCCAACGTGTAGAGGGAGGTTAAACTGGGAAGGAGACCAAGAGTGAAGAGGGATGTTAATATGGGAAGTAGAGCCAACGTGTAGAGGGAGGTTAAACTGGGAAGGAGAGCAAGAGTGAAGAGAGAGATTAAGAGGGGAAAAAGAGCAAGAGTGAAGAGGGAGATTAAACTGGGAAGGAGAGCAAGAGTGAAGAGGGAGATTAAGATGGGAAAAAGAGCCAGAGTGAAGAGGGGGATTAAAATGGGAAGGAGAGCACGAGTGAAGAGGGAGATTAAGATGAGAAGGAGAGCAAGAGTGAAGAGGGAGATTAAACTGCAAAGGAGAGCAAGAAGGAAGCGTATGATTAAACTGGGAAGGGGAGCCAGAGTGAGGAGGGAGATAAAACTGCAAAAAAGAGCAAGAGGGAAGCGTGAGATTAAGCTGGGAAGGGGAGCCAGAGTGAAGATGGAGATAAACCTGGGAAAGAGAGCCAGAGTGAAGACAGAGATTAAGATGGGAAAGAGAGCCAGAGTGAGAGGGAGATTAAGCTGGGAAGCAGAAGAAGAGTGAAGGAGGAGATTAAACTGGGAAGGAGAACAAGAGTGACGAGGGATATTAAGGTGGGAAATAGAGCCAGCGTGAAGAGGGAGATTAAACTGGGAAGGAGACCAAGAGTGAAGAGGGATGTTAAAATGGGAAGTAGAGCCAACGTGTAGAGGGAGGGTAAACTGGGAAGGAGAGCAAGAGTGAAGAGAGAGATTAAGAGGGGGAAAAGAGCAAGAGTGAAGAGGGAGATTAAACTGGGAAGGGGAGCAAGAGTGAAGAGGAAGATTAAAATGGGAAAAAGAGCCAGAGTGAAGAGGGAGATTAAAATGGGAAGGAGAGCACGAGTGAAGAGGAAGATTAAGATGGGAAGAAGAAACAGAGTGAAGAGGGAGATAAAGGTAGGAATGAGACCAAGAGTGAAGAGGAAGATTAAACTGGTAAGAAGACAAAGAGAGATTAAGATGGGAAGGCGATCAAGAGAGAAGAGGGAGAATAAATGCTAACGAGAGCAAGAGTGAAGAGGGAGATTAAACTGGGGAGGAGAACAAGAGTGGAGAGGGGAATAAACTGGGAAGTAGAGCAAGAGTGGAGACAAAGATTAAGATGGGAAGTAGAGCAAGAGTGAAGAGGGAGATTAATATGGGAAGAAGAGCCAGAGTGAAGAGGGAGATTAAACTGGGAACGAGAGCAAGAGTGAAGAGGGAGATTAAGATGGGAAGTACACCAAGAGTGAAGAGGGTAATTAAACTGGGAAGGAGAGCCCGAGTGAAGAGGGAGATGAAACTGGGAAGGAGAGCAAGAGTGAAGAACGAGATTAAACTGGGAGGGAGAGCCCGAGTGAAGAGGAAGATTAAACTGGGAAGGAGAGCAAGAGTGAAGAGGGAGATTAAGATGGGAATAAGAGCAAGAGTGAAGAGAGAGATTAAGAGGGGAAAAAGAGCAAGAGTGAAGAGTGAGATTAAACTGAGAAGGAGAGCAAGAATGAAGAGCAAGATTAAAATGGGAAAAAGAGCCAGAGTGAAGAGGGAGATTAAAATGGGAAGGAGATCACGAGTGAAGAGGAAGATTAAGATGGGAAGAAGAAACAGAGTGAAGAGGGAGAAAAAGGTAGGAATGAGACCAAGAGTGAAGAGGGAGATTAAACTGGTAAGAAGACAAAGATTAAAGAGAGAGATTAAGCTGGGAAGGAGATCAAGAGTGAAGAGGGAGATTAAACTGGTAAGAAGACCAAGAGAGATTAAGCTGGGAAGGCGATCAAGAGAGAAGAGGGAGAATAAAATGCGAACGAGAGCAAGAGTGAAGAGGGAGATTAAACTGGGAAGGAGACCAAGAGTAGCGAGGGGGATTAAACTGGGAAGTAGAGCAAGAGTGGAGAGGGAGATTAAGATGGGAGGTAGAGCAAGAGGGAAGAGGGAGATTAATATGGGAAGAAGAGCCCGAGTGAAGAGGGAGATTAAACTGGGAAGGAGAGCAAGAGTGAAGAACGAGATTAAACTGGAAGGAGAGCCCGAGTGAAGAGGAAGATTAAACTGGGAAGGAGAGCAAGAGTGAAGAGGGATGTTAATATGGGAAGTAGAGCAAGAGTGAAGAGGGAGATTAAACTGGGAAGGAGAGCAAGAGTGAAGAGGGAGATTAAGATGGGAAAAAGAGCCAGAGTGAAGAGTAGGATTAAAATGGGAAGGAGAGCACGAGTGAAGAGGGAGATTAAGATGAGAAGGAGAGCAAGAGTGAAGAGGGAGATTAAACTGCAAAGGAGAGCAAGAAGGAAGCGTATGATTAAACTGGGAAGGGGAGCCAGAGTGAGGAGGGAGATAAAACTGCAAAAAAGAGCAAGAGCGAAGCGTGAGATTAAGCTGGGAAGGGGAGCCAGAGTGAAGATGGAGATAAACCTGGGAAAGAGAGCCAGAGTGAAGACAGAGATTAAGATGGGAAAGAGAGCCAGAGTGAGAGGGAGATTAAGCTGGGAAGCAGAAGAAGAGTGAAGAGGGAGATTAAACTGGGAAGGAGAACAAGAGTGACGAGGGATATTAAGGTGGGAAATAGAGCCAGCGTGAAGAGGGAGATTAAACTGGGAAGGAGACCAAGAGTGAAGAGGGATGTTAAAATGGGAAGTAGAGCCAACGTGTAGAGGGAGGTTGAACTGGGAAGGAGAGCAAGAGTGAAGAGAGAGATTAAGAGGGGGAAAGAGCAAGAGTGAAGAGGGAGATTAAAATGGGAAGGAGAGCACGAGTGAAGAGGAAGATTAAGATGGGAAGAAGAAACAGAGTGAAGAGGGAGATTAAACTGGTAAGAAGACAAAGAGAGATTAAGATGGGAAGGCGATCAAGAGAGAAGAGGGAGAATAAATGCTAACAAGAGCAAGAGTGAAGAGGGAGATTAAACTGGGAAGGAGGACAAGAGTGGAGAGGGGAATAAACTGGGAAGTAGAGCAAGAGTGGAGACAAAGATTAAGATGGGAAGTAGAGCAAGAGTGAAGAGGGAGATTAATATGGGAAGAAGAGCCAGAGTGAAGAGGGAGATTAAACTGGGAACGAGAGCAAGAGTGAAGAGGGAGATTAAGATGGGAAGTACACCAAGAGTGAAGAGGGTAATTAAACTGGGAAGGAGAGCCCGAGTGAAGAGGGAGATGAAACTGGGAAGGAGAGCAAGAGTGAAGAACGCGATTAAACTGGGAGGGAGAGCCCGAGTGAAGAGGAAGATTAAACTGGGAAGGAGAGCAAGAGTGAAGAGGGAGATTAAGATGGGAATAAGAGCAAGAGTGAAGAGAGAGATTAAGAGGGGAAAAAGAGCAAGAGTGAAGAGGGAGATTAAACTGAGAAGGAGAGCAAGAATGAAGAGCAAGATTAAAATGGGAAAAAGAGCCAGAGTGAAGAGTGAGATTAAAATGGGAAGGAGAGCACGAGTGAAGAGGAAGATTAAGATGGGAAGAAGAAACAGACTGAAGAGGGAGAAAAAGGTAGGAATGAGACCAAGAGTGAAGAGGGAGATTAAACTGGTAAGAAGACAAAGATTAAAGAGAGAGATTAAGCTGGGAAGGAGATCAAGAGTGAAGAGGGAGATTAAACTGGTAAGAAGACCAAGAGAGATTAAGCTGGGAAGGCGATCAAGAGAGAAGAGGGAGATTAAAATGCGAACGAGAGCAAGAGTGAAGAGGGAGATTAAACTGGGAAGGAGACCAAGAGTGGCGAGGGGGATTAAACTGGGAAGTAGAGCAAGAGTGGAGAGGGAGATTAAGATGGGAAGTAGAGCAAGAGGGAAGAGGGAGATTAATATGGGAAGAAGAGCCAGAGTGAAGAGGGATATTAAACTGGGACCGAGAGCAAGAGTGAAGAGGGAGATTAAGATGGGAAGCACACCAAGAGTGAAGAGGGTAATTAAACTGGGAAGGAGAGCCCGAGTGAAGAGGGAGATTAAACTGGGAAGGAGAGCAAGAGTGAAGAACGAGATTAAACTGGGAGGGAGAGCCCGAGTGAAGAGGAAGATTAAACTGGGAAGGAGAGCAAGAGTGAAGAGGGAGATTAAGATGGGAATAAGAGCAAGAGTGAAGAGAGAGATTAAGAGGGGAAAAAGAGCAAGAGTGAAGAGGGAGATTAAACTGAGAAGGAGAGCAAGAATGAAGAGCAAGATTAAAATGGGAAAAAGAGCCAGAGTGAAGAGGGAGATTAAAATGGGAAGGAGAGCACGAGTGAAGAGGAAGATTAAGATGGGAAGAAGAAACAGAGTGAAGAGGGAGAAAAAGGTAGGAATGAGACCCAGAGTGAAGAGGGAGATTAAACTGGTAAGAAGACAAAGATTAAAGAGAGAGATTAAGCTGGGAAGGAGATCAAGAGTGAAGAGGGAGATTAAACTGGTAAGAAGACCAAGAGAGATTAAGCTGGGAAGGCGATCAAGAGAGAAGAGGGAGATTAAAATGCGAACGAGAGCAAGAGTGAAGAGGGAGATTAAACTGGGAAGGAGACCAAGAGTGGCGAGGGGGATTAAACTGGGAAGTAGAGCAAGAGTGGAGAGGGAGATTAAGATGGGAAGTAGAGCAAGAGGGAAGAGGGAGATTAATATGGGAAGAAGAGCCAGAGTGAAGAGGGAGATTAAACTGGGACCGAGAGCAAGAGTGAAGAGGGAGATTAAGATGGGAAGCACACCAAGAGTGAAGAGGGTAATTAAACTGGGAAGGAGAGCCCGAGTGAAGAGGGAGATTAAACTGGGAAGGAGAGCAAGAGTGAAGAACGAGATTAAACTGGGAGGGAGAGCCCGAGTGAAGAGGAAGATTAAACTGGGAAGGAGAGCAAGAGTGAAGAGGGAGATTAAGATGGGAATAAGAGCAAGAGTGAAGAGAGAGATTAAGAGGGGAAAAAGAGCAAGAGTGAAGAGGGAGATTAAATTGAGAAGGAGAGCAAGAATGAAGAGCAAGATTAAAATGGGAAAAAGAGCCAGAGTGAAGAGGGAGATTAAAATGGGAAGGAGAGCACGAGTGAAGAGGAAGATTAAGATGGGAAGAAGAAACAGAGTGAAGAGGGAGAAAAAGGTAGGAATGAGACCAAGAGTGAAGAGGGAGATTAAACTGGTAAGAAGACAAAGATTAAAGAGAGAGATTAAGCTGGGAAGGAGATCAAGAGTGAAGAGGGAGATTAAACTGGTAAGAAGACCAAGAGAGATTAAGCTGGGAAGGCGATCAAGAGAGAAGAGGGAGATTAAAATGCGAACGAGAGCAAGAGTGAAGAGGGAGATTAAACTGGGAAGGAGACCAAGAGTGGCGAGGGGCTTTAAACTGGGAAGTAGAGCCAGAGTGGAGAGGGAGATTAAGATGGGAAGTAGAGCAAGAGGGAAGAGGGAGATTAATATGGGAAGAAGAGCCAGAGTGAAGAGGGAGATTAAACTGGGAACGAGAGCAAGAGTGAAGAGGGAGATTAAGATGGGAAGCACACCAAGAGTGAAGAGGGTAATTAAACTGGGAAGGAGAGCCCGAGTGAAGAGGTAGATTAAACTGGGAAGGAGAGCAAGAGTGAAGAGGGAGATTAAGATGGGAATAAGAGCCAGAGTGAAGAGGGAGATTAAGTTGGGAAGAAGAGAAAGTGTGAATAACGAGATTAAACTGGGAAGGAGAGCCCAAGTGAAGAGGGAGATAAAACTGGGAAAGAGAGCCAGAGTGAAGAGGGAGATTAAGATGGAAAAGAGAGCCAGAGTGAGAGGGAGATTAAGCTGGGAAGCAGAAGAAGAATGAAGAGGGAGATCAAACTGGGAAGGAGAACAAGAATGACGAGGGATATTAAGGTGGGAAGTAGAGCCAACGTGTAGAGGGAGGTTAAACTGGGAAGGAGACCAAGAGTGAAAAGGGATGTTAATATGGGAAGTAGAGCCAACGTGTAGAGGGAGGTTAAACTGGGAAGGAGAGCAAGAGTGAAGAGAGAGATTAAGAGGGGAAAAAGAGCAAGAGTGAAGAGGGGGATTAAAATGGGAAGGAGAGCACGAGTGAAGAGGGAGATTAAGATGAGAAGGAGAGCAAGAGTGAAGAGGGAGATTAAACTGCAAAGGAGAGCAAGAAGGAAGCGTATGATTAAACTGGGAAGGGGAGCCAGAGTGAGGAGGGAGATAAAACTGCAAAAAAGAGCAAGAGGGAAGCGTGAGATTAAGCTGGGAAGGGGAGCCAGAGTGAAGATGGAGATAAACCTGGGAAAGAGAGCCAGAGTGAAGACAGAGATTAAGATGGGAAAGAGAGCCAGAGTGAGAGGGAGATTAAGCTGGGAAGCAGAAGAAGAGTGAAGGAGGAGATTAAACTGGGAAGGAGAACAAGAGTGACAAGGGATATTAAGGTGGGAAATAGAGCCAGCGTGAAGAGGGAGATTAAACTGGGAAGGAGACCAAGAGTGAAGAGGGATGTTAAAATGGGAAGTAGAGCCAACGTGTAGAGGGAGGGTAAACTGGGAAGGAGAGCAAGAGTGAAGAGAGAGATTAAGAGGGGGAAAAGAGCAAGAGTGAAGAGGGAGATTAAACTGGGAAGGGGAGCAAGAGTGAAGAGGAAGATTAAAATGGGAAAAAGAGCCAGAGTGAAGAGGGAGATTAAAATGGGAAGGAGAGCACGAGTGAAGAGGAAGATTAAGATGGGAAGAAGAAACAGAGTGAAGAGGGAGATAAAGGTAGGAATGAGACCAAGAGTGAAGAGGAAGATTAAACTGGTAAGAAGACAAAGAGAGATTAAGATGGGAAGGCGATCAAGAGAGAAGAGGGAAAATAAATGCTAACGAGAGCAAGAGTGAAGAGGGAGATTAAACTGGGAAGGAGAACAAGAGTGGAGAGGGGAATAAACTGGGAAGTAGAGCAAGAGTGGAGACAAAGATTAAGATGGGAAGTAGAGCAAGAGTGAAGAGGGAGATTAATATGGGAAGAAGAGCCAGAGTGAAGAGGGAGATTAAACTGGGAACGAGAGCAAGAGTGAAGAGGGAGATTAAGATGGGAAGTACACCAAGAGTGAAGAGGGTAATTAAACTGGGAAGGAGAGCAAGAGTGAAGAACGAGATTAAACTGGGAGGGAGAGCCCGAGTGAAGAGGAAGATTAAACTGGGAAGGAGAGCAAGAGTGAAGAGGGAGATTAAGATGGGAATAAGAGCAAGAGTGAAGAGAGAGATTAAGAGGGGAAAAAGAGCAAGAGTGAAGAGTGAGATTAAACTGAGAAGGAGAGCAAGAATGAAGAGCAAGATTAAAATGGGGAAAAGAGCCAGAGTGAAGAGGGAGATTAAAATGGGAAGGAGATCACGAGTGAAGAGGAAGATTAAGATGGGAAGAAGAAACAGAGTGAAGAGGGAGAAAAAGGTAGGAATGAGACCACGAGTGAAGAGGGAGATTAAACTGGTAAGAAGACAAAGATTAAAGAGAGAGATTAAGCTGGGAAGGAGATCAAGAGTGAAGAGGGAGATTAAACTGGTAAGAAGACCAAGTGAGATTAAGCTGGGAAGGCGATCAAGAGAGAAGAGGGAGATTAAAATGCGAACGAGAGCAAGAGTGAAGAGGGAGATTAAACTGGGAAGGAGACCAAGAGTGGCGAGGGGGATTAAACTGGGAAGTAGAGCAAGAGTGGAGAGGGAGATTAAGATGGGAGGTAGAGCAAGAGGGAAGAGGGAGATTAATATGGGAAGAAGAGCCCAAGTGAAGAGGGAGATTAAACTGGGAAGGAGAGCAAGAGTGAAGAACGAGATTAAACTGGAAGGAGAGCCCGAGTGAAGAGGAAGATTAAACTGGGAAGGAGAGCAAGAGTGAAGAGGGATGTTAATATGGGAAGTAGAGCCAACGTGTAGAGGGAGGTTAAACTGGGAAGGAGAGCAAGAGTGAAGAGAGAGATTAAGAGGGGAAAAAGAGCAAGAGTGAAGAGGGAGATTAAACTGGGAAGGAGAGCAAGAGTGAAGAGGGAGATTAAGATGGGAAAAAGAGCCAGAGTGAAGAGGGGGATTAAAATGGGAAGGAGAGCACGAGTGAAGAGGGAGATTAAGATGAGAAGGAGAGCAAGAGTGAAGAGGGAGATTAAACTGCAAAGGAGAGCAAGAAGGAAGCGTATGATTAAACTGGGAAGGGGAGCCAGAGTGAGGAGGGAGATAAAACTGCAAAAAAGAGCAAGAGGGAAGCGTGAGATTAAGCTGGGAAGGGGAGCCAGAGTGAAGATGGAGATAAACCTGGGAAAGAGAGCCAGAGTGAAGACAGAGATTAAGATGGGAAAGAGAGCCAGAGTGAGAGGGAGATTAAGCTGGGAAGCAGAAGAAGAGTGAAGAGGGAGATTAAACTGGGAAGGAGAACAAGAGTGACGAGGGATATTAAGGTGGGAAATAGAGCCAGCGTGAAGAGGGAGATTAAACTGGGAAGGAGACCAAGAGTGAAGAGGGATGTTAAAATGGGAAGTAGAGCCAACGTGTAGAGGGAGGTTGAACTGGGAAGGAGAGCAAGAGTGAAGAGAGAGATTAAGAGGGGGGAAAAGAGCAAGAGTGAAGAGGGAGATTAAAATGGGAAGGAGAGCACGAGTGAAGAGGAAGATTAAGATGGGAAGAAGAAACAGAGTGAAGAGGGAGATTAAACTGGTAAGAAGACAAAGAGAGATTAAGATGGGAAGGCGATCAAGAGAGAAGAGGGAGAATAAATGCTAACAAGAGCAAGAGTGAAGAGGGAGATTAAACTGGGAAGGAGGACAAGAGTGGAGAGGGGAATAAACTGGGAAGTAGAGCAAGAGTGGAGACAAAGATTAAGATGGGAAGTAGAGCAAGAGTGAAGAGGGAGATTAATATGGGAAGAAGAGCCAGAGTGAAGAGGGAGATTAAACTGGGAACGAGAGCAAGAGTGAAGAGGGAGATTAAGATGGGAAGTACATCAAGAGTGAAGAGGGTAATTAAACTGGGAAGGAGAGCCCGAGTGAAGAGGGAGATGAAACTGGGAAGGAGAGCAAGAGTGAAGAACGAGATTAAACTGGGAGGGAGAGCCCGAGTGAAGAGGAAGATTAAACTGGGAGGGAGAGCAAGAGTGAAGAGGGAGATTAAGATGGGAATAAGAGCAAGAGTGAAGAGAGAGATTAAGAGGGGAAAAAGAGCAAGAGTGAAGAGGGAGATTAAACTGAGAAGGAGAGCAAGAATGAAGAGCAAGATTAAAATGGGAAAAAGAGCCAGAGTGAAGAGTGAGATTAAAATGGGAAGGAGAGCACGAGTGAAGAGGAAGATTAAGATGGGAAGAAGAAACAGACTGAAGAGGGAGAAAAAGGTAGGAATGAGACCAAGAGTGAAGAGGGAGATTAAACTGGTAAGAAGTCAAAGATTAAAGAGAGAGATTAAGCTGGGAAGGAGATCAAGAGTGAAGAGGGAGATTAAACTGGTAAGAAGACCAAGAGAGATTAAGCTGGGAAGGCGATCAAGAGAGAAGAGGGAGATTAAAATGCGAACGAGAGCAAGAGTGAAGAGGGAGATTAAACTGGGAAGGAGACCAAGAGTGGCGAGGGGGATTAAACTGGGAAGTAGAGCAAGATTGGAGAGGGAGATTAAGATGGGAAGTAGAGCAAGAGGGAAGAGGGAGATTAATATGGGAAGAAGAGCCAGAGTGAAGAGGGAGATTAAACTGGGACCGAGAGCAAGAGTGAAGAGGGAGATTAAGATGGGAAGCACACCAAGAGTGAAGAGGGTAATTAAACTGGGAAGGAGAGCCCGAGTGAAGAGGGAGATTAAACTGGGAAGGAGAGCAAGAGTGAAGAACGAGATTAAACTGGGAGGGAGAGCCCGAGTGAAGAGGAAGATTAAACTGGGAAGGAGAGCAAGAGTGAAGAGGGAGATTAAGATGGGAATAAGAGCAAGAGTGAAGAGAGAGATTAAGAGGGGAAAAAGAGCAAGAGTGAAGAGGGAGATTAAACTGAGAAGGAGAGCAAGAATGAAGAGCAAGATTAAAATGGGAAAAAGAGCCAGAGTGAAGAGGGAGATTAAAATGGGAAGGAGAGCACGAGTGAAGAGGAAGATTAAGATGGGAAGAAGAAACAGAGTGAAGAGGGAGAAAAAGGTAGGAATGAGACCAAGAGTGAAGAGGGAGATTAAACTGGTAAGAAGACAAAGATTAAAGAGAGAGATTAAGCTGGGAAGGAGATCAAGAGTGAAGAGGGAGATTAAACTGGTAAGAAGACCAAGAGAGATTAAGCTGGGAAGGCGATCAAGAGAGAAGAGGGAGATTAAAATGCGAACGAGAGCAAGAGTGAAGAGGGAGATTAAACTGGGAAGGAGACCAAGAGTGGCGAGGGGCTTTAAACTGGGAAGTAGAGCAAGAGTGGAGAGGGAGATTAAGATGGGAAGTAGAGCAAGAGGGAAGAGGGAGATTAATATGGGAAGAAGAGCCAGAGTGAAGAGGGAGATTAAACTGGGAACGAGAGCAAGAGTGAAGAGGGAGATTAAGATGGGAAGCACACCAAGAGTGAAGAGGGTAATTAAACTGGGAAGGAGAGCCCGAGTGAAGAGGGAGATTAAACTGGGAAGGAGAGCAAGAGTGAAGAGGGAGATTAAGATGGGAATAAGAGCCAGAGTGAAGAGGGAGATTAAGTTGGGAAGAAGAGAAAGTGTGAAGAACGAGATTAAACTGGGAAGGAGAGCCCAAGTGAAGAGGGAGATTAAAATGAGAAGGAGAGCAAGAGTGAAGAGGGGGATTAAACTGTAAAAAAGAGCAAGAGGCAAGCGTGAGATTAAAATGGGAAGGGGAGCCAGAGTGAAGAGGGAGATAAAACTGGGAAAGAGAGCCAGAGTGAAGAGGGAGATTAAGATGGAAAAGAGAGCCAGAGTGAGAGGGAGATTAAGCTGGGAAGCAGAAGAAGAATGAAGAGGGAGATCAAACTGGGAAGGAGAACAAGAATGACGAGGGATATTAAGGTGGGAAGTAGAGCCAACGTGTAGAGGGAGGTTAAACTGGGAAGGAGACCAAGAGTGAAGAGGGATGTTAATATGGGAAGTAGAGCCAACGTGTAGAGGGAGGTTAAACTGGGAAGGAGAGCAAGAGTGAAGAGAGAGATTAAGAGGGGAAAAAGAGCAAGAGTGAAGAGGGAGATTAAACTGGGAAGGAGAGCAAGAGTGAAGAGGGAGATTAAGATGGGAAAAAGAGCCAGAGTGAAGAGGGGGATTAAAATGGGAAGGAGAGCACGAGTGAAGAGGGAGATTAAGATGAGAAGGAGAGCAAGAGTGAAGAGGGAGATTAAACTGCAAAGGAGAGCAAGAAGGAAGCGTATGATTAAACTGGGAAGGGGAGCCAGAGTGAGGAGGGAGATAAAACTGCAAAAAAGAGCAAGAGGGAAGCGTGAGATTAAGATGGGAAGGGGAGCCAGAGTGAAGATGGAGATAAACCTGGGAAAGAGAGCCAGAGTGAAGACAGAGATTAAGATGGGAAAGAGAGCCAGAGTGAGAGGGAGATTAAGCTGGGAAGCAGAAGAAGAGTGAAGGAGGAGATTAAACTGGGAAGGAGAACAAGAGTGACGAGGGATATTAAGGTGGGAAATAGAGCCAGCGTGAAGAGGGAGATTAAACTGGGAAGGAGACCAAGAGTGAAGAGGGATGTTAAAATGGGAAGTAGAGCCAACGTGTAGAGGGAGGGTAAACTGGGAAGGAGAGCAAGAGTGAAGAGAGAGATTAAGAGGGGGAAAAGAGCAAGAGTGAAGAGGGAGATTAAACTGGGAAGGGGAGCAAGAGTGAAGAGGAAGATTAAAATGGGAAAAAGAGCCAGAGTGAAGAGGGAGATTAAAATGGGAAGGAGAGCACGAGTGAAGAGGAAGATTAAGATGGGAAGAAGAAACAGAGTGAAGAGGGAGATAAAGGTAGGAATGAGACCAAGAGTGAAGAGGAAGATTAAACTGGTAAGAAGACAAAGAGAGATTAAGATGGGAAGGCGATCAAGAGAGAAGAGGGAGAATAAATGCTAACGAGAGCAAGAGTGAAGAGGGAGATTAAACTGGGAAGGAGAACAAGAGTGGAGAGGGGAATAAACGAGGAAGTAGAGCAAGAGTGGAGACAAAGATTAAGATGGGAAGTAGAGCAAGAGTGAAGAGGGAGATTAATATGGGAAGAAGAGCCAGAGTGAAGAGGGAGATTAAACTGGGAATGAGAGCAAGAGTGAAGAGGGAGATTAAGATGGGAAGTACACCAAGAGTGAAGAGGGTAATTAAACTGGGAAGGAGAGCCCGAGTGAAGAGGGAGATGAAACTGGGAAGGAGAGCAAGAGTGAAGAACGAGATTAAACTGGGAGGGAGAGCCCGAGTGAAGAGGAAGATTAAACTGGGAAGGAGAGCAAGAGTGAAGAGGGAGATTAAGATGGGAATAAGAGCAAGAGTGAAGAGAGAGATTAAGAGGGGAAAAAGAGCAAGAGTGAAGAGTGAGATTAAACTGAGAAGGAGAGCAAGAATGAAGAGCAAGATTAAAATGGGAAAAAGAGCCAGAGTGAAGAGGGAGATTAAAATGGGAAGGAGATCACGAGTGAAGAGGAAGATTAAGATGGGAAGAAGAAACAGAGTGAAGAGGGAGAAAAAGGTAGGAATGAGACCCAGAGTGAAGAGGGAGATTAAACTGGTAAGAAGACAAAGATTAAAGAGAGAGATTAAGCTGGGAAGGAGATCAAGAGTGAAGAGGGAGATTAAACTGGTAAGAAGACCAAGAGAGATTAAGCTGGGAAGGCGATCAAGAGAGAAGAGGGAGATTAAAATGCGAACGAGAGCAAGAGTGAAGAGGGAGATTAAACTGGGAAGGAGACCAAGAGTGGCGAGGGGGATTAAACTGGGAAGTAGAGCAAGAGTGGAGAGGGAGATTAAGATGGGAAGTAGAGCAAGAGGGAAGAGGGAGATTAATATGGGAAGAAGAGCCAGAGTGAAGAGGGAGATTAAACTGGGACCGAGAGCAAGAGTGAAGAGGGAGATTAAGATGGGAAGCACACCAAGAGTGAAGAGGGTAATTAAACTGGGAAGGAGAGCCCGAGTGAAGAGGGAGATTAAACTGGGAAGGAGAGCAAGAGTGAAGAACGAGATTAAACTGGGAGGGAGAGCCCGAGTGAAGAGGAAGATTAAACTGGGAAGGAGAGCAAGAGTGAAGAGGGAGATTAAGATGGGAATAAGAGCAAGAGTGAAGAGAGAGATTAAGAGGGGAAAAAGAGCAAGAGTGAAGAGGGAGATTAAATTGAGAAGGAGAGCAAGAATGAAGAGCAAGATTAAAATGGGAAAAAGAGCCAGAGTGAAGAGGGAGATTAAAATGGGAAGGAGAGCACGAGTGAAGAGGAAGATTAAGATGGGAAGAAGAAACAGAGTGAAGAGGGAGAAAAAGGTAGGAATGAGACCAAGAGTGAAGAGGGAGATTAAACTGGTAAGAAGACAAAGATTAAAGAGAGAGATTAAGCTGGGAAGGAGATCAAGAGTGAAGAGGGAGATTAAACTGGTAAGAAGACCAAGAGAGATTAAGCTGGGAAGGCGATCAAGAGAGAAGAGGGAGATTAAAATGCGAACGAGAGCAAGAGTGAAGAGGGAGATTAAACTGGGAAGGAGACCAAGAGTGGCGAGGGGCTTTAAACTGGGAAGTAGAGCCAGAGTGGAGAGGGAGATTAAGATGGGAAGTAGAGCAAGAGGGAAGAGGGAGATTAATATGGGAAGAAGAGCCAGAGTGAAGAGGGAGATTAAACTGGGAACGAGAGCAAGAGTGAAGAGGGAGATTAAGATGGGAAGCACACCAAGAGTGAAGAGGGTAATTAAACTGGGAAGGAGAGCCCGAGTGAAGAGGTAGATTAAACTGGGAAGGAGAGCAAGAGTGAAGAGGGAGATTAAGATGGGAATAAGAGCCAGAGTGAAGAGGGAGATTAAGTTGGGAAGAAGAGAAAGTGTGAATAACGAGATTAAACTGGGAAGGAGAGCCCAAGTGAAGAGGGAGATAAAACTGGGAAAGAGAGCCAGAGTGAAGAGGGAGATTAAGATGGAAAAGAGAGCCAGAGTGAGAGGGAGATTAAGCTGGGAAGCAGAAGAAGAATGAAGAGGGAGATCAAACTGGGAAGGAGAACAAGAATGACGAGGGATATTAAGGTGGGAAGTAGAGCCAACGTGTAGAGGGAGGTTAAACTGGGAAGGAGACCAAGAGTGAAAAGGGATGTTAATATGGGAAGTAGAGCCAACGTGTAGAGGGAGGTTAAACTGGGAAGGAGAGCAAGAGTGAAGAGAGAGATTAAGAGGGGAAAAAGAGCAAGAGTGAAGAGGGGGATTAAAATGGGAAGGAGAGCACGAGTGAAGAGGGAGATTAAGATGAGAAGGAGAGCAAGAGTGAAGAGGGAGATTAAACTGCAAAGGAGAGCAAGAAGGAAGCGTATGATTAAACTGGGAAGGGGAGCCAGAGTGAGGAGGGAGATAAAACTGCAAAAAAGAGCAAGAGGGAAGCGTGAGATTAAGCTGGGAAGGGGAGCCAGAGTGAAGATGGAGATAAACCTGGGAAAGAGAGCCAGAGTGAAGACAGAGATTAAGATGGGAAAGAGAGCCAGAGTGAGAGGGAGATTAAGCTGGGAAGCAGAAGAAGAGTGAAGGAGGAGATTAAACTGGGAAGGAGAACAAGAGTGACAAGGGATATTAAGGTGGGAAATAGAGCCAGCGTGAAGAGGGAGATTAAACTGGGAAGGAGACCAAGAGTGAAGAGGGATGTTAAAATGGGAAGTAGAGCCAACGTGTAGAGGGAGGGTAAACTGGGAAGGAGAGCAAGAGTGAAGAGAGAGATTAAGAGGGGGAAAAGAGCAAGAGTGAAGAGGGAGATTAAACTGGGAAGGGGAGCAAGAGTGAAGAGGAAGATTAAAATGGGAAAAAGAGCCAGAGTGAAGAGGGAGATTAA
This sequence comes from Ambystoma mexicanum, assembly GCF_040938575.1. NCBI lineage: Eukaryota > Metazoa > Chordata > Amphibia > Caudata > Ambystomatidae > Ambystoma > Ambystoma mexicanum. The sequence goes on along the minus strand of NC_090936.1, from coordinate 1,181,955,651 downwards.
AATGGGAAGGAGAGCACGAGTGAAGAGGAAGATTAAGATGGGAAGAAGAAACAGAGTGAAGAGGGAGATAAAGGTAGGAATGAGACCAAGAGTGAAGAGGAAGATTAAACTGGTAAGAAGACAAAGAGAGATTAAGATGGGAAGGCGATCAAGAGAGAAGAGGGAAAATAAATGCTAACGAGAGCAAGAGTGAAGAGGGAGATTAAACTGGGAAGGAGAACAAGAGTGGAGAGGGGAATAAACTGGGAAGTAGAGCAAGAGTGGAGACAAAGATTAAGATGGGAAGTAGAGCAAGAGTGAAGAGGGAGATTAATATGGGAAGAAGAGCCAGAGTGAAGAGGGAGATTAAACTGGGAACGAGAGCAAGAGTGAAGAGGGAGATTAAGATGGGAAGTACACCAAGAGTGAAGAGGGTAATTAAACTGGGAAGGAGAGCAAGAGTGAAGAACGAGATTAAACTGGGAGGGAGAGCCCGAGTGAAGAGGAAGATTAAACTGGGAAGGAGAGCAAGAGTGAAGAGGGAGATTAAGATGGGAATAAGAGCAAGAGTGAAGAGAGAGATTAAGAGGGGAAAAAGAGCAAGAGTGAAGAGTGAGATTAAACTGAGAAGGAGAGCAAGAATGAAGAGCAAGATTAAAATGGGGAAAAGAGCCAGAGTGAAGAGGGAGATTAAAATGGGAAGGAGATCACGAGTGAAGAGGAAGATTAAGATGGGAAGAAGAAACAGAGTGAAGAGGGAGAAAAAGGTAGGAATGAGACCACGAGTGAAGAGGGAGATTAAACTGGTAAGAAGACAAAGATTAAAGAGAGAGATTAAGCTGGGAAGGAGATCAAGAGTGAAGAGGGAGATTAAACTGGTAAGAAGACCAAGTGAGATTAAGCTGGGAAGGCGATCAAGAGAGAAGAGGGAGATTAAAATGCGAACGAGAGCAAGAGTGAAGAGGGAGATTAAACTGGGAAGGAGACCAAGAGTGGCGAGGGGGATTAAACTGGGAAGTAGAGCAAGAGTGGAGAGGGAGATTAAGATGGGAGGTAGAGCAAGAGGGAAGAGGGAGATTAATATGGGAAGAAGAGCCCAAGTGAAGAGGGAGATTAAACTGGGAAGGAGAGCAAGAGTGAAGAACGAGATTAAACTGGAAGGAGAGCCCGAGTGAAGAGGAAGATTAAACTGGGAAGGAGAGCAAGAGTGAAGAGGGATGTTAATATGGGAAGTAGAGCCAACGTGTAGAGGGAGGTTAAACTGGGAAGGAGAGCAAGAGTGAAGAGAGAGATTAAGAGGGGAAAAAGAGCAAGAGTGAAGAGGGAGATTAAACTGGGAAGGAGAGCAAGAGTGAAGAGGGAGATTAAGATGGGAAAAAGAGCCAGAGTGAAGAGGGGGATTAAAATGGGAAGGAGAGCACGAGTGAAGAGGGAGATTAAGATGAGAAGGAGAGCAAGAGTGAAGAGGGAGATTAAACTGCAAAGGAGAGCAAGAAGGAAGCGTATGATTAAACTGGGAAGGGGAGCCAGAGTGAGGAGGGAGATAAAACTGCAAAAAAGAGCAAGAGGGAAGCGTGAGATTAAGCTGGGAAGGGGAGCCAGAGTGAAGATGGAGATAAACCTGGGAAAGAGAGCCAGAGTGAAGACAGAGATTAAGATGGGAAAGAGAGCCAGAGTGAGAGGGAGATTAAGCTGGGAAGCAGAAGAAGAGTGAAGAGGGAGATTAAACTGGGAAGGAGAACAAGAGTGACGAGGGATATTAAGGTGGGAAATAGAGCCAGCGTGAAGAGGGAGATTAAACTGGGAAGGAGACCAAGAGTGAAGAGGGATGTTAAAATGGGAAGTAGAGCCAACGTGTAGAGGGAGGTTGAACTGGGAAGGAGAGCAAGAGTGAAGAGAGAGATTAAGAGGGGGGAAAAGAGCAAGAGTGAAGAGGGAGATTAAAATGGGAAGGAGAGCACGAGTGAAGAGGAAGATTAAGATGGGAAGAAGAAACAGAGTGAAGAGGGAGATTAAACTGGTAAGAAGACAAAGAGAGATTAAGATGGGAAGGCGATCAAGAGAGAAGAGGGAGAATAAATGCTAACAAGAGCAAGAGTGAAGAGGGAGATTAAACTGGGAAGGAGGACAAGAGTGGAGAGGGGAATAAACTGGGAAGTAGAGCAAGAGTGGAGACAAAGATTAAGATGGGAAGTAGAGCAAGAGTGAAGAGGGAGATTAATATGGGAAGAAGAGCCAGAGTGAAGAGGGAGATTAAACTGGGAACGAGAGCAAGAGTGAAGAGGGAGATTAAGATGGGAAGTACACCAAGAGTGAAGAGGGTAATTAAACTGGGAAGGAGAGCCCGAGTGAAGAGGGAGATGAAACTGGGAAGGAGAGCAAGAGTGAAGAACGAGATTAAACTGGGAGGGAGAGCCCGAGTGAAGAGGAAGATTAAACTGGGAGGGAGAGCAAGAGTGAAGAGGGAGATTAAGATGGGAATAAGAGCAAGAGTGAAGAGAGAGATTAAGAGGGGAAAAAGAGCAAGAGTGAAGAGGGAGATTAAACTGAGAAGGAGAGCAAGAATGAAGAGCAAGATTAAAATGGGAAAAAGAGCCAGAGTGAAGAGTGAGATTAAAATGGGAAGGAGAGCACGAGTGAAGAGGAAGATTAAGATGGGAAGAAGAAACAGACTGAAGAGGGAGAAAAAGGTAGGAATGAGACCAAGAGTGAAGAGGGAGATTAAACTGGTAAGAAGTCAAAGATTAAAGAGAGAGATTAAGCTGGGAAGGAGATCAAGAGTGAAGAGGGAGATTAAACTGGTAAGAAGACCAAGAGAGATTAAGCTGGGAAGGCGATCAAGAGAGAAGAGGGAGATTAAAATGCGAACGAGAGCAAGAGTGAAGAGGGAGATTAAACTGGGAAGGAGACCAAGAGTGGCGAGGGGGATTAAACTGGGAAGTAGAGCAAGAGTGGAGAGGGAGATTAAGATGGGAAGTAGAGCAAGAGGGAAGAGGGAGATTAATATGGGAAGAAGAGCCAGAGTGAAGAGGGAGATTAAACTGGGACCGAGAGCAAGAGTGAAGAGGGAGATTAAGATGGGAAGCACACCAAGAGTGAAGAGGGTAATTAAACTGGGAAGGAGAGCCCGAGTGAAGAGGGAGATTAAACTGGGAAGGAGAGCAAGAGTGAAGAACGAGATTAAACTGGGAGGGAGAGCCCGAGTGAAGAGGAAGATTAAACTGGGAAGGAGAGCAAGAGTGAAGAGGGAGATTAAGATGGGAATAAGAGCAAGAGTGAAGAGAGAGATTAAGAGGGGAAAAAGAGCAAGAGTGAAGAGGGAGATTAAACTGAGAAGGAGAGCAAGAATGAAGAGCAAGATTAAAATGGGAAAAAGAGCCAGAGTGAAGAGGGAGATTAAAATGGGAAGGAGAGCACGAGTGAAGAGGAAGATTAAGATGGGAAGAAGAAACAGAGTGAAGAGGGAGAAAAAGGTAGGAATGAGACCAAGAGTGAAGAGGGAGATTAAACTGGTAAGAAGACAAAGATTAAAGAGAGAGATTAAGCTGGGAAGGAGATCAAGAGTGAAGAGGGAGATTAAACTGGTAAGAAGACCAAGAGAGATTAAGCTGGGAAGGCGATCAAGAGAGAAGAGGGAGATTAAAATGCGAACGAGAGCAAGAGTGAAGAGGGAGATTAAACTGGGAAGGAGACCAAGAGTGGCGAGGGGCTTTAAACTGGGAAGTAGAGCAAGAGTGGAGAGGGAGATTAAGATGGGAAGTAGAGCAAGAGGGAAGAGGGAGATTAATATGGGAAGAAGAGCCAGAGTGAAGAGGGAGATTAAACTGGGAACGAGAGCAAGAGTGAAGAGGGAGATTAAGATGGGAAGCACACCAAGAGTGAAGAGGGTAATTAAACTGGGAAGGAGAGCCCGAGTGAAGAGGGAGATTAAACTGGGAAGGAGAGCAAGAGTGAAGAGGGAGATTAAGATGGGAATAAGAGCCAGAGTGAAGAGGGAGATTAAGTTGGGAAGAAGAGAAAGTGTGAAGAACGAGATTAAACTGGGAAGGAGAGCCCAAGTGAAGAGGGAGATTAAAATGAGAAGGAGAGCAAGAGTGAAGAGGGGGATTAAACTGTAAAAAAGAGCAAGAGGCAAGCGTGAGATTAAAATGGGAAGGGGAGCCAGAGTGAAGAGGGAGATAAAACTGGGAAAGAGAGCCAGAGTGAAGAGGGAGATTAAGATGGAAAAGAGAGCCAGAGTGAGAGGGAGATTAAGCTGGGAAGCAGAAGAAGAATGAAGAGGGAGATCAAACTGGGAAGGAGAACAAGAATGACGAGGGATATTAAGGTGGGAAGTAGAGCCAACGTGTAGAGGGAGGTTAAACTGGGAAGGAGACCAAGAGTGAAGAGGGATGTTAATATGGGAAGTGGAGCCAACGTGTAGAGGGAGGTTAAACTGGGAAGGAGAGCAAGAGTGAAGAGAGAGATTAAGAGGGGAAAAAGAGCAAGAGTGAAGAGGGAGATTAAACTGGGAAGGAGAGCAAGAGTGAAGAGGGAGATTAAGATGGGAAAAAGAGCCAGAGTGAAGAGGGGGATTAAAATGGGAAGGAGAGCACGAGTGAAGAGGGAGATTAAGATGAGAAGGAGAGCAAGAGTGAAGAGGGAGATTAAACTGCAAAGGAGAGCAAGAAGGAAGCGTATGATTAAACTGGGAAGGGGAGCCAGAGTGAGGAGGGAGATAAAACTGCAAAAAAGAGCAAGAGGGAAGCGTGAGATTAAGATGGGAAGGGGAGCCAGAGTGAAGATGGAGATAAACCTGGGAAAGAGAGCCAGAGTGAAGACAGAGATTAAGATGGGAAAGAGAGCCAGAGTGAGAGGGAGATTAAGCTGGGAAGCAGAAGAAGAGTGAAGGAGGAGATTAAACTGGGAAGGAGAACAAGAGTGACGAGGGATATTAAGGTGGGAAATAGAGCCAGCGTGAAGAGGGAGATTAAACTGGGAAGGAGACCAAGAGTGAAGAGGGATGTTAAAATGGGAAGTAGAGCCAACGTGTAGAGGGAGGGTAAACTGGGAAGGAGAGCAAGAGTGAAGAGAGAGATTAAGAGGGGGAAAAGAGCAAGAGTGAAGAGGGAGATTAAACTGGGAAGGGGAGCAAGAGTGAAGAGGAAGATTAAAATGGGAAAAAGAGCCAGAGTGAAGAGGGAGATTAAAATGGGAAGGAGAGCACGAGTGAAGAGGAAGATTAAGATGGGAAGAAGAAACAGAGTGAAGAGGGAGATAAAGGTAGGAATGAGACCAAGAGTGAAGAGGAAGATTAAACTGGTAAGAAGACAAAGAGAGATTAAGATGGGAAGGCGATCAAGAGAGAAGAGGGAGAATAAATGCTAACGAGAGCAAGAGTGAAGAGGGAGATTAAACTGGGAAGGAGAACAAGAGTGGAGAGGGGAATAAACGAGGAAGTAGAGCAAGAGTGGAGACAAAGATTAAGATGGGAAGTAGAGCAAGAGTGAAGAGGGAGATTAATATGGGAAGAAGAGCCAGAGTGAAGAGGGAGATTAAACTGGGAATGAGAGCAAGAGTGAAGAGGGAGATTAAGATGGGAAGTACACCAAGAGTGAAGAGGGTAATTAAACTGGGAAGGAGAGCCCGAGTGAAGAGGGAGATGAAACTGGGAAGGAGAGCAAGAGTGAAGAACGAGATTAAACTGGGAGGGAGAGCCCGAGTGAAGAGGAAGATTAAACTGGGAAGGAGAGCAAGAGTGAAGAGGGAGATTAAGATGGGAATAAGAGCAAGAGTGAAGAGAGAGATTAAGAGGGGAAAAAGAGCAAGAGTGAAGAGTGAGATTAAACTGAGAAGGAGAGCAAGAATGAAGAGCAAGATTAAAATGGGAAAAAGAGCCAGAGTGAAGAGGGAGATTAAAATGGGAAGGAGATCACGAGTGAAGAGGAAGATTAAGATGGGAAGAAGAAACAGAGTGAAGAGGGAGAAAAAGGTAGGAATGAGACCAAGAGTGAAGAGGGAGATTAAACTGGTAAGAAGACAAAGATTAAAGAGAGAGATTAAGCTGGGAAGGAGATCAAGAGTGAAGAGGGAGATTAAACTGGTAAGAAGACCAAGAGAGATTAAGCTGGGAAGGCGATCAAGAGAGAAGAGTGAGATTAAAATGCGAACGAGAGCAAGAGTGAAGAGGGAGATTAAACTGGGAAGGAGACCAAGAGTGGCGAGGGGGATTAAACTGGGAAGTAGAGCAAGAGTGGAGAGGGAGATTAAGATGGGAGGTAGAGCAAGAGGGAAGAGGGAGATTAATATGGGAAGAAGAGCCCGAGTGAAGAGGGAGATTAAACTGGGAAGGAGAGCAAGAGTGAAGAACGAGATTAAACTGGAAGGAGAGCCCGAGTGAAGAGGAAGATTAAACTGGGAAGGAGAGCAAGAGTGAAGAGGGAGATTAAGATGGGAATAAGAGCCAGAGTGAAGAGGGAGATTAAGTTGGGAAGAAGAGAAAGTGTGAAGAACGAGATTAAACTGGGAAGGAGAGCCCAAGTGAAGAGGGTGATTAAAATGAGAAGGAGAGCAAGAGTGAAGAGGGGGATTAAACTGTAAAAAATAGCAAGAGGCAAGCGTGAGATTAAAATGGGAAGGGGAGCCAGAGTGAAGAGGGAGATAAAACTGGGAAAGAGAGCCAGAGTGAAGAGGGAGATTAAGATGGAAAAGAGAGCCAGAGTGAGAGGGAGATTAAGCTGGGAAGCAGAAGAAGAATGAAGAGGGAGATTAAACTGGGAAGGAGAACAAGAATGACGAGGGATATTAAGGTGGGAAGTAGAGCCAACGTGTAGAGGGAGGTTAAACTGGGAAGGAGACCAAGAGTGAAGAGGGATGTTAATATGGGAAGTAGAGCCAACGTGTAGAGGGAGGTTAAACTGGGAAGGAGAGCAAGAGTGAAGAGAGAGATTAAGAGGGGAAAAAGAGCAAGAGTGAAGAGGGAGATTAAACTGGGAAGGAGAGCAAGAGTGAAGAGGGAGATTACGATGGGAAGAAGAGCAAGAGGGAAGAGGGAGATTACGATGGGAATGAGAGCAAGAGTGAAGAGGGAGATTAAGATGGGAAGGAGAGCAAGAATGAAGAGGGAGTTTAAAATAGAAAGGAGAGCAAGAGTGAAGAGGGAGATTACGATGGGAAGGAGACCAAGATTGAAGAGGGAGATTACGACGGGAAGGAGAGCAAGAGTGAAGAGGGAAATTACGATGGGAAGGAGAGCAAGAGTGAAGAGGGAGATTACGATGGGAAGGAGAGCCAGAGTGAAGAGGGAGATTAAGATGGGAAGGAGAGCAAGAGTGAAGAGGGAGATTAAGATGGGAAGGAGAGCAAGAATGAAGAGGGATCTTAAAATAGAAAGGAGATCAAGAGTGAAGAGGGAGATTACGATGGGAAGGAGAGCAAGACTGAAGAGGGAGATTACGATGGAAAGGCAAGAGTGAAGAGGGAGATTAAGATGGGAAGGAGCGCAAGAGTGAAGAGGAAGAATAAGAAGGGAAGAAGAACCAGAGTGAAGAGGGAGATAAAGATGGGAATGAGACCAAGATTGAAGAGGGAGATTATCCTGGGAAGGAGATCAAGAGTCAAGAGGGAGATTAAGCTGGGAAGGAGAGCAAGAGAGAAGAGGGAGATTAAAATGCAGAGGAGAGCAAGAGTGAAGAGGGAGATTAAACTGGGAAGGAGAGCAAGAGTGTAGAGGGAGATTAAGATGGGAAGGAACCGAGAGTGAAGAAGGAGATTAAGATGGGAAGTACATCAAAAGTGACGAGGGAAATTAAACTGGGAAGGAGAGCCCGAGTGAAGACGGAGATCAAACTGGGACGGAGAGCAAGAGTGAAGAGGGAGATTAAGATAGGAATAAGAGCCAGAGTGAAGAGGGAGATTAAGCTGGGAAGGAGAGAAAGTGTGAAGAACGAGATTAAACTGGGAAGGAGAGCCAAAGTGAAGAGGGAGATTAAAATGAGAAGGAGAGCAAGAGTGAAGAGGGAGATTAAACTGGGAAGGAGTGCAAGAGTGTAGAGGGAGATTAAAATGGGAAGGTGAACAAGAGTGAAGAGGGAAATTAAGATGGGAAGGAGAGCAAGAATGAAGAGGGATCTTAAGAAGGGAAGGAGAGCAAGAGAGAAGAGGGAGATTAAAATGCAGAGGAGAGCAAGAGTGAAGAGGGAGATGAAACTGGGATGGAGAGCAAGAGAAAAGAGAGCGATTAAGATGGGAAGGAGAGAAAGAGTGAAGAGGTAGATTAAGGTGGGAAGGAGAGCACGAGTGAAGAGGGTGATTAAACTGGGTAGGTGAGCAAGAGTGAAGAGAGATATTAAAACGGGAACAAGAGCAAGAGTGAAGAGGCAGATTAGGCTGGGAAGGAGAGCCAGAGTGAAGAGGGAGATTAAACTGGCGAGGAGAGCCAGAGTGAAGAGGGAGATGAAACTGGGACAGAGAGCAAGAGTGAAGCAGGAGAATAAACTGGGAAGAAGAGCCAGAGTGAAGAGGGATATTAAGATGGGAAGGATAGCAAGGGTGAAGGGGGAGATTAAAATGGGAAGGAGAGCAAGAGTGAAGAGGGAGATTAAAATGGGAAAAAGAGCGAGAATGAAGAGGGAAATTAAACTGGGAAGGTGAGCAAGAGTGAAGAGGTATATTAAAATGGGAAAGAGACCCAGAGTGAAGAGGGAGATTAAGATGGGAAGGAGAGCAAGAGTGGAGAGGGAGATTAAGATGAGAAGGAGAGCAAAAGTGAAGAGGGAGATCAAGATGGGAAGGAGAGCAAGAGTGAAGAGGGAGATTAAACTGGGAAGGAGAGCAAGAGTGTAGAGGGAGATTAAGATGAGAAGGAACCGAGAGTGAAGAAGGAGATTAAGATGGGAAGTACATCAAGAGTGAAGAGGGAAATTAAACTGGGAAGGAGAGCCCGAGTGAAGACGGAGATTATACTGGGAAGGAGAGCAAGGGTGGAGAGGGAGATTAAACTGGGACGGAGAGCAAGAGTGAAGAGGGAGATTAAGATGGGAATAAAAGCCAGAGTGAAGAGGGAGATTAAGCTGGGAAGGAGAGAAAGTGTGAAGAACTAGATTAAACTGGGGAGGAGAGCCCAAGTGAAGAGGGAGATTAAAATGAGAAGGAGAGCAAGAGTGAAGAGGGAGATTAAACTGGGAAAGAGAGCAAGAGTGTAGAGGGAGATTAAAATGGGAAGGAGAACAAGAGTGAAGAGGGAAATTAAGATGGGAAGGAGAGCAAGAATGAAGAGGGAGCTTAAGATGGGAAGGAGAGCCAGGGTGAAGAGGGAGATGAAACTGGGATGGAGAGCAAGAGAAAAGAGAGCGATTAAGATGGGAAGGAGAGAAAGAGTGAAGAGGGTGATTAAACTGGGTAGGTGAGCAAGAGTGAAGAGAGATATTAAAACGGGAACAAGAGCAAGAGTGAAGAGGCAGATTAGGCTGGGAAGGAGAGCCAGGGTGAAGAGGGAGATTAAACTGGCGAGGAGAGCCAGAGTGAAGAGGGAGATGAAACTGGGACAGAGAGCAAGAGTGAAGCAGGAGAATAAACTGGGAAGAAGAGCCAGAGTGAAGAGGGAGATTAAGATGGGACGGATAGCAAGAGTGAAGAGGGAGATTAAAATGGGAAGGAGAACAAGAATGAAGAGGGAGCTTAAAATAGAAAGGAGAGCAAGAGTGAAGAGGGAGATTACGATGGGAAGAAGAGCAAGAGGGAAGACGGAGATTACGATGGGAATGAGAGCAAGAGTGAAGAGGGAGATTAAGATGGGAAGGAGAGCAAGAATGAAGAGGGAGTTTAAAATAGAAAGGAGAGCAAGAGTGAAGAGGGAGATTACGATGGGAAGGAGACCAAGATTGAAGAGGGAGATTACGACGGGAAGGAGAGCAAGAGTGAAGAGGGAAATTACGATGGGAAGGAGAGCAAGAGTGAAGAGGGAGATTACGATGGGAAGGAGAGCCAGAGTGAAGAGGGAGATTAAGATGGGAAGGAGAGCAAGAGTGAAGAGGGAGATTAAGATGGGAAGGAGAGCAAGAATGAAGAGGGATCTTAAAATAGAAAGGAGATCAAGAGTGAAGAGGGAGATTACGATGGGAAGGAGAGCAAGACTGAAGAGGGAGATTACGATGGGAAGGCAAGAGTGAAGAGGGAGATTAAGATGGGAAGGAGCGCAAGAGTGAAGAGGAAGATTAAGAAGGGAAGAAGAACCAGAGTGAAGAGGGAGATAAAGATGGGAATGAGACCAAGATTGAAGAGGGAGATTATCCTGGGAAGGAGATCAAGAGTCAAGAGGGAGATTAAGCTGGGAAGGAGAGCAAGAGAGAAGAGGGAGATTAAAATGCAGAGGAGAGCAAGAGTGAAGAGGGAGATTAAACTGGGAAGGAGAGCAAGAGTGTAGAGGGAGATTAAGATGGGAAGGAACCGAGAGTGAAGAAGGAGATTAAGATGGGAAGTACATCAAGAGTGAAGAGGGAAATTAAACTGGGAAGGAGAGCCCGAGTGAAGACGGAGATCAAACTGGGACGGAGAGCAAGAGTGAAGAGGGAGATTAAGATGGGAATAAGAGCCAGAGTGAAGAGGGAGAATAAGCTGGGAAGGAGAGAAAGTGTGAAGAACGAGATTAAACTGGGAAGGAGAGCCAAAGTGAAGAGGGAGATTAAAATGAGAAGGAGAGCAAGAGTGAAGAGGGAGATTAAACTGGGAAGGAGTGCAAGAGTGTAGAGGGAGATTAAAATGGGAAGGAGAACAAGAGTGAAGAGGGAAATTAAGATGGGAAGGAGAGCAAGAATGAAGAGGGATCTTAAGATGGGAAGGAGAGCCAGAGTGAAGAGGGAGATGAAACTGGGATGGAGAGCAAGAGAAAAGAGAGCGATTAAGATGGGAAGGAGAGAAAGAGTGAAGAGGTAGATTAAGGTGGGAAGGAGAGCACGAGTGAAGAGGGTGATTAAACTGGGTAGGTGAGCAAGAGTGAAGAGAGATATTAAAACGGGAACAAGAGCAAGAGTGAAGAGGCAGATTAGGCTGGGAAGGAGAGCCAGAGTGAAGAGGGAGATTAAACTGGCGAGGAGAGCCAGAGTGAAAAGGGAGATGAAACTGGGACAGAGAGCAAGAGTGAAGCAGGAGAATAAACTGGGAAGAAGAGCCAGAGTGAAGAGGGAGATTAAGATGGGAAGGATAGCAAGGGTGAAGAGGGAGATTAAAATGGGAAGGAGAGCAAGAGTGAAGAGGGAGATTAAAATGGGAAAAAGAGCCAGAATGAAGAGGGAAATTAAACTGGGAAGGTGAGCAAGAGTGAAGAGGTATATTAAAATGGGAAAGAGACCCAGAGTGAAGAGGGAGATTAAGATGGGAAGGAGAGCAAGAGTGAAGAGGGAGATTAAGATGAGAAGGAGAGCAAAAGTGAAGAGGGAGATCAAGATGGGAAGGAGCGCAAGAGTGAAGAGGAAGATTAAGAAGGGAAAATGAGCCAGAGTGAAGAGGGAAATTAAACTGAGAAGGTGAGCAAGAGTGAAGAGGTATATTAAAATTGGAAAGAGATCCAGAGTAAAGAGGGAGATTAAGCCGGGAAGGAGAGCAAGAGTGAAGAGGGAGATTAAGATTGGAAGGAGAGCAAAAGTGAAGAGGGAGATCAAGCTGGGAAGGAGAGCAAGAGTAAAGAGGGAGATTAAGATGGGAAGCAGCGCAAGAGTGAAGAGGAAGATTAGGAAGGGAAGAAGAACCAGAGTGAAGAGGGAGATAAAGATGGGAATGAGACCAAGATTGAAGAGGGAGATTAACCTGGGAAGGAGATCAAGAGTCAAGAGGGAGATTAAGCTGGGAAGGAGAGCAAGATTGAAGAGGGAGATTAAAATGCAGAGGAGAGCAAGAGTGAAGAGGGAGATTAAACTGGGAAGGAGAGCAAGAGTGTAGAGGGAGATTAAGATGGGAAGGAACCGAGAGTGAAGAAGGAGATTAAGATGGGAAGTACACCAAGAGTGAAGAGGGAAATTAAACTGGGAAGGAGAGCCCGAGTGAAGACCTAGATTAAACTGGGAAGGAGAGCTAGGGTGGAGAGGGAGATTAAACTGGGACGGAGAGCAAGAGTGAAGAGGGAGATTAAGATGGGAATAAGAGCCAGAGTGAAGAGGGAGATTAAGCTGCGAAGGAGAGAAAGTGTGAAGAACGAGATTAAACTGGGAAGGAGAGCCCACGTGAAGAGGGAGATTAAACTACAAAAAAGAGCAAGAGGGAAGTGTGAGATTAAGCTTGGAAGGGGAGCCAGAGTGAAGAGGGAGATAAAACTGGGAAAGAGAGCCAGAGTGAAGAGGGAGATTAAGATGGGAAAGAGAGCCAGAGTGAGAGGGAGATTAAGCTGGGAAGCAGAAGAAGAGTGAAGAGGGAGATTAAACTGGGAAGAACAAAAGTGACGAGGGATATTAAGGTGGGAAAAAGAGCCAGCGTGAAGAGGGAGATTAAACTGGGAAGGAGACCAAGAGTGAAGAGGGATGTTAAAATGGGAAGTAGAGCCAACGTCTTCTACTCATCGGCACACCCACTCCCTCCTTCCCTGCAGCTCTCTGGCCGGCCTCCCTTGGCCCCCTTCCTGCCCCTACCTGCAAGGCTAAAAACCTTGGGGTCATCTTCGACTCCACACTCTCCTTCTCTCCTCATATATCTGACGTCTCTAAGAAGTCACACTACCAGCTGCACCTCCTCAGAGGTATTCTTCCCTTCCTCTCCTTCCCCCAGAAGCTCACTGTCTCCCGAGCCCTGGTTCTCTCAAGGCTGGATTACTGTAACAGCCTCTATCTTAATCTGCCTGCCTCCACTCTCCGCCCTCTGCAATTTATCCAGAACAGAACTGCGAGACTTGTCCTTGGCCTCAAGCCCAGGGACCGTATCTCTCCAGGACTGAAATCTCTTCACTGGCTCCCAGTGGCTGCAAGGATTAAGTTCAAAACCCTCTGCATTGTCCACAAGGCCTTCTGGGGCCTGGGGCCTAAATACCTTCAACTCTCTCTTCCTAAATATCTTCCTTCACGAGCCCTTCGCTCATCCGTCTCCAACTCCCTCATGGTCAGCCGCTTCTCGAAGCAACGAGCTGGGGGTAGATCTCTCTCCACAGCAGGGGCCTCCCTCTGGAACAGCCTTCCTGCCTCCCTGAAACTTGAGGAGAACCATCTCCGGTTCCGGAAGCACCTCAAAACCTTCCTCTTCGCTTCTGCCTTCTCTCTCCCTCTCGCCTGCTAAACCTGCTTAACTCCCCACTGAAATTCTGCACTAAACCTGCATCTTGGCCACTCTCAGCGACCTCGGTCCAGGGCCCAGCCACTCTCCACTTGCACTGCCTCCCTGGCTCCCCCTGCACTGTGGGACTGTCACTGTATCCCTACAGCCCCCTTCCTAGCACTTGCTCTGCACTTACCTCGCACTTGCCACCAGCTGGCCCTTTTATTTATTATTTATTATTTTATTACTCTACTTACCGTGTACTGCACTTTCCGCCCCACCTCCTCCCCCTGCACTTTCTCCTTTTCCCCTTACCTCTGCACTTGCCCGATCTGAATGACACCTGGCCTAGTAGGATCGTTTGTCTGTCTTCCCCTTGTTTCCCTCCCTCCCTGCCTCGTCACGCCTTGAAACACTTGTGTATAGGCGCGTTACAAATACCATATCATATCATATCATATCATAACGTGTAGAGGGAGGTTGAACTGCGAAGGAGAGCAAGTGTGAAGAGAGAGATTAAGAGGGGAAAAAGAGCAAGAGTGAAGAGGGCGATAAAACTGGGAAAGAGAGCCAGAGTGAAGAGGGAGTTTAAGATGGGAAAGAGAGCCAGAGTGAGAGGGAGATTAAGCTGGGAAGCAGAAGAAGAGTGAAGAGGGAGATTAAACTGGGAAGGGGAACAAGAGTGACGAGGGATATTAAGGTGGCAAATAGAGCCAGCGTGAAGAGGGAGATTAAACTGGGAAGGAGACCAAGAGTGAAGAGGGATGTTAAAATGGGAAGTAGAGCCAACGTGTAGAGGGAGGTTAAACTGGGAAGGAGATCAAGAGTGAAGAGAGGGAAAATTAAGAGGGGAAAAAGAGCCAGAGTGAAAATGGAAATTAAAATGGGAGGGAGAGCACGAGTGAAGAGGAAGATTAAGATGGGAAGAAGAAACAGAGTGAAGTGGCAGATAAAGGTGGGAAGGAGATCAAGAGTGAAGAGGGAGATTAAACTGGTACGAAGACCAAGAGAGATTAAGCTGGGAAGGAGATCAAGAGAGAAGAGGGAGATTAAAATGCGAACGAGGGGAAGAGTGAAGAGGGAGATTAAACTGGGAAGGTGAGCAATAGTGAAGAGGTATATTAAAATGGGAAAGAGACCCAGAGTGAAGAGGGAGATTAAGATGGGAAGGAGAGCAAGAGTGAAGAGGGAGATTAACATGGGAAGGAGAGCAAGAGTGAAGAGGAAGATTAAACTGGGAAGGTGAGCAAGAGTGAAGAGGTATATTAAAATGGGAAAGAGACCCAGAGTGAAGAGGGAGATTAAGATGGGAAGGAGAGCAAGAGTGGAGAGGGAGATTAAGATGAGAAGGAGAGCAAAAGTGAAGAGGGAGATCAAGATGGGAAGGAGAGCAAGAGTGAAGAGGGAGATTAAACTGGGAAGGAGAGCAAGAGTGTAGAGGGAGATTAAGATGAGAAGGAACCGAGAGTGAAGAAGGAGATTAAGATGGGAAGTACATCAAGAGTGAAGAGGGAAATTAAACTGGGAAGGAGAGCCCGAGTGAAGACGGAGATTATACTGGGAAGGAGAGCAAGGGTGGAGAGGGAGATTAAACTGGGACGGAGAGCAAGAGTGAAGAGGGAGATTAAGATGGGAATAAAAGCCAGAGTGAAGAGGGAGATTAAGCTGGGAAGGAGAGAAAGTGTGAAGAACTAGATTAAACTGGGGAGGAGAGCCCAAGTGAAGAGGGAGATTAAAATGAGAAGGAGAGCAAGAGTGAAGAGGGAGATTAAACTGGGAAAGAGAGCAAGAGTGTAGAGGGAGATTAAAATGGGAAGGAGAACAAGAGTGAAGAGGGAAATTAAGATGGGAAGGAGAGCAAGAATGAAGAGGGAGCTTAAGATGGGAAGGAGAGCCAGGGTGAAGAGGGAGATGAAACTGGGATGGAGAGCAAGAGAAAAGAGAGCGATTAAGATGGGAAGGAGAGAAAGAGTGAAGAGGGTGATTAAACTGGGTAGGTGAGCAAGAGTGAAGAGAGATATTAAAACGGGAACAAGAGCAAGAGTGAAGAGGCAGATTAGGCTGGGAAGGAGAGCCAGAGTGAAGAGGGAGATTAAACTGGCGAGGAGAGCCAGAGTGAAGAGGGAGATGAAACTGGGACAGAGAGCAAGAGTGAAGCAGGAGAATAAACTGGGAAGAAGAGCCAGAGTGAAGAGGGAGATTAAGATGGGAAGGATAGCAAGAGTGAAGAGGGAGATTAAAATGGGAAGGAGAACAAGAATGAAGAGGGAGCTTAAAATAGAAAGGAGAGCAAGAGTGAAGAGGGAGATTACGATGGGAAGAAGAGCAAGAGGGAAGACGGAGATTACGATGGGAATGAGAGCAAGAGTGAAGAGGGAGATTAAGATGGGAAGGAGAGCAAGAATGAAGAGGGAGTTTAAAATAGAAAGGAGAGCAAGAGTGAAGAGGGAGATTACGATGGGAAGGAGACCAAGATTGAAGAGGGAGATTACGACGGGAAGGAGAGCAAGAGTGAAGAGGGAAATTACGATGGGAAGGAGAGCAAGAGTGAAGAGGGAGATTACGATGGGAAGGAGAGCCAGAGTGAAGAGGGAGATTAAGATGGGAAGGAGAGCAAGAGTGAAGAGGGAGATTAAGATGGGAAGGAGAGCAAGAATGAAGAGGGATCTTAAAATAGAAAGGAGATCAAGAGTGAAGAGGGAGATTACGATGGGAAGGAGAGCAAGACTGAAGAGGGAGATTACGATGGGAAGGCAAGAGTGAAGAGGGAGATTAAGATGGGAAGGAGCGCAAGAGTGAAGAGGAAGATTAAGAAGGGAAGAAGAACCAGAGTGAAGAGGGAGATAAAGATGGGAATGAGACCAAGATTGAAGAGGGAGATTATCCTGGGAAGGAGATCAAGAGTCAAGAGGGAGATTAAGCTGGGAAGGAGAGCAAGAGAGAAGAGGGAGATTAAAATGCAGAGGAGAGCAAGAGTGAAGAGGGAGATTAAACTGGGAAGGAGAGCAAGAGTGTAGAGGGAGATTAAGATGGGAAGGAACCGAGAGTGAAGAAGGAGATTAAGATGGGAAGTACATCAAGAGTGAAGAGGGAAATTAAACTGGGAAGGAGAGCCCGAGTGAAGACGGAGATCAAACTGGGACGGAGAGCAAGAGTGAAGAGGGAGATTAAGATGGGAATAAGAGCCAGAGTGAAGAGGGAGAATAAGCTGGGAAGGAGAGAAAGTGTGAAGAACGAGATTAAACTGGGAAGGAGAGCCAAAGTGAAGAGGGAGATTAAAATGAGAAGGAGAGCAAGAGTGAAGAGGGAGATTAAACTGGGAAGGAGTGCAAGAGTGTAGAGGGAGATTAAAATGGGAAGGAGAACAAGAGTGAAGAGGGAAATTAAGATGGGAAGGAGAGCAAGAATGAAGAGGGATCTTAAGATGGGAAGGAGAGCCAGAGTGAAGAGGGAGATGAAACTGGGATGGAGAGCAAGAGAAAAGAGAGCGATTAAGATGGGAAGGAGAGAAAGAGTGAAGAGGTAGATTAAGGTGGGAAGGAGAGCACGAGTGAAGAGGGTGATTAAACTGGGTAGGTGAGCAAGAGTGAAGAGAGATATTAAAACGGGAACAAGAGCAAGAGTGAAGAGGCAGATTAGGCTGGGAAGGAGAGCCAGAGTGAAGAGGGAGATTAAACTGGCGAGGAGAGCCAGAGTGAAAAGGGAGATGAAACTGGGACAGAGAGCAAGAGTGAAGCAGGAGAATAAACTGGGAAGAAGAGCCAGAGTGAAGAGGGAGATTAAGATGGGAAGGATAGCAAGGGTGAAGAGGGAGATTAAAATGGGAAGGAGAGCAAGAGTGAAGAGGGAGATTAAAATGGGAAAAAGAGCCAGAATGAAGAGGGAAATTAAACTGGGAAGGTGAGCAAGAGTGAAGAGGTATATTAAAATGGGAAAGAGACCCAGAGTGAAGAGGGAGATTAAGATGGGAAGGAGAGCAAGAGTGAAGAGGGAGATTAAGATGAGAAGGAGAGCAAAAGTGAAGAGGGAGATCAAGATGGGAAGGAGCGCAAGAGTGAAGAGGAAGATTAAGAAGGGAAAATGAGCCAGAGTGAAGAGGGAAATTAAACTGAGAAGGTGAGCAAGAGTGAAGAGGTATATTAAAATTGGAAAGAGATCCAGAGTAAAGAGGGAGATTAAGCCGGGAAGGAGAGCAAGAGTGAAGAGGGAGATTAAGATTGGAAGGAGAGCAAAAGTGAAGAGGGAGATCAAGCTGGGAAGGAGAGCAAGAGTAAAGAGGGAGATTAAGATGGGAAGCAGCGCAAGAGTGAAGAGGAAGATTAGGAAGGGAAGAAGAACCAGAGTGAAGAGGGAGATAAAGATGGGAATGAGACCAAGATTGAAGAGGGAGATTAACCTGGGAAGGAGATCAAGAGTCAAGAGGGAGATTAAGCTGGGAAGGAGAGCAAGATTGAAGAGGGAGATTAAAATGCAGAGGAGAGCAAGAGTGAAGAGGGAGATTAAACTGGGAAGGAGAGCAAGAGTGTAGAGGGAGATTAAGATGGGAAGGAACCGAGAGTGAAGAAGGAGATTAAGATGGGAAGTACACCAAGAGTGAAGAGGGAAATTAAACTGGGAAGGAGAGCCCGAGTGAAGACCTAGATTAAACTGGGAAGGAGAGCTAGGGTGGAGAGGGAGATTAAACTGGGACGGAGAGCAAGAGTGAAGAGGGAGATTAAGATGGGAATAAGAGCCAGAGTGAAGAGGGAGATTAAGCTGCGAAGGAGAGAAAGTGTGAAGAACGAGATTAAACTGGGAAGGAGAGCCCACGTGAAGAGGGAGATTAAACTACAAAAAAGAGCAAGACGGAAGTGTGAGATTAAGCTTGGAAGGGGAGCCAGAGTGAAGAGGGAGATAAAACTGGGAAAGAGAGCCAGAGTGAAGAGGGAGATTAAGATGGGAAAGAGAGCCAGAGTGAGAGGGAGATTAAGCTGGGAAGCAGAAGAAGAGTGAAGAGGGAGATTAAACTGGGAAGAACAAAAGTGACGAGGGATATTAAGGTGGGAAAAAGAGCCAGCGTGAAGAGGGAGATTAAACTGGGAAGGAGACCAAGAGTGAAGAGGGATGTTAAAATGGGAAGTAGAGCCAACGTCTTCTACTCATCGGCACACCCACTCCCTCCTTCCCTGCAGCTCTCTGGCCGGCCTCCCTTGGCCCCCTTCCTGCCCCTACCTGCAAGGCTAAAAACCTTGGGGTCATCTTCGACTCCACACTCTCCTTCTCTCCTCATATATCTGACGTCTCTAAGAAGTCACACTACCAGCTGCACCTCCTCAGAGGTATTCTTCCCTTCCTCTCCTTCCCCCAGAAGCTCACTGTCTCCCGAGCCCTGGTTCTCTCAAGGCTGGATTACTGTAACAGCCTCTATCTTAATCTGCCTGCCTCCACTCTCCGCCCTCTGCAATTTATCCAGAACAGAACTGCGAGACTTGTCCTTGGCCTCAAGCCCAGGGACCGTATCTCTCCAGGACTGAAATCTCTTCACTGGCTCCCAGTGGCTGCAAGGATTAAGTTCAAAACCCTCTGCATTGTCCACAAGGCCTTCTGGGGCCTGGGGCCTAAATACCTTCAACTCTCTCTTCCTAAATATCTTCCTTCACGAGCCCTTCGCTCATCCGTCTCCAACTCCCTCATGGTCAGCCGCTTCTCGAAGCAACGAGCTGGGGGTAGATCTCTCTCCACAGCAGGGGCCTCCCTCTGGAACAGCCTTCCTGCCTCCCTGAAACTTGAGGAGAACCATCTCCGGTTCCGGAAGCACCTCAAAACCTTCCTCTTCGCTTCTGCCTTCTCTCTCCCTCTCGCCTGCTAAACCTGCTTAACTCCCCACTGAAATTCTGCACTAAACCTGCATCTTGGCCACTCTCAGCGACCTCGGTCCAGGGCCCAGCCACTCTCCACTTGCACTGCCTCCCTGGCTCCCCCTGCACTGTGGGACTGTCACTGTATCCCTACAGCCCCCTTCCTAGCACTTGCTCTGCACTTACCTCGCACTTGCCACCAGCTGGCCCTTTTATTTATTATTTATTATTTTATTACTCTACTTACCGTGTACTGCACTTTCCGCCCCACCTCCTCCCCCTGCACTTTCTCCTTTTCCCCTTACCTCTGCACTTGCCCGATCTGAATGACACCTGGCCTAGTAGGATCGTTTGTCTGTCTTCCCCTTGTTTCCCTCCCTCCCTGCCTCGTCACGCCTTGAAACACTTGTGTATAGGCGCGTTACAAATACCATATCATATCATATCATATCATAACGTGTAGAGGGAGGTTGAACTGCGAAGGAGAGCAAGTGTGAAGAGAGAGATTAAGAGGGGAAAAAGAGCAAGAGTGAAGAGGGCGATAAAACTGGGAAAGAGAGCCAGAGTGAAGAGGGAGTTTAAGATGGGAAAGAGAGCCAGAGTGAGAGGGAGATTAAGCTGGGAAGCAGAAGAAGAGTGAAGAGGGAGATTAAACTGGGAAGGGGAACAAGAGTGACGAGGGATATTAAGGTGGCAAATAGAGCCAGCGTGAAGAGGGAGATTAAACTGGGAAGGAGACCAAGAGTGAAGAGGGATGTTAAAATGGGAAGTAGAGCCAACGTGTAGAGGGAGGTTAAACTGGGAAGGAGATCAAGAGTGAAGAGAGGGAAAATTAAGAGGGGAAAAAGAGCCAGAGTGAAAATGGAAATTAAAATGGGAGGGAGAGCACGAGTGAAGAGGAAGATTAAGATGGGAAGAAGAAACAGAGTGAAGTGGCAGATAAAGGTGGGAAGGAGATCAAGAGTGAAGAGGGAGATTAAACTGGTACGAAGACCAAGAGAGATTAAGCTGGGAAGGAGATCAAGAGAGAAGAGGGAGATTAAAATGCGAACGAGGGGAAGAGTGAAGAGGGAGATTAAACTGGGAAGGTGAGCAATAGTGAAGAGGTATATTAAAATGGGAAAGAGACCCAGAGTGAAGAGGGAGATTAAGATGGGAAGGAGAGCAAGAGTGAAGAGGGAGATTAACATGGGAAGGAGAGCAAGAGTGAAGAGGAAGATTAAACTGGGAAGGTGAGCAAGAGTGAAGAGGTATATTAAAATGGGAAAGAGACCCAGAGTGAAGAGGGAGATTAAGATGGGAAGGAGAGCAAGAGTGGAGAGGGAGATTAAGATGAGAAGGAGAGCAAAAGTGAAGAGGGAGATCAAGATGGGAAGGAGAGCAAGAGTGAAGAGGGAGATTAAACTGGGAAGGAGAGCAAGAGTGTAGAGGGAGATTAAGATGAGAAGGAACCGAGAGTGAAGAAGGAGATTAAGATGGGAAGTACATCAAGAGTGAAGAGGGAAATTAAACTGGGAAGGAGAGCCCGAGTGAAGACGGAGATTATACTGGGAAGGAGAGCAAGGGTGGAGAGGGAGATTAAACTGGGACGGAGAGCAAGAGTGAAGAGGGAGATTAAGATGGGAATAAAAGCCAGAGTGAAGAGGGAGATTAAGCTGGGAAGGAGAGAAAGTGTGAAGAACTAGATTAAACTGGGGAGGAGAGCCCAAGTGAAGAGGGAGATTAAAATGAGAAGGAGAGCAAGAGTGAAGAGGGAGATTAAACTGGGAAAGAGAGCAAGAGTGTAGAGGGAGATTAAAATGGGAAGGAGAACAAGAGTGAAGAGGGAAATTAAGATGGGAAGGAGAGCAAGAATGAAGAGGGAGCTTAAGATGGGAAGGAGAGCCAGGGTGAAGAGGGAGATGAAACTGGGATGGAGAGCAAGAGAAAAGAGAGCGATTAAGATGGGAAGGAGAGAAAGAGTGAAGAGGGTGATTAAACTGGGTAGGTGAGCAAGAGTGAAGAGAGATATTAAAACGGGAACAAGAGCAAGAGTGAAGAGGCAGATTAGGCTGGGAAGGAGAGCCAGAGTGAAGAGGGAGATTAAACTGGCGAGGAGAGCCAGAGTGAAGAGGGAGATGAAACTGGGACAGAGAGCAAGAGTGAAGCAGGAGAATAAACTGGGAAGAAGAGCCAGAGTGAAGAGGGAGATTAAGATGGGAAGGATAGCAAGAGTGAAGAGGGAGATTAAAATGGGAAGGAGAACAAGAATGAAGAGGGAGCTTAAAATAGAAAGGAGAGCAAGAGTGAAGAGGGAGATTACGATGGGAAGAAGAGCAAGAGGGAAGACGGAGATTACGATGGGAATGAGAGCAAGAGTGAAGAGGGAGATTAAGATGGGAAGGAGAGCAAGAATGAAGAGGGAGTTTAAAATAGAAAGGAGAGCAAGAGTGAAGAGGGAGATTACGATGGGAAGGAGACCAAGATTGAAGAGGGAGATTACGACGGGAAGGAGAGCAAGAGTGAAGAGGGAAATTACGATGGGAAGGAGAGCAAGAGTGAAGAGGGAGATTACGATGGGAAGGAGAGCCAGAGTGAAGAGGGAGATTAAGATGGGAAGGAGAGCAAGAGTGAAGAGGGAGATTAAGATGGGAAGGAGAGCAAGAATGAAGAGGGATCTTAAAATAGAAAGGAGATCAAGAGTGAAGAGGGAGATTACGATGGGAAGGAGAGCAAGACTGAAGAGGGAGATTACGATGGGAAGGCAAGAGTGAAGAGGGAGATTAAGATGGGAAGGAGCGCAAGAGTGAAGAGGAAGATTAAGAAGGGAAGAAGAACCAGAGTGAAGAGGGAGATAAAGATGGGAATGAGACCAAGATTGAAGAGGGAGATTATCCTGGGAAGGAGATCAAGAGTCAAGAGGGAGATTAAGCTGGGAAGGAGAGCAAGAGAGAAGAGGGAGATTAAAATGCAGAGGAGAGCAAGAGTGAAGAGGGAGATTAAACTGGGAAGGAGAGCAAGAGTGTAGAGGGAGATTAAGATGGGAAGGAACCGAGAGTGAAGAAGGAGATTAAGATGGGAAGTACATCAAGAGTGAAGAGGGAAATTAAACTGGGAAGGAGAGCCCGAGTGAAGACGGAGATCAAACTGGGACGGAGAGCAAGAGTGAAGAGGGAGATTAAGATGGGAATAAGAGCCAGAGTGAAGAGGGAGAATAAGCTGGGAAGGAGAGAAAGTGTGAAGAACGAGATTAAACTGGGAAGGAGAGCCAAAGTGAAGAGGGAGATTAAAATGAGAAGGAGAGCAAGAGTGAAGAGGGAGATTAAACTGGGAAGGAGTGCAAGAGTGTAGAGGGAGATTAAAATGGGAAGGAGAACAAGAGTGAAGAGGGAAATTAAGATGGGAAGGAGAGCAAGAATGAAGAGGGATCTTAAGATGGGAAGGAGAGCCAGAGTGAAGAGGGAGATGAAACTGGGATGGAGAGCAAGAGAAAAGAGAGCGATTAAGATGGGAAGGAGAGAAAGAGTGAAGAGGTAGATTAAGGTGGGAAGGAGAGCACGAGTGAAGAGGGTGATTAAACTGGGTAGGTGAGCAAGAGTGAAGAGAGATATTAAAACGGGAACAAGAGCAAGAGTGAAGAGGCAGATTAGGCTGGGAAGGAGAGCCAGAGTGAAGAGGGAGATTAAACTGGCGAGGAGAGCCAGAGTGAAAAGGGAGATGAAACTGGGACAGAGAGCAAGAGTGAAGCAGGAGAATAAACTGGGAAGAAGAGCCAGAGTGAAGAGGGAGATTAAGATGGGAAGGATAGCAAGGGTGAAGAGGGAGATTAAAATGGGAAGGAGAGCAAGAGTGAAGAGGGAGATTAAAATGGGAAAAAGAGCCAGAATGAAGAGGGAAATTAAACTGGGAAGGTGAGCAAGAGTGAAGAGGTATATTAAAATGGGAAAGAGACCCAGAGTGAAGAGGGAGATTAAGATGGGAAGGAGAGCAAGAGTGAAGAGGGAGATTAAGATGAGAAGGAGAGCAAAAGTGAAGAGGGAGATCAAGATGGGAAGGAGCGCAAGAGTGAAGAGGAAGATTAAGAAGGGAAAATGAGCCAGAGTGAAGAGGGAAATTAAACTGAGAAGGTGAGCAAGAGTGAAGAGGTATATTAAAATTGGAAAGAGATCCAGAGTAAAGAGGGAGATTAAGCCGGGAAGGAGAGCAAGAGTGAAGAGGGAGATTAAGATTGGAAGGAGAGCAAAAGTGAAGAGGGAGATCAAGCTGGGAAGGAGAGCAAGAGTAAAGAGGGAGATTAAGATGGGAAGCAGCGCAAGAGTGAAGAGGAAGATTAGGAAGGGAAGAAGAACCAGAGTGAAGAGGGAGATAAAGATGGGAATGAGACCAAGATTGAAGAGGGAGATTAACCTGGGAAGGAGATCAAGAGTCAAGAGGGAGATTAAGCTGGGAAGGAGAGCAAGATTGAAGAGGGAGATTAAAATGCAGAGGAGAGCAAGAGTGAAGAGGGAGATTAAACTGGGAAGGAGAGCAAGAGTGTAGAGGGAGATTAAGATGGGAAGGAACCGAGAGTGAAGAAGGAGATTAAGATGGGAAGTACACCAAGAGTGAAGAGGGAAATTAAACTGGGAAGGAGAGCCCGAGTGAAGACCTAGATTAAACTGGGAAGGAGAGCTAGGGTGGAGAGGGAGATTAAACTGGGACGGAGAGCAAGAGTGAAGAGGGAGATTAAGATGGGAATAAGAGCCAGAGTGAAGAGGGAGATTAAGCTGCGAAGGAGAGAAAGTGTGAAGAACGAGATTAAACTGGGAAGGAGAGCCCACGTGAAGAGGGAGATTAAACTACAAAAAAGAGCAAGAGGGAAGTGTGAGATTAAGCTTGGAAGGGGAGCCAGAGTGAAGAGGGAGATAAAACTGGGAAAGAGAGCCAGAGTGAAGAGGGAGATTAAGATGGGAAAGAGAGCCAGAGTGAGAGGGAGATTAAGCTGGGAAGCAGAAGAAGAGTGAAGAGGGAGATTAAACTGGGAAGAACAAAAGTGACGAGGGATATTAAGGTGGGAAAAAGAGCCAGCGTGAAGAGGGAGATTAAACTGGGAAGGAGACCAAGAGTGAAGAGGGATGTTAAAATGGGAAGTAGAGCCAACGTCTTCTACTCATCGGCACACCCACTCCCTCCTTCCCTGCAGCTCTCTGGCCGGCCTCCCTTGGCCCCCTTCCTGCCCCTACCTGCAAGGCTAAAAACCTTGGGGTCATCTTCGACTCCACACTCTCCTTCTCTCCTCATATATCTGACGTCTCTAAGAAGTCACACTACCAGCTGCACCTCCTCAGAGGTATTCTTCCCTTCCTCTCCTTCCCCCAGAAGCTCACTGTCTCCCGAGCCCTGGTTCTCTCAAGGCTGGATTACTGTAACAGCCTCTATCTTAATCTGCCTGCCTCCACTCTCCGCCCTCTGCAATTTATCCAGAACAGAACTGCGAGACTTGTCCTTGGCCTCAAGCCCAGGGACCGTATCTCTCCAGGACTGAAATCTCTTCACTGGCTCCCAGTGGCTGCAAGGATTAAGTTCAAAACCCTCTGCATTGTCCACAAGGCCTTCTGGGGCCTGGGGCCTAAATACCTTCAACTCTCTCTTCCTAAATATCTTCCTTCACGAGCCCTTCGCTCATCCGTCTCCAACTCCCTCATGGTCAGCCGCTTCTCGAAGCAACGAGCTGGGGGTAGATCTCTCTCCACAGCAGGGGCCTCCCTCTGGAACAGCCTTCCTGCCTCCCTGAAACTTGAGGAGAACCATCTCCGGTTCCGGAAGCACCTCAAAACCTTCCTCTTCGCTTCTGCCTTCTCTCTCCCTCTCGCCTGCTAAACCTGCTTAACTCCCCACTGAAATTCTGCACTAAACCTGCATCTTGGCCACTCTCAGCGACCTCGGTCCAGGGCCCAGCCACTCTCCACTTGCACTGCCTCCCTGGCTCCCCCTGCACTGTGGGACTGTCACTGTATCCCTACAGCCCCCTTCCTAGCACTTGCTCTGCACTTACCTCGCACTTGCCACCAGCTGGCCCTTTTATTTATTATTTATTATTTTATTACTCTACTTACCGTGTACTGCACTTTCCGCCCCACCTCCTCCCCCTGCACTTTCTCCTTTTCCCCTTACCTCTGCACTTGCCCGATCTGAATGACACCTGGCCTAGTAGGATCGTTTGTCTGTCTTCCCCTTGTTTCCCTCCCTCCCTGCCTCGTCACGCCTTGAAACACTTGTGTATAGGCGCGTTACAAATACCATATCATATCATATCATATCATAACGTGTAGAGGGAGGTTGAACTGCGAAGGAGAGCAAGTGTGAAGAGAGAGATTAAGAGGGGAAAAAGAGCAAGAGTGAAGAGGGCGATAAAACTGGGAAAGAGAGCCAGAGTGAAGAGGGAGTTTAAGATGGGAAAGAGAGCCAGAGTGAGAGGGAGATTAAGCTGGGAAGCAGAAGAAGAGTGAAGAGGGAGATTAAACTGGGAAGGGGAACAAGAGTGACGAGGGATATTAAGGTGGCAAATAGAGCCAGCGTGAAGAGGGAGATTAAACTGGGAAGGAGACCAAGAGTGAAGAGGGATGTTAAAATGGGAAGTAGAGCCAACGTGTAGAGGGAGGTTAAACTGGGAAGGAGATCAAGAGTGAAGAGAGGGAAAATTAAGAGGGGAAAAAGAGCCAGAGTGAAAATGGAAATTAAAATGGGAGGGAGAGCACGAGTGAAGAGGAAGATTAAGATGGGAAGAAGAAACAGAGTGAAGTGGCAGATAAAGGTGGGAAGGAGATCAAGAGTGAAGAGGGAGATTAAACTGGTACGAAGACCAAGAGAGATTAAGCTGGGAAGGAGATCAAGAGAGAAGAGGGAGATTAAAATGCGAACGAGGGGAAGAGTGAAGAGGGAGATTAAACTGGGAAGGTGAGCAATAGTGAAGAGGTATATTAAAATGGGAAAGAGACCCAGAGTGAAGAGGGAGATTAAGATGGGAAGGAGAGCAAGAGTGAAGAGGGAGATTAACATGGGAAGGAGAGCAAGAGTGAAGAGGAAGATTAAACTGGGAAGGTGAGCAAGAGTGAAGAGGTATATTAAAATGGGAAAGAGACCCAGAGTGAAGAGGGAGATTAAGATGGGAAGGAGAGCAAGAGTGGAGAGGGAGATTAAGATGAGAAGGAGAGCAAAAGTGAAGAGGGAGATCAAGATGGGAAGGAGAGCAAGAGTGAAGAGGGAGATTAAACTGGGAAGGAGAGCAAGAGTGTAGAGGGAGATTAAGATGAGAAGGAACCGAGAGTGAAGAAGGAGATTAAGATGGGAAGTACATCAAGAGTGAAGAGGGAAATTAAACTGGGAAGGAGAGCCCGAGTGAAGACGGAGATTATACTGGGAAGGAGAGCAAGGGTGGAGAGGGAGATTAAACTGGGACGGAGAGCAAGAGTGAAGAGGGAGATTAAGATGGGAATAAAAGCCAGAGTGAAGAGGGAGATTAAGCTGGGAAGGAGAGAAAGTGTGAAGAACTAGATTAAACTGGGGAGGAGAGCCCAAGTGAAGAGGGAGATTAAAATGAGAAGGAGAGCAAGAGTGAAGAGGGAGATTAAACTGGGAAAGAGAGCAAGAGTGTAGAGGGAGATTAAAATGGGAAGGAGAACAAGAGTGAAGAGGGAAATTAAGATGGGAAGGAGAGCAAGAATGAAGAGGGAGCTTAAGATGGGAAGGAGAGCCAGGGTGAAGAGGGAGATGAAACTGGGATGGAGAGCAAGAGAAAAGAGAGCGATTAAGATGGGAAGGAGAGAAAGAGTGAAGAGGGTGATTAAACTGGGTAGGTGAGCAAGAGTGAAGAGAGATATTAAAACGGGAACAAGAGCAAGAGTGAAGAGGCAGATTAGGCTGGGAAGGAGAGCCAGAGTGAAGAGGGAGATTAAACTGGCGAGGAGAGCCAGAGTGAAGAGGGAGATGAAACTGGGACAGAGAGCAAGAGTGAAGCAGGAGAATAAACTGGGAAGAAGAGCCAGAGTGAAGAGGGAGATTAAGATGGGAAGGATAGCAAGAGTGAAGAGGGAGATTAAAATGGGAAGGAGAACAAGAATGAAGAGGGAGCTTAAAATAGAAAGGAGAGCAAGAGTGAAGAGGGAGATTACGATGGGAAGAAGAGCAAGAGGGAAGACGGAGATTACGATGGGAATGAGAGCAAGAGTGAAGAGGGAGATTAAGATGGGAAGGAGAGCAAGAATGAAGAGGGAGTTTAAAATAGAAAGGAGAGCAAGAGTGAAGAGGGAGATTACGATGGGAAGGAGACCAAGATTGAAGAGGGAGATTACGACGGGAAGGAGAGCAAGAGTGAAGAGGGAAATTACGATGGGAAGGAGAGCAAGAGTGAAGAGGGAGATTACGATGGGAAGGAGAGCCAGAGTGAAGAGGGAGATTAAGATGGGAAGGAGAGCAAGAGTGAAGAGGGAGATTAAGATGGGAAGGAGAGCAAGAATGAAGAGGGATCTTAAAATAGAAAGGAGATCAAGAGTGAAGAGGGAGATTACGATGGGAAGGAGAGCAAGACTGAAGAGGGAGATTACGATGGGAAGGCAAGAGTGAAGAGGGAGATTAAGATGGGAAGGAGCGCAAGAGTGAAGAGGAAGATTAAGAAGGGAAGAAGAACCAGAGTGAAGAGGGAGATAAAGATGGGAATGAGACCAAGATTGAAGAGGGAGATTATCCTGGGAAGGAGATCAAGAGTCAAGAGGGAGATTAAGCTGGGAAGGAGAGCAAGAGAGAAGAGGGAGATTAAAATGCAGAGGAGAGCAAGAGTGAAGAGGGAGATTAAACTGGGAAGGAGAGCAAGAGTGTAGAGGGAGATTAAGATGGGAAGGAACCGAGAGTGAAGAAGGAGATTAAGATGGGAAGTACATCAAGAGTGAAGAGGGAAATTAAACTGGGAAGGAGAGCCCGAGTGAAGACGGAGATCAAACTGGGACGGAGAGCAAGAGTGAAGAGGGAGATTAAGATGGGAATAAGAGCCAGAGTGAAGAGGGAGAATAAGCTGGGAAGGAGAGAAAGTGTGAAGAACGAGATTAAACTGGGAAGGAGAGCCAAAGTGAAGAGGGAGATTAAAATGAGAAGGAGAGCAAGAGTGAAGAGGGAGATTAAACTGGGAAGGAGTGCAAGAGTGTAGAGGGAGATTAAAATGGGAAGGAGAACAAGAGTGAAGAGGGAAATTAAGATGGGAAGGAGAGCAAGAATGAAGAGGGATCTTAAGATGGGAAGGAGAGCCAGAGTGAAGAGGGAGATGAAACTGGGATGGAGAGCAAGAGAAAAGAGAGCGATTAAGATGGGAAGGAGAGAAAGAGTGAAGAGGTAGATTAAGGTGGGAAGGAGAGCACGAGTGAAGAGGGTGATTAAACTGGGTAGGTGAGCAAGAGTGAAGAGAGATATTAAAACGGGAACAAGAGCAAGAGTGAAGAGGCAGATTAGGCTGGGAAGGAGAGCCAGAGTGAAGAGGGAGATTAAACTGGCGAGGAGAGCCAGAGTGAAAAGGGAGATGAAACTGGGACAGAGAGCAAGAGTGAAGCAGGAGAATAAACTGGGAAGAAGAGCCAGAGTGAAGAGGGAGATTAAGATGGGAAGGATAGCAAGGGTGAAGAGGGAGATTAAAATGGGAAGGAGAGCAAGAGTGAAGAGGGAGATTAAAATGGGAAAAAGAGCCAGAATGAAGAGGGAAATTAAACTGGGAAGGTGAGCAAGAGTGAAGAGGTATATTAAAATGGGAAAGAGACCCAGAGTGAAGAGGGAGATTAAGATGGGAAGGAGAGCAAGAGTGAAGAGGGAGATTAAGATGAGAAGGAGAGCAAAAGTGAAGAGGGAGATCAAGATGGGAAGGAGCGCAAGAGTGAAGAGGAAGATTAAGAAGGGAAAATGAGCCAGAGTGAAGAGGGAAATTAAACTGAGAAGGTGAGCAAGAGTGAAGAGGTATATTAAAATTGGAAAGAGATCCAGAGTAAAGAGGGAGATTAAGCCGGGAAGGAGAGCAAGAGTGAAGAGGGAGATTAAGATTGGAAGGAGAGCAAAAGTGAAGAGGGAGATCAAGCTGGGAAGGAGAGCAAGAGTAAAGAGGGAGATTAAGATGGGAAGCAGCGCAAGAGTGAAGAGGAAGATTAGGAAGGGAAGAAGAACCAGAGTGAAGAGGGAGATAAAGATGGGAATGAGACCAAGATTGAAGAGGGAGATTAACCTGGGAAGGAGATCAAGAGTCAAGAGGGAGATTAAGCTGGGAAGGAGAGCAAGATTGAAGAGGGAGATTAAAATGCAGAGGAGAGCAAGAGTGAAGAGGGAGATTAAACTGGGAAGGAGAGCAAGAGTGTAGAGGGAGATTAAGATGGGAAGGAACCGAGAGTGAAGAAGGAGATTAAGATGGGAAGTACACCAAGAGTGAAGAGGGAAATTAAACTGGGAAGGAGAGCCCGAGTGAAGACCTAGATTAAACTGGGAAGGAGAGCTAGGGTGGAGAGGGAGATTAAACTGGGACGGAGAGCAAGAGTGAAGAGGGAGATTAAGATGGGAATAAGAGCCAGAGTGAAGAGGGAGATTAAGCTGCGAAGGAGAGAAAGTGTGAAGAACGAGATTAAACTGGGAAGGAGAGCCCACGTGAAGAGGGAGATTAAACTACAAAAAAGAGCAAGAGGGAAGTGTGAGATTAAGCTTGGAAGGGGAGCCAGAGTGAAGAGGGAGATAAAACTGGGAAAGAGAGCCAGAGTGAAGAGGGAGATTAAGATGGGAAAGAGAGCCAGAGTGAGAGGGAGATTAAGCTGGGAAGCAGAAGAAGAGTGAAGAGGGAGATTAAACTGGGAAGAACAAAAGTGACGAGGGATATTAAGGTGGGAAAAAGAGCCAGCGTGAAGAGGGAGATTAAACTGGGAAGGAGACCAAGAGTGAAGAGGGATGTTAAAATGGGAAGTAGAGCCAACGTCTTCTACTCATCGGCACACCCACTCCCTCCTTCCCTGCAGCTCTCTGGCCGGCCTCCCTTGGCCCCCTTCCTGCCCCTACCTGCAAGGCTAAAAACCTTGGGGTCATCTTCGACTCCACACTCTCCTTCTCTCCTCATATATCTGACGTCTCTAAGAAGTCACACTACCAGCTGCACCTCCTCAGAGGTATTCTTCCCTTCCTCTCCTTCCCCCAGAAGCTCACTGTCTCCCGAGCCCTGGTTCTCTCAAGGCTGGATTACTGTAACAGCCTCTATCTTAATCTGCCTGCCTCCACTCTCCGCCCTCTGCAATTTATCCAGAACAGAACTGCGAGACTTGTCCTTGGCCTCAAGCCCAGGGACCGTATCTCTCCAGGACTGAAATCTCTTCACTGGCTCCCAGTGGCTGCAAGGATTAAGTTCAAAACCCTCTGCATTGTCCACAAGGCCTTCTGGGGCCTGGGGCCTAAATACCTTCAACTCTCTCTTCCTAAATATCTTCCTTCACGAGCCCTTCGCTCATCCGTCTCCAACTCCCTCATGGTCAGCCGCTTCTCGAAGCAACGAGCTGGGGGTAGATCTCTCTCCACAGCAGGGGCCTCCCTCTGGAACAGCCTTCCTGCCTCCCTGAAACTTGAGGAGAACCATCTCCGGTTCCGGAAGCACCTCAAAACCTTCCTCTTCGCTTCTGCCTTCTCTCTCCCTCTCGCCTGCTAAACCTGCTTAACTCCCCACTGAAATTCTGCACTAAACCTGCATCTTGGCCACTCTCAGCGACCTCGGTCCAGGGCCCAGCCACTCTCCACTTGCACTGCCTCCCTGGCTCCCCCTGCACTGTGGGACTGTCACTGTATCCCTACAGCCCCCTTCCTAGCACTTGCTCTGCACTTACCTCGCACTTGCCACCAGCTGGCCCTTTTATTTATTATTTATTATTTTATTACTCTACTTACCGTGTACTGCACTTTCCGCCCCACCTCCTCCCCCTGCACTTTCTCCTTTTCCCCTTACCTCTGCACTTGCCCGATCTGAATGACACCTGGCCTAGTAGGATCGTTTGTCTGTCTTCCCCTTGTTTCCCTCCCTCCCTGCCTCGTCACGCCTTGAAACACTTGTGTATAGGCGCGTTACAAATACCATATCATATCATATCATATCATAACGTGTAGAGGGAGGTTGAACTGCGAAGGAGAGCAAGTGTGAAGAGAGAGATTAAGAGGGGAAAAAGAGCAAGAGTGAAGAGGGCGATAAAACTGGGAAAGAGAGCCAGAGTGAAGAGGGAGTTTAAGATGGGAAAGAGAGCCAGAGTGAGAGGGAGATTAAGCTGGGAAGCAGAAGAAGAGTGAAGAGGGAGATTAAACTGGGAAGGGGAACAAGAGTGACGAGGGATATTAAGGTGGCAAATAGAGCCAGCGTGAAGAGGGAGATTAAACTGGGAAGGAGACCAAGAGTGAAGAGGGATGTTAAAATGGGAAGTAGAGCCAACGTGTAGAGGGAGGTTAAACTGGGAAGGAGATCAAGAGTGAAGAGAGGGAAAATTAAGAGGGGAAAAAGAGCCAGAGTGAAAATGGAAATTAAAATGGGAGGGAGAGCACGAGTGAAGAGGAAGATTAAGATGGGAAGAAGAAACAGAGTGAAGTGGCAGATAAAGGTGGGAAGGAGATCAAGAGTGAAGAGGGAGATTAAACTGGTACGAAGACCAAGAGAGATTAAGCTGGGAAGGAGATCAAGAGAGAAGAGGGAGATTAAAATGCGAACGAGGGGAAGAGTGAAGAGGGAGATTAAACTGGGAAGGTGAGCAATAGTGAAGAGGTATATTAAAATGGGAAAGAGACCCAGAGTGAAGAGGGAGATTAAGATGGGAAGGAGAGCAAGAGTGAAGAGGGAGATTAACATGGGAAGGAGAGCAAGAGTGAAGAGGAAGATTAAACTGGGAAGGTGAGCAAGAGTGAAGAGGTATATTAAAATGGGAAAGAGACCCAGAGTGAAGAGGGAGATTAAGATGGGAAGGAGAGCAAGAGTGGAGAGGGAGATTAAGATGAGAAGGAGAGCAAAAGTGAAGAGGGAGATCAAGATGGGAAGGAGAGCAAGAGTGAAGAGGGAGATTAAACTGGGAAGGAGAGCAAGAGTGTAGAGGGAGATTAAGATGAGAAGGAACCGAGAGTGAAGAAGGAGATTAAGATGGGAAGTACATCAAGAGTGAAGAGGGAAATTAAACTGGGAAGGAGAGCCCGAGTGAAGACGGAGATTATACTGGGAAGGAGAGCAAGGGTGGAGAGGGAGATTAAACTGGGACGGAGAGCAAGAGTGAAGAGGGAGATTAAGATGGGAATAAAAGCCAGAGTGAAGAGGGAGATTAAGCTGGGAAGGAGAGAAAGTGTGAAGAACTAGATTAAACTGGGGAGGAGAGCCCAAGTGAAGAGGGAGATTAAAATGAGAAGGAGAGCAAGAGTGAAGAGGGAGATTAAACTGGGAAAGAGAGCAAGAGTGTAGAGGGAGATTAAAATGGGAAGGAGAACAAGAGTGAAGAGGGAAATTAAGATGGGAAGGAGAGCAAGAATGAAGAGGGAGCTTAAGATGGGAAGGAGAGCCAGGGTGAAGAGGGAGATGAAACTGGGATGGAGAGCAAGAGAAAAGAGAGCGATTAAGATGGGAAGGAGAGAAAGAGTGAAGAGGGTGATTAAACTGGGTAGGTGAGCAAGAGTGAAGAGAGATATTAAAACGGGAACAAGAGCAAGAGTGAAGAGGCAGATTAGGCTGGGAAGGAGAGCCAGAGTGAAGAGGGAGATTAAACTGGCGAGGAGAGCCAGAGTGAAGAGGGAGATGAAACTGGGACAGAGAGCAAGAGTGAAGCAGGAGAATAAACTGGGAAGAAGAGCCAGAGTGAAGAGGGAGATTAAGATGGGAAGGATAGCAAGAGTGAAGAGGGAGATTAAAATGGGAAGGAGAACAAGAATGAAGAGGGAGCTTAAAATAGAAAGGAGAGCAAGAGTGAAGAGGGAGATTACGATGGGAAGAAGAGCAAGAGGGAAGACGGAGATTACGATGGGAATGAGAGCAAGAGTGAAGAGGGAGATTAAGATGGGAAGGAGAGCAAGAATGAAGAGGGAGTTTAAAATAGAAAGGAGAGCAAGAGTGAAGAGGGAGATTACGATGGGAAGGAGACCAAGATTGAAGAGGGAGATTACGACGGGAAGGAGAGCAAGAGTGAAGAGGGAAATTACGATGGGAAGGAGAGCAAGAGTGAAGAGGGAGATTACGATGGGAAGGAGAGCCAGAGTGAAGAGGGAGATTAAGATGGGAAGGAGAGCAAGAGTGAAGAGGGAGATTAAGATGGGAAGGAGAGCAAGAATGAAGAGGGATCTTAAAATAGAAAGGAGATCAAGAGTGAAGAGGGAGATTACGATGGGAAGGAGAGCAAGACTGAAGAGGGAGATTACGATGGGAAGGCAAGAGTGAAGAGGGAGATTAAGATGGGAAGGAGCGCAAGAGTGAAGAGGAAGATTAAGAAGGGAAGAAGAACCAGAGTGAAGAGGGAGATAAAGATGGGAATGAGACCAAGATTGAAGAGGGAGATTATCCTGGGAAGGAGATCAAGAGTCAAGAGGGAGATTAAGCTGGGAAGGAGAGCAAGAGAGAAGAGGGAGATTAAAATGCAGAGGAGAGCAAGAGTGAAGAGGGAGATTAAACTGGGAAGGAGAGCAAGAGTGTAGAGGGAGATTAAGATGGGAAGGAACCGAGAGTGAAGAAGGAGATTAAGATGGGAAGTACATCAAGAGTGAAGAGGGAAATTAAACTGGGAAGGAGAGCCCGAGTGAAGACGGAGATCAAACTGGGACGGAGAGCAAGAGTGAAGAGGGAGATTAAGATGGGAATAAGAGCCAGAGTGAAGAGGGAGAATAAGCTGGGAAGGAGAGAAAGTGTGAAGAACGAGATTAAACTGGGAAGGAGAGCCAAAGTGAAGAGGGAGATTAAAATGAGAAGGAGAGCAAGAGTGAAGAGGGAGATTAAACTGGGAAGGAGTGCAAGAGTGTAGAGGGAGATTAAAATGGGAAGGAGAACAAGAGTGAAGAGGGAAATTAAGATGGGAAGGAGAGCAAGAATGAAGAGGGATCTTAAGATGGGAAGGAGAGCCAGAGTGAAGAGGGAGATGAAACTGGGATGGAGAGCAAGAGAAAAGAGAGCGATTAAGATGGGAAGGAGAGAAAGAGTGAAGAGGTAGATTAAGGTGGGAAGGAGAGCACGAGTGAAGAGGGTGATTAAACTGGGTAGGTGAGCAAGAGTGAAGAGAGATATTAAAACGGGAACAAGAGCAAGAGTGAAGAGGCAGATTAGGCTGGGAAGGAGAGCCAGAGTGAAGAGGGAGATTAAACTGGCGAGGAGAGCCAGAGTGAAAAGGGAGATGAAACTGGGACAGAGAGCAAGAGTGAAGCAGGAGAATAAACTGGGAAGAAGAGCCAGAGTGAAGAGGGAGA
This sequence comes from Ambystoma mexicanum, assembly GCF_040938575.1. Lineage (NCBI taxonomy): Eukaryota > Metazoa > Chordata > Amphibia > Caudata > Ambystomatidae > Ambystoma > Ambystoma mexicanum. Next base: position 1,181,921,200 of record NC_090936.1, on the reverse strand, counting down.
TTAAGATGGGAAGGATAGCAAGGGTGAAGAGGGAGATTAAAATGGGAAGGAGAGCAAGAGTGAAGAGGGAGATTAAAATGGGAAAAAGAGCCAGAATGAAGAGGGAAATTAAACTGGGAAGGTGAGCAAGAGTGAAGAGGTATATTAAAATGGGAAAGAGACCCAGAGTGAAGAGGGAGATTAAGATGGGAAGGAGAGCAAGAGTGAAGAGGGAGATTAAGATGAGAAGGAGAGCAAAAGTGAAGAGGGAGATCAAGATGGGAAGGAGCGCAAGAGTGAAGAGGAAGATTAAGAAGGGAAAATGAGCCAGAGTGAAGAGGGAAATTAAACTGAGAAGGTGAGCAAGAGTGAAGAGGTATATTAAAATTGGAAAGAGATCCAGAGTAAAGAGGGAGATTAAGCCGGGAAGGAGAGCAAGAGTGAAGAGGGAGATTAAGATTGGAAGGAGAGCAAAAGTGAAGAGGGAGATCAAGCTGGGAAGGAGAGCAAGAGTAAAGAGGGAGATTAAGATGGGAAGCAGCGCAAGAGTGAAGAGGAAGATTAGGAAGGGAAGAAGAACCAGAGTGAAGAGGGAGATAAAGATGGGAATGAGACCAAGATTGAAGAGGGAGATTAACCTGGGAAGGAGATCAAGAGTCAAGAGGGAGATTAAGCTGGGAAGGAGAGCAAGATTGAAGAGGGAGATTAAAATGCAGAGGAGAGCAAGAGTGAAGAGGGAGATTAAACTGGGAAGGAGAGCAAGAGTGTAGAGGGAGATTAAGATGGGAAGGAACCGAGAGTGAAGAAGGAGATTAAGATGGGAAGTACACCAAGAGTGAAGAGGGAAATTAAACTGGGAAGGAGAGCCCGAGTGAAGACCTAGATTAAACTGGGAAGGAGAGCTAGGGTGGAGAGGGAGATTAAACTGGGACGGAGAGCAAGAGTGAAGAGGGAGATTAAGATGGGAATAAGAGCCAGAGTGAAGAGGGAGATTAAGCTGCGAAGGAGAGAAAGTGTGAAGAACGAGATTAAACTGGGAAGGAGAGCCCACGTGAAGAGGGAGATTAAACTACAAAAAAGAGCAAGAGGGAAGTGTGAGATTAAGCTTGGAAGGGGAGCCAGAGTGAAGAGGGAGATAAAACTGGGAAAGAGAGCCAGAGTGAAGAGGGAGATTAAGATGGGAAAGAGAGCCAGAGTGAGAGGGAGATTAAGCTGGGAAGCAGAAGAAGAGTGAAGAGGGAGATTAAACTGGGAAGAACAAAAGTGACGAGGGATATTAAGGTGGGAAAAAGAGCCAGCGTGAAGAGGGAGATTAAACTGGGAAGGAGACCAAGAGTGAAGAGGGATGTTAAAATGGGAAGTAGAGCCAACGTCTTCTACTCATCGGCACACCCACTCCCTCCTTCCCTGCAGCTCTCTGGCCGGCCTCCCTTGGCCCCCTTCCTGCCCCTACCTGCAAGGCTAAAAACCTTGGGGTCATCTTCGACTCCACACTCTCCTTCTCTCCTCATATATCTGACGTCTCTAAGAAGTCACACTACCAGCTGCACCTCCTCAGAGGTATTCTTCCCTTCCTCTCCTTCCCCCAGAAGCTCACTGTCTCCCGAGCCCTGGTTCTCTCAAGGCTGGATTACTGTAACAGCCTCTATCTTAATCTGCCTGCCTCCACTCTCCGCCCTCTGCAATTTATCCAGAACAGAACTGCGAGACTTGTCCTTGGCCTCAAGCCCAGGGACCGTATCTCTCCAGGACTGAAATCTCTTCACTGGCTCCCAGTGGCTGCAAGGATTAAGTTCAAAACCCTCTGCATTGTCCACAAGGCCTTCTGGGGCCTGGGGCCTAAATACCTTCAACTCTCTCTTCCTAAATATCTTCCTTCACGAGCCCTTCGCTCATCCGTCTCCAACTCCCTCATGGTCAGCCGCTTCTCGAAGCAACGAGCTGGGGGTAGATCTCTCTCCACAGCAGGGGCCTCCCTCTGGAACAGCCTTCCTGCCTCCCTGAAACTTGAGGAGAACCATCTCCGGTTCCGGAAGCACCTCAAAACCTTCCTCTTCGCTTCTGCCTTCTCTCTCCCTCTCGCCTGCTAAACCTGCTTAACTCCCCACTGAAATTCTGCACTAAACCTGCATCTTGGCCACTCTCAGCGACCTCGGTCCAGGGCCCAGCCACTCTCCACTTGCACTGCCTCCCTGGCTCCCCCTGCACTGTGGGACTGTCACTGTATCCCTACAGCCCCCTTCCTAGCACTTGCTCTGCACTTACCTCGCACTTGCCACCAGCTGGCCCTTTTATTTATTATTTATTATTTTATTACTCTACTTACCGTGTACTGCACTTTCCGCCCCACCTCCTCCCCCTGCACTTTCTCCTTTTCCCCTTACCTCTGCACTTGCCCGATCTGAATGACACCTGGCCTAGTAGGATCGTTTGTCTGTCTTCCCCTTGTTTCCCTCCCTCCCTGCCTCGTCACGCCTTGAAACACTTGTGTATAGGCGCGTTACAAATACCATATCATATCATATCATATCATAACGTGTAGAGGGAGGTTGAACTGCGAAGGAGAGCAAGTGTGAAGAGAGAGATTAAGAGGGGAAAAAGAGCAAGAGTGAAGAGGGCGATAAAACTGGGAAAGAGAGCCAGAGTGAAGAGGGAGTTTAAGATGGGAAAGAGAGCCAGAGTGAGAGGGAGATTAAGCTGGGAAGCAGAAGAAGAGTGAAGAGGGAGATTAAACTGGGAAGGGGAACAAGAGTGACGAGGGATATTAAGGTGGCAAATAGAGCCAGCGTGAAGAGGGAGATTAAACTGGGAAGGAGACCAAGAGTGAAGAGGGATGTTAAAATGGGAAGTAGAGCCAACGTGTAGAGGGAGGTTAAACTGGGATGGAGATCAAGAGTGAAGAGAGGGAAAATTAAGAGGGGAAAAAGAGCCAGAGTGAAAATGGAAATTAAAATGGGAGGGAGAGCACGAGTGAAGAGGAAGATTAAGATGGGAAGAAGAAACAGAGTGAAGTGGCAGATAAAGGTGGGAAGGAGATCAAGAGTGAAGAGGGAGATTAAACTGGTACGAAGACCAAGAGAGATTAAGCTGGGAAGGAGATCAAGAGAGAAGAGGGAGATTAAAATGCGAACGAGGGGAAGAGTGAAGAGGGAGATTAAACTGGGAAGGTGAGCAATAGTGAAGAGGTATATTAAAATGGGAAAGAGACCCAGAGTGAAGAGGGAGATTAAGATGGGAAGGAGAGCAAGAGTGAAGAGGGAGATTAACATGGGAAGGAGAGCAAGAGTGAAGAGGAAGATTAAACTGGGAAGGTGAGCAAGAGTGAAGAGGTATATTAAAATGGGAAAGAGACCCAGAGTGAAGAGGGAGATTAAGATGGGAAGGAGAGCAAGAGTGGAGAGGGAGATTAAGATGAGAAGGAGAGCAAAAGTGAAGAGGGAGATCAAGATGGGAAGGAGAGCAAGAGTGAAGAGGGAGATTAAACTGGGAAGGAGAGCAAGAGTGTAGAGGGAGATTAAGATGAGAAGGAACCGAGAGTGAAGAAGGAGATTAAGATGGGAAGTACATCAAGAGTGAAGAGGGAAATTAAACTGGGAAGGAGAGCCCGAGTGAAGACGGAGATTATACTGGGAAGGAGAGCAAGGGTGGAGAGGGAGATTAAACTGGGACGGAGAGCAAGAGTGAAGAGGGAGATTAAGATGGGAATAAAAGCCAGAGTGAAGAGGGAGATTAAGCTGGGAAGGAGAGAAAGTGTGAAGAACTAGATTAAACTGGGGAGGAGAGCCCAAGTGAAGAGGGAGATTAAAATGAGAAGGAGAGCAAGAGTGAAGAGGGAGATTAAACTGGGAAAGAGAGCAAGAGTGTAGAGGGAGATTAAAATGGGAAGGAGAACAAGAGTGAAGAGGGAAATTAAGATGGGAAGGAGAGCAAGAATGAAGAGGGAGCTTAAGATGGGAAGGAGAGCCAGGGTGAAGAGGGAGATGAAACTGGGATGGAGAGCAAGAGAAAAGAGAGCGATTAAGATGGGAAGGAGAGAAAGAGTGAAGAGGGTGATTAAACTGGGTAGGTGAGCAAGAGTGAAGAGAGATATTAAAACGGGAACAAGAGCAAGAGTGAAGAGGCAGATTAGGCTGGGAAGGAGAGCCAGAGTGAAGAGGGAGATTAAACTGGCGAGGAGAGCCAGAGTGAAGAGGGAGATGAAACTGGGACAGAGAGCAAGAGTGAAGCAGGAGAATAAACTGGGAAGAAGAGCCAGAGTGAAGAGGGAGATTAAGATGGGAAGGATAGCAAGAGTGAAGAGGGAGATTAAAATGGGAAGGAGAACAAGAATGAAGAGGGAGCTTAAAATAGAAAGGAGAGCAAGAGTGAAGAGGGAGATTACGATGGGAAGAAGAGCAAGAGGGAAGACGGAGATTACGATGGGAATGAGAGCAAGAGTGAAGAGGGAGATTAAGATGGGAAGGAGAGCAAGAATGAAGAGGGAGTTTAAAATAGAAAGGAGAGCAAGAGTGAAGAGGGAGATTACGATGGGAAGGAGACCAAGATTGAAGAGGGAGATTACGACGGGAAGGAGAGCAAGAGTGAAGAGGGAAATTACGATGGGAAGGAGAGCAAGAGTGAAGAGGGAGATTAC